>NC_139223.1:112774516-113374516 GCF_055691185.1 Crinia signifera
CTCTCCCCTCTGGTGCAGTTGCTCCGGTGCCTTCTGTGGATGACGAAACGCGTTAGGCGAACACCTTTCTACACAACCGATGGATTACAAATATTGTCACACCAACTCTCGCTTGGACCAGCTCTCCAAATTTCATCAAGTTACTGGAATCTCAAAAGGGACACCACCACCTGTCAATACTTTGGAGCCCTCCATTCCGTGAGATGTGTGCCATCTTTCCTCACGAGGGGAGTTCTATAACATCAGGCTACAAACAGGTATATGGACACCCGCTAATCCAGCATTCCATCTAAGGAGAGAGCAATACTAGGAACCAGTGAGACCATACCCACTTTTTCTCCACATTAAGGTTTATGTAGAGGTGGATACTGTCACACTGCTTGTATCAGTTTAATATATTTTTATATATATTTTTACTCTTTATTCTAATTTGTGATTATATTGTCATGTTTTTATAATGATGTGCTATATTAAATAATAATATTAATGTAATACCCAATTGGTCAATTATCAACTTTAATGGTCAGCGCTCCACCACACATTCTTTTTTCTCCTTCAGCTTTTGCTATATAGAGGATCTACCATCCCCAGGTGTTGAGCAGCTCGGCAATACCAACTCACCTCAACTAGCGCCCTACATATTCTCTGCCATCTAGGTGGTAGGGAATATATTTTTTTGTCTACTGTTCCGTATAATGGTCAGCCATTAAAGGTAGTAGCTGCAGTGGCCTCCAGACCACCTTATATGGCTGCTCCTTGGGCCCTAATTTTTCATTGCTGCAAGAGATGGTTAAGTGGCACGATGTTAACAAATGGCCAGCAGCTGAGACATCTCAGTAGCTAGAGACCTGGGAGAGCTACCACTACAACTAAACAGCCTTAGGAAACAGAGGGCAGTATTCAATGGTAATATTCTCCGTGCACGGCGAGCATTTTTTTTTGCTCGCCGTGCACTCTCCGTGTTCCGGAGGGCTCGTTGCCTCTCCTGCTGCCACTATTCAATGTTTATAAGACTCGCCGCCACTCGCGGCGAGTCTTAACCCCTGCAGCGGACGAGCGTCCGCAGCAGGGAGCTGACAGGGACGTGGCATCCAGGGAGATTAAAGTCTCCCTGGATGCCACAGAACATATGTGAGGGTAGGGGGCCCCCCTGGGACCCAGGCAGCACAGGCTGCCCCCCTCTATAGCCAGCGGGGGACCCAGTATTCACTGTACCCGAACGTGCTTCGGGTGCAGTGAATATATGAATATCTAATGAGCGGCTCGAGCGCTCTGGCCCCCTGCTGGCTGCACTGTGTAAAAAAAAGAAAAAAAAAAAAATGTAAAAAAATATTTTTTTAAAAATTAAATATATATTCATGTGCTATAGGCACATGAATAAAAATAACATGGCCCTCCACAGAAAAAAAAACCTGATTTTTTGACACCAAAATTAAAAAAAACACCCTTTTAGTTTCAAAGTTCACATTCCTGCTTTCCATCAAAAGATGGAGAATTTCTTCACGGAGAGAGACGGCGAGAATCACTAAGAAAGACGGAGAATATTTCACATTGAATAGGGTGGCTCGCCTTTGGAGAAAAAAACCTCTCTCCACGGCGAAAAAAGCACAAGTTCTCCACAAAAGACGGAGAACTTTTCTCATTGAATACTGCCCAGAGGGCAGTATTCAATGGTAATATTCTCCGTGCACGGCGAGCATTTTTTTTTGCTCGCCGTGCACTCTCCGTGTTCCGGAGGGCTCGTTGCCTCTCCTGCTGCCACTATTCAATGTTTATAAGACTCGCCGCCACTCGCGGCGAGTCTTAACCCCTGCAGCGGACGAGCGTCCGCAGCAGGGAGCTGACAGGGACGTGGCATCCAGGGAGATTAAAGTCTCCCTGGATGCCACAGAACATATGTGAGGGTAGGGGGCCCCCCTGGGACCCAGGCAGCACAGGCTGCCCCCCTCTATAGCCAGCGGGGGACCCAGTATTCACTGTACCCGAACGTGCTTCGGGTGCAGTGAATATATGAATATCTAATGAGCGGCTCGAGCGCTCTGGCCCCCTGCTGGCTGCACTGTGTAAAAAAAAGAAAAAAAAAAAATGTAAAAAAATATTTTTTTAAAAATTAAATATATATTCATGTGCTATAGGCACATGAATAAAAATAACATGGCCCTCCACAGAAAAAAAAACCTGATTTTTTGACACCAAAATTAAAAAAAACACCCTTTTAGTTTCAAAGTTCACATTCCTGCTCTCCATCAAAAGATGGAGAATTTCTTCACGGAGAGAGACGGCGAGAATCACTAAGAAAGACGGAGAATATTTCACATTGAATAGGGTGGCTCGCCTTTGGAGAAAAAAACCTCTCTCCACGGCGAAAAAAGCACAAGTTCTCCACAAAAGACGGAGAACTTTTCTCATTGAATACTGCCCAGAGACTGAGGCCTAGTGGAACCCTGTTTGTGAGCAAGTGTCACTGCCGGACTTTAGGCAAGACCAACAGGATGATAGGAATCTGGTTCATCGAAAACTCAAGCAGTTAGCAATGGAAGCTGCACACACATCTGTGGGGAGGCCATTTAGCAGAGAAAACCCTCCAGTGCATACAGTTGAGGATCTTTTGGCCAGGCACCCATGCAGCAGTAAAGTGGTATTGTCAGGAATGCCCAGGGCGAGATTTACTAAGCCTTGAAAAGTGATAATATGGAGAGTGATAAACCACCAACCAATCAGCTCCTACCTGTCATTTTGCAAACACATCCTGTGAAATGGCAGGTAGGAGCTGATTGGCTGGTGGTTTATCACTCTCCATTTTATCACTTTTCAAGCTTAGCACATCTGGCCCCCAGTGTGTTAGAACACTTGGGCCAGAGTACAACTCCCTATCATTTATGTGCATTTAGGAGAATTGGTATGTATCTAATAGGGCCAGTGGAAAAATCTGCTTGAGGGAATCAATACACACTATTGGTAGAGGATTATGCCACCAGATACCCGGATGCTTTACAACTGTGTAATATAATATCTGAGACTATTGCTCGAGAGTTACTAACACCATACCTCCCAACAATCCCAATTTCAGCGGGACAGTCCCGATTATCGGGTCCTGTCCCGCTGTCCCACCCGCGGCCGGAGGTGTCCCGCTGCGGGGGGGGGGGGAAAAGTTCGGAGCCCCCCCAATTTGACAGAATAGACGCTGTGCGCATGCGCACGTCTATTCGCGGACGAAAACGGGGACGTGGCTCATTTGCATAAACCATTACCCTCATTTACATAAGCCACACCCCTAATTTGCATAAACCGCACCCCTTTTTGGACGCTCGCGCGGCGAGTGTCCCTATTTCTGCAGCCGGAAAGTTGGGAGGTATGCTAACACTGTATAGCTGCTTAGGAATACCAAAAGAGGTATTAAAGGATCAATGTACCCCTAAATGTATGAAACTTCTATGCTGGTTGTTAAAGGTAGATACTACCTCCTGTTTTTTCACCTACAAACAGGTGGCCTGGCAGAACAATGTACTGGATTTTAGAGTTGCTGCACTAGCTGTATGTCTAAGAAAGAAAAATGACCCCAGACAATATAACATGGTCTAGGCCATAAAACTGCTTGGCAGGATTTAAGGCAAGCTTTGTGTAATGAGCCTGTCTTCCAAGCTCCTGATTTAAAAAAAAAAAAGTATGTGTTACATACTGATGCTTGTGGGACAGGATTAGGGGCTGTTCTTTCCAAAGAGGTAGTTGAGGAGGGGAAGCTGTAAATTACTGCCCTGAGAAAACTCAATTGTAGAGCAAGAGTTTATGGTGATTAAATAGGCAGTGGATTCATTAAAAAATTATTTGAGGGGACGATATTTCTTGTTGGTCACAGACCATGCGCCCTTTCCAAACCCATCGCATACTTTTTATAATAATATTACTTGTGATCAGTGCGCATCAATTATGAAAGTGCAGCCTGCTATATTCCCATAGGAGTGATACCGTCCCCCTTAAAATTTGATTGTGGGGTTGAAGTTATGGGATAGCTGGGCGCATATTCATAAATAAAATGTGAGTTGTTTATCATTTAAAAACAACATTTATTGGCTTAAGCCTTAAGGAAAGCCCACCACAACCATCCATTATGGTGAGGTATTTTATTTATGTAAAACTATACCTGGTGTTGGTTAGAAGTGTCCAAGTGTACGTTGTATGTATAATTTTATATGTATTTTGCCAATAAATGTTGTTTTTAAATGATAAACAACTCACATTTTATTTATGAATATGCGCCCAGCTATCCCATAACTTCAACCCTACAAACCCATCGCATAGCATTGGTTGCAGTAACGTGCACCTCCTAGTTTAAGTGTTGGGAACAATGCAGTTAATGTAATTGTTTTGGGCACTTAACCTTGGTTAAAAAAATATGAATGGCATACTTCTAAGCACATTAAAATGGTCCAGTCTATGTAGAGTTTAGAGGAGCAATGATGCATTGACAATCCTTCTGATAAACTTTTCTCCTTCAAGTAGCTGGTTAGGGTAAATTTCATTCTTCAGGACCCAATACAGAATTGATTGCTGATCTGCAAATTTGAAGATGACTGCGAATAGTTAGCTACCGCCAAGACAGAATGAAAAACTCTGTGGGGTGTATTCAATGCGGCCGTCGAGGGGGTTAAACGGCGGGGATCGCCGAAACCCTATTCCACGCACCGGGGAAATCCTCGCTAATGCATTTAGCTGTGAGCCTCGCTGTTTTAGTGGCCACATATGCCGTTTTCCCCTCGGTCCAAAAACCTAGCGAGGGGGAAACGACGTGTGCAGGGGGTCAGTTGAATACTGGCTGCTCACTGTCACAGAAAGCATTGAATACACCCCTCTGTGTAGATATGCGAATGAATTGCCAACATTTTGCAATCCTCTATCCTGTCACACATAAAGACGCAATTCGCTTACTGTCAAATTACTTTCCCAATCTGTGGAAAGTTTATTAAAGGTGGCCATACACTAGGCAAGTAACATGCGATTTGGGCTCTTTTCATGTGACTGCAGCGATCAATCGCACGAAAAGGATCCAAATCACTTGATTGACAGCAGGTCTGATGCGATGTGCTGTCCCGTGTGCATTGCATGGGAGCCTGCGAGTCACACTGGGTGTAAAAGCTATTTGTTGGATCGTATCTGAGCTGGTAGGCTTGGTGGGAATTGTATATTATATTGCATGCGATCCTGCCTCCCAGAATGGTCACCCTAATGTATGCCCAGCTTAAGTGTGACCCTTCCACAAATCTGTGGCAGAGACATGTTGATAGAGACACATACTCTCCCTTGAAATGATTGGGCACGCCTGCATTTTTTCGACACTCCCTGGAAATGGTTACCACCCACAACTGGTTACTTCCTGTCTGTCAAATTTCAAATGGATTGTAATAAGATATTTTCGCTATTTTTGTCACTATTTGGTGCTGCGTATGCTGCTACGATCCATACACATGCACTGATGTTTGAGAAACGATAGGATTGAGAATTTGAACACTAGTGATCAACTGTGAATAACCCCCTTAGTCAGAACAGCCTCACTCTGCAACTCCATGTAACAATTCGATTTCTTGCTGCCAATAGTTTAATAAGATTAAGGCAGTGAGGGGCAGATTTATTAAGCTTGGAGAAGAGATAAACTGGAGATAACGCGGAGAAAAGGTAAAAGGAGATAAAGCACCAGCCAATCAGCTGTGTTTGAAAAAAGTTGGGAGTTGATTGACTGGTGATTTATCTCGTTTTACCTTTTCTCCACTTTATCTCTTCTCCAAGCTTAATAAATCTGGCCCTGAGTCACTTCGGGGTTATGGGCTACAGGTGGTTGTCACCTGCAGAGGCCAGTCAGGACCAGTGTTCTCACCGGAGACCCTGACAGATCGCTCAGTATACAGCACTGACATGCCGCTGTGCAGCACTGTGTGCTGAGTGATGCTGTGATCTACATTGCTAAGCAACATCTTCCCATGTGTAGGCCCCTTTAGAGGTACAGGTGAATATAACCAGAACATCATCATTAGTACGTGACTCCCTCTTTATTAATAAATCTTCCCTTTAATGATCTCTTAATGGCCATTGCATATAGTACAGGTTGAGTATCCGGTATCCGGACATCCCTTATCCGAATTATTCCAAAAACCGTGGTTTTTGGAATCATTCGAATTTTTTTTTTCTTTTTTTTTTAACCCCCCTAACCCTCTTTTCATACTTACCAAGTCCCCGGGCGTCCACAGCAGGCCTCCGGCATCTTCTCCAGGGTCTCCAGCGGTCCCAGGAATGCATTGCGCGAGTGTGCGTGCGCGCCGGTGACGTCACCGGTGCGCGCGCACACTCGCGCAATGCATTCCTGGGACCGCTGGAGACCAGGAGAAGATGCCGGAGGCCTGCTGTGGACGCCCGGGGACTGCGCGGACGCCGAGGGACGCCCGGGGACCATCAGGGGACAGGTAAGTATGGCTGCAAAAAAATATTCCAAAAACCGGAAAATTCCCCTATCCGAAATGCTCGCGGTCCCGAGCATTTCGGATAGGGGATACTCAACCTGTATAACTATTTTGCTACCTGAATGTTTTAAGTAATTAAGTAATTTCACTTTACTTAATGATATGTTTAGCAAATATTTTATTATTGCAGTGGAACCATTCCTACCAGTATATAGTGCACTAAGGACCATTCAGTTCCGTACGCTAGCATGTAAATTGGCATTTGAATGGGATGTGCATGTGCCAGGTGCTTGCGTTCACGGCGAACAGATTGATCGCCGGGTGCACGCACCCAACATTGTGGTTGGTGTGGGCCGGGGACTCATACATGTGAACGCCTAGCTATTCATGGGCGTTCCCATGAAAACGTTCCCCTTCTTTTTACCCCTGTTTGAGATCCGGGTATGCAGACACGGGTTGACCCGTTCTCACTGCATAAAAACCTGTGTTAAAAGGCAAATTACCGGATAGAACTTCTTCACCCGGGAATATGCCTTGCAGTGAGAACGAGGGTCCGTCCTGCAGCCCCGACATTTTAATGCCGTGTAAAAAACATGTATTTCTCACTCGCAGTGAGAACACGGTATTACTCTTTAAAAAAACACACACACACAAAACCCAAAAAAAACATTCCTTCGTTACTTTAATGTTCACAGGAAATGACTGATGATTCTAGCATCCCAGAGTGACTAATGCTTCCCTGGATGTTTGAAACAAAAGTTTCTAAAAGTTTTATTCTCCAAGTAATAAGTTAATACATTCACAAAAACAAAAAGGAAAAATCAGTGGAATTACATTTCTAGACAATCTTCCCACTGTACCTGTAAATTCCCTGCAGAATTGCACATATCACTGAAACACTGTTTGACAAGTCCTCACACAAATCAAAACATTCAGGGAATAAAGTTTTTTCTTCTTCTCTTCCTTCTGGCCCCAGTTTGGCACCAATCCAGCATTTGACACATTGTCTGGGGTACCACGCCAGCTGGAATGTATTCTCACTCTCAAATACTTATTCATTTCAGATGGGCTTCTTAACCCTGTGAGTGCTGTAGCTCACAGCATATGGCTTGGAGAAGATAGGGTTGCTGAAGTAAGCCTCAGAAGATCTCACATGACGACTCATTAAGGGATATGAAATTAGATTATCTACAACAGTAAAAGACTTCTAGATCCCCTTTTTATTTCTCTTTCAAAGAAAAACAAATTCCCTTACCGTAAAATCTAAGAGAAAAGGGATCTAACAAACTAGTCATCCAGTTTCTCAAGACAAAAGTTTAAGGACCACTTAAAAAAAGATGAAATATAGCACCAGGGATGTTACAGAGGTCCCCTGAACTTTCCTCCACCAATGGTGGCTACAGCATACAGCAGAGTCCGTGAAATTCTGGCTATTTTTAGCAGCCAGCTCCACAGTGGACCTCCTTGTGCAGTGATCTTGATCATTGAACCCAGTGAATCCACACATCATCAGTAAAAACTGCGTGTGTGTATATAATATATATATATATTATACACACACACTTCCTGCCTGTCTAATATAAGCAAAAAATATAGACTTAATGCATTAGGCAAACAAGTGGTACGTAGCATGTACCACAACAGTGGAATTTCTCAGCAGCTTAGGTCATTGAGGACAGAAATGGACAGTTTTTTTTTTTTTAAAGAGGCAGAAAAAAGATTTATGACAGGATAAAATGCATGTTGAACTTAAGTTTTACTGCAAACACTGGCATTTGACCAGAAATGGCCACAGGCTGCAGTTGATCCCCTGGCAATTATATGGTTAACAGCACAGGACTCTTCCTGGTCTTCAGTCAAATGGCTCCATGCCTTGAGTTTTAATACTTTCCTACTTTCAGTGTCAAAACCAAAGTATTTTATTCTTGCCCTTAGAAATAAAAAATAAACCACATCCATAGTCAACGTGTCAAGTAGGAGAAGCAACACGTTTAGATGGGGAGAACCAATGTTTTTATAAACTGCCAATTCTGCAGAATGGCAAATGGGCATTTGTTGGTGCCCACAGTCTAGGCACATGGAGCTGGCTCAGTGACCGGCACAGGCCTTGTGGGTCCAGCCCAGCTTCAGTTATACTCAAGTCCCCAACTGATAGGTGAAGGTACAGTACAGGCATTGTACGGTATTAACTGTTCCATCTGCACCAATGCATCACAAGACCACACACTGCAATCTGTGTGTTCCGGTCCCACGGTCACCTCTCCACTTTGTATTTCTCTTCCGCTTCAGACTCTTCTCCGGAAGTTGTTGCCTGATAAATAGAAAAAGACAGGGCAAAGTTTTTATAGTTAATACAACTTACAAACATATGCATAAGTTGGTGACATCTATCATTTGTAAGGGTTAAAAAAAAAAGAAGCAACTAAGTTTCCCTGCACAGTATGGTTTTAAGAGTTGCATACATTTAATTTAAGAAATGTTTTTTGTATATAACAAATAATTCCACTAAACCCTTCTAAAAGTCTAGTGTACACTTGAACTAAAAAACAGGACACAAGTAACCCACTAAATGCTAAATACTTCTGGGATCTATTTATGCAGAAACCATTTTCTTGTGGTCTATCCGAAACTGCATATTTCACACTTGGCACAGCCTAGTGATCAATAGATCGCTTCCTGGCAATACGGCTTTTGAATGTACTAAAGTATTCTACTTGAGCATATCTAGTAATTTCTCATCAAGCGACAAAAACACACACACACACACACACACACACACACACACAAACCCCTCAATCTACTACAGCAGCAGTCATCACTATTATCAGAACTAAAGCCCAGTATTGTGGGGTCACTGGCACAACAGGATTTCTCACCATCGGGACTCCACAGAAACTGGCAGCAGCAACTACTTCTGTCTTTCCAGAGTCTCGACATCTCAATCAGCGGCCACTGCCGAAATTGGAGTAATGTCTCGCAAGAGTAAGGGGGGTATTCAATCTGGTGTTCATGGCTGCCGAGCTTGTTTGCTCGACAGCCGTGACCCTGTCCCGTTCTCGGTCTGCTCGACCGAGAACATGCAGGCGGGATTCAATGTCCAGCCTGCAGTGGGACGAGAAGGAGGCGTGGCCGCGAGTTGCGGCTGGGAAGAGGCAGAACGAGCCCGACTGCTTGTTAAGTCGGGCTCCTTCTGCCGAGCTCCCCTGTTCAATGCTGTTGGGGAAGAAAGCATTGAAAAGGGCCCAGCGGCCATCTCCCCCTCAGGAGATGGTCACTGGTGATTAAATATCCCCCTAAATGTCATCCTCTCATGACCTGAGAATATCTAGCAGACTGCTACTGAGCTTGGCACTTGGGGGCTCACTGTTGCCTTATGTACTAAACATCACATTAGGGTGTGTGTAGGATCTGCCCACTGTATATAGAATGTTCAATTTTTTTTCTTTCCGTAGTAAAGTAAATATTAATACTATCATTTGAATATAATATTGATATCTCAATAAACTGCTGATTTCAATACACTTGTATGTATAGAATAATTATATATTTTATACAGGTTGAGTATCCCTTATCCAAAACAAAACTCGGGACCAGAAGAATTTTATATAATGGATTATTCCATATTTTGGAATATTTTTGTGTTTGAATAGGGTATCTTGAGGAATCTTGCATCCATGTTGTACAAGCGCATCAAACACATAAAAATGCACACAAATATATATATTTTTGTGCACGAAACAAGGTTTTAAAATCCTCAATGATGTACACCCTTATAATCCTTATTATGCAGGTGGTGGTGTCCCAATTTTAAAGATATAAGATGGTATTTTAGCCCAGTTGACGATCCAGGTGTTGTAAGGCAAGTTTTTGCTCCAAGATAGGGTATCCAATTGCAGCCAAATAAACAATGTAAAATCAGCTGGTGCACCTGGGGTATGAAAAGGTCGGAGGACGCGTACCGCAGGTGCACCTTCTTGGAGCAAAAACTTGCCTTACAACACCTGGATCGTCAACTGGGCTAATATACCATCTTATATCTTTAAAATTGGGACACCACCACCTGCATAATAAGGATTATAAGGGTGTCAAATGTCATTTGCTCTCATCCATAACCATGATTTTGTTCCAACCAGCCAGATCTGAAGATAAATCTGCGTGTGTATGGCCACCTTAAACCCGATGGTGGCGGATTGGGGATACTAAACATGTGTAAAAATCTCAATCACCCACATCCAGAAAGGGATTGCAGATCGGGACTTTAACATGCATAGTATCACTGGTCAGAACGATGACGCCAGCGGGTCATGGGATCGGAGGATCGCTCGCGCTGCTGTCCATATCTTTACCTTTAGCCTTGAAAAGTGATAAAGTGCAGAGTGATAAACCACCAACTAACCAACCAGCTCCTGTCATTTTCTAAAAACAGCCTATGACATGGAAGTTGAGATGATTGTCTAAAACTTGATTACTTTTTAAGGCTTCATAAATCTGGCCCTGGATGTATTTGTGACTCAAAATTGGGTCCAACACAAGCAGATCCACATAGCAGTAAATAAAATGTATAGGATGGTAATACACTTCAATAGTTCTACCTACCTGATCACTCTCACAAGGTCATGAAAAGCTTTGTCCACATTTTGAGGTGGGTCCTTGGCACTTGTTTCAATGTAAGGAATCTAAAATGTAAAACAAAATTCTAAAATGAGGCTGTTATCCCAGACACCCATCTCAAGATCATGTTGTATGATCAACAAAACAAAAACATGTCCTGATTATCAGGAAAGCCTTATGACTAGGGATGCCAATCCCGGGCATTTTTTCAATTCCGGGATTCTGGATTGAAAAATGCTCTATCCCGGGATTGGCTTCCCTATTTAAAAAAATGCCCCGGCTGTCCACATATTTTCATACCTGGGCGGGTGCGGCCAGGATCCGGGACGTGTGGCAGGACATATGAGGCTGTGAACAGTTGAGCTGAGTTGTCGACCAAAGTAAATGTGGCCATGTCCGGGAGCGGCGGTGCAGTTGTCTGGCCTGCGCAGCGTGACTATGACATTGTGTCACGCTACGCAGAGCCGCGCCGGAAGAAGCCGGGCAACATCTGAGTAGGAGCTCAGACATTGCCCGACATTAGACGGCGCATGCGCCGTCTAATCCTGAAATTGGAACCTCCAATCCCGGGATTAAATTCCCGTCGATTTTGGGGCCAAAGATTGGCCACCCTACTTATGTCCTATCTTCATTTGTTAAAGGACCACTGCTAATGTTTCTCAATGCCAGTAAAAGCTAAGAGACCAATGCCAACCAGTAAAGAAGAAAAGTAATGTACAGGATCTGCAGCTTTTATTTTGGTCCATATTGTTTCTCCAGTTATGGGGTAGTGGTACCGGACTTAAATATAACATAGAGTCAGTACTATTTTTATTTGTCTGCAAAATTATGGTCAGAAACTCTGGGATTTACAAAAACTACTTATTTAAATGATAAATACCACCCTCGCCGCCCGAATCCCTTCGCTAGCATTTTTGGGCGAGCGATGATGTCATGTGACCTCAGCCGCCGGCCCCATGTAGGCATCAACACGCCTGCATTCCCATGGGAATGCCCAGCATTTTTATGTGGATGCCCAGAAGATTCTGGGCGTTCCCCTGCGGCCACCCCCTCCCCTCACAGTGCAAATGCCTCGGCAAGTGTAATACTTGCCGCAGGAGTTCGCACTGGGGGTTTGCACATGCGCAGACCCCCATCATCTTAAAACGGAGCTGAATCCAGACCTGGCCAAATGGGCCTGAATGGGCCCCTTAATCCATCTGAGATGTTGTGGAAGAACCTGAAGCGAGCAGTTCATAGGATGAACCCCACCGACATAACAGAGGTGAAGCGGTTTTGTATGGAAGAATGCGGTAAAATTCTTCTAAGGCAATATTGAGGAATAATCAGCAATTACTGCAAACATGTAAATGCAGTTATTATTGCAAAAGGCGGTCATACCAGACGCTAAGTGCAAACGTTCACATACTTTTGACACTTACAGATATGGAATATTGGATCATTCTCCTCAAAAAATAAAAATGAGCATGTCTAATTTTTTTTTGCCTCATTTGTTTGATTAGGTTGTCTTTTTATATACGGGTACGGTTGGGTCAGTAAAGATGGTGTAATGGTTAGCATTACTGCCTCACAGCACTGAGGTCATGGGTTCCATTCCCACCATGGCCCTAATTTTGCGGAGTTTATATATTCTCCCCGTACTTGCGTGGGATTCCTTCGGGTACTCCGGTTTCCTCCCACAATCCAAAAATATACTGCTAGGCTAATTGGCTCCACACACACCCAAAAAATAACCCTAGAATGTCTGTGTGTGCATATATATGTGTTAGGGAATATAGATTGTAAGCTCCACTGGGGGGGTACTGTGGAATATGTGTGTGCTATATAAGAAACGGTTAATAAAAAATAAATAAATATGTGCTTTTAGGTTACTGGAAATACCCTAATTTTTAGTCTTATTTTAAGCATTTTATTATATTGTTACACAGATCACACTGCTCTGTGGAGGCTTGGGCAGAACATCCAGCTTCACAGACAGATTTTGGCCTATAATGACTGAACAGGATTGCATAGGCCATAGAAAAACATGATACAGTGATATACAGTAGGAGTCTTGGAAACATAGCGGTTTGATAGCAGTAAAACAGCGATGCCGAACATTCTCTCTTGACCTACATGATTCTTAGTAAAATGTACCTCCTTAGTTATTCTAGGAGGAGTTTCTGCACTCAGACAACCTTTGTTTATTTTCTTGTTGTGTGCTCTATGTGCTTGTACATCTATAACATATTGGGGTAGATGTATGCAGCAGTGATAAGGGAGGAGAAGTGATAAAGTGCTGGTACTATATGACTGTCCAATCAGCTTCTAACTGTCCCTTTTTAAACCCAGCCTGTAACTTAACAGTCAGGAGCTGATTGGTGATAAAATACCAGGCACTTTATCACTTCTCCTTTATCACTGCTTTATACATCTACCCCATATTGTTAGCTAGAATTATCAATGCGTTCAACCTGTTGCATCAGGCCCTTCACTTACATTGTGTTTTACTGCCATTTCATTTCCTTGTTCGCTTGAAATTTTTCTCAAGTGCATTAAGTCAACCTTGTTTGCAACCAGGATCATAGGAAAAGACTCTCTGAAACAAGGAGACGGAACAAACAATGTTAAGGACCACATGATCATTTATGTACATTCAGCACCTGAGTTATTATAATCAACATCCACCCAACAAATTGAATTGTAATATGCTACTTTTATGATAAGTTAGTCAAATGTGTTGCAGTTGGAGCAGACTTGCACAGAAAACTGTGGCAACACCTGGAGGGATTTCCAACCAAGGCTCCTTATCCGGACTAGGGGACTATAGTTGGAAACCCTGATTTCATCTGCTGGCCTATTGAATGCCTAGGATTACAGGTCTTGTGCCTTTTACAAAGTTACTTCATTGTAAGTGCATTCTGTGTATTATATTTGTTTTATTAAATTGACCTGCACTATCCCAGTTTTATCTTATCTCCCACATGATATGTGGTAGGGGACAAATTCAACAGTAAAACTCTGAAGTGTTTGTGGTCTAAAAGTTATCCATGAAATCCTGTGTTCTGCAGAACAACTACAGGACAAGCTATAGTTGGTGATATGTTTATGATCACCACCTAAGGTGTAATTACTTTATCACGTTACCTGTTAGCTCTATTTGTGCACTGGACACTTTTTTCTTCTCTTGATTGTTTTCACTCTCTGTACTGTGTGATTAGCAGCTTTCAAGTTTAATTGCGCACTTAACTGTGGCCTAATTAATTTTCTCTAAAAACACCTGGAGGGTAAATGATAGCAAACCATTTAGCAAGTATCCTAAGTTTAATGTCTAGTATTTGTAATAATAAAGGGCAAATGCAGGATTTACAGACACTCCCTACTACTAATATATTGGAGATGAAAAATGTGTGAAGTTTGTATATTCTCTCCATACTTGCGTGGGTTTCCTCCAGGTACTCCAGTTTCCTCCCATAATCCAAAAATATACTGGTAGGTTAATTGGCTCCTAAAAAAATGAACCCTAGAATGTCTGTGTGTGCATGTACTGTACATGTGGTAGGGTATATAGATTGTAAGCTCCACTGGGGCAGGGACTGATGTTAATATTCAAATATTCTCTGTAAAGCACTGCAGAATATGTGTGCGCTATATAAGAAACCGTTAATAAATAAATAACCAGTATTATTAATGTATTTTATTATTTATTAGAGTTTCTGGTACTCTTTACTTAGAACGGCGCCCACGATTTTGATCGTGGGCATCGTTAGTAAAAAATCTCGGGCATCTCGGGCATTGAATGCACTAAAAAATCGGGTGCGATGCGACCGACGAGATGCCCGCGATTTCTCATAGGGAACAATGTTAAATGTCTCAATTGACCCAATTTTCCTGTTCAATGCCTCAATTGACCCGATTTTTCCATAGGAAACAATGTTAAATGGGCCACAGAGGCCAAATAGGCACCCTGAAGTGTATAATGGCCACCCGAATTGTTAACGCCACCCCACGATCAACGTCAACCCGAAGCGTGGCGAGCGCAGCGGCAGTACGCGTCCTACGACCTTTTCATACTCCCACTATCCACGTCGGCGTGGAGTTGAGAATAGAAAGTGTGGCGAGCGCAGCGAGCCACCGAGCCCGAAGCGTGGCGAGCGGACGCGGACAGCTGTGAAGCCCGCGAGGGGACGCGGATACCTGTGAAGGTATCCGCGTCCGCTCGCCACGCTTCGGGCTCGGTGCGCTCGCCACACTTTCTATTCTCAACTCCACGCCGACGTGGATAGTGGGGGTATGAAAAGGTCGTAGTACGCGTACCGCCGCCCCTCGCGGGCTCGCTGCGCTCGCCACGCTTCGGGTTGACGTTGATCGTGGGGTGGCGTTAACAATTTGGCTGGCCATTATACACTTCAGGGTGCCTATTTGGCCTCTGTGGCCCATTTAACATTGTTTCCTATGGAAAAATTGGGTCAATTGAGGCATTGAACAGGAAAATCGGGTCAATTGAGACATTTAACATTGTTCCCTATGGGAAATCTCGGGCATCTCGTCGGTCGCATCGCACCCGATTTTTTAGTGCATTCAATGCCCGAGATGGCCATGATGGGCGCCCTTCTAAGTAAAGAGTACCGAGTTTCTTATATGACGCAGCATATTCTGTTGCGCTTTACAACAGGAGACAGTGATACAACAAACTGGGTATTTACAGGCAGTCAAAAGGTATGAGGGCCCTGCTCGCAAACTTAAAATCTATAGATTGTATTACCAACTACATACAGATGTGTCCTCCTACAATACAGTCATGTTTTGACGATACATTTTTGAAACATATTTGTATATGAAATTCTAGGAAATGTTTTCCTGAAAAACATAGCATTTTGAATGCATATACAGTTGCAGTCACACACAGAATGTAGGCATGCTGCATAGCAGTGTAATCAGCAGAAGCTGCTTGTGTGTCATATACATAGCAATGTGAAAAAGCTGCACTGTAGGCAAAAAAGACCCTTGATGTTAGCAGAGCTGCCCAGGAAAGCCAGGCATCTTGTGGTACATTGAGGCAAAATGTAGGAGCACACATCAGTAGGGAAATCTGCAAAATAAATTCTATGCTTACAATATATAAAGCGGTTGTGTAATTCTCACCTGTCTTTCACCCTAAGGATGAGTTGGTGAAAACGATCCACATGCTCAAAACTTGCTTTGTCTGTGACAGAGTAGACAATCAGGAATCCATCCCCTGTTCTCATGTACTGCTCTCTCATAGCGCTGAATTCCTCCTGTCCTGCAGTATCTAGAACTGGAGAAATCAAAGAGAGCTTCTTATTCACTGAGCCAGCTTCATACAAAGTCTAAACAAGGAAGTGATCTAGACACATGAAATCTATACCCTTTTTATACCTAATAGTATCAGGGCCGTCTTTTCGTATGGGCTTAATGGGCACTTGCCCAGGGGCCCCAGGTGTATAAGGGCCCTATGCTGATAGCTGAGGATCCCCTTTTTCCAGGGATACCAGGATTTTGAAAATCGGCCCTGGGGAACTGGAGATATCCAACTTCAAAGCAGCAGTCCACATCCGACCTGTTAAATGCAATTCCCAGTCATATTTCTCAGATTCTCTCTGACTTAAGAGTTTTCTGAGAGTATATTCCAAAAGCTGGGACTCTCCCCTTTCTGTCGACACTAGGGGCTTGTCTCTGTCATGCCCAGAACCAGAGATATCAGCCTTCCAGCAGCTGGTCCCTGCTCCAGCTCCAAACGTCTGGTGTGCAGTTTTATATTTTTGTTATTTTTGCTCTGGCTCCTGATCTCTGATCCCCAAGTTCCCAGCACCTCCTGAAGGTTGGGACTCTAGGTTTTTATACTATTGAAGGCTAAGAAATCTATTTCCTGATAATGGCGATATCTGCAGTCAAACAAGCTGCCCTTCCACCAGAAAATAACGAATATTAAGTCCACTCCATTATCCTACCCTCCCCTGCGTATAAAACACCCCCTACCTCCCTGGAAGTCATTTACAAGGGACCCTTCATTCAGCTCAGTGCCCCCTTCCACACGTTAGTGTTCTCCCTCCCGCCACCTCTGCAGTAAAGGAGTAATTAGCAGAAGTTACTGCTCCAGGTCCTACATGTTGAATGGAAGATAGAGCACCCCCTGCCACCCGTGGGACATTAAAGCTGCTGCTGATAGCACCCCCCACTCCTAGGAGGGGAGAATGGGTAAGGGCCCCAGTGCCCAGGGGCCCACACTGCTGTTAAGATGGCCCTGAATAGTATGCAATAGTGTTCCTTGGAATAAACATTAGACTGTGAGCATTATGGATACCATCTATTGAATGTCACAAGAGAAAGCCAGGTCGCCCATAAGTTTGATCAATACATACAATTCATCCTATACATTTTAGGTCCTAAAAGATGTAATTTAGGAGATTAATAAATAATTGTCCATTTAATTTCTATACATCAGGAATTTAAATGGAGTTAAAGATTCTGGTAGATAAAGGAGGGACTGGGGAAACTGGAACACAGTCACGTCTATGGGTGGCACTGAAGAGTTCCAACGGTGGATGACTGGCACCCTTTGCCCAGCTGTTTGCACCTCTATTCACCCGCTATAGACCGGGAATTGAATACCCCAATGCCTTGTAATGCGCAACGGAATATGCTGCGCTATATAAGAAACTGTAAATAAATAAATACATATTGGATCTTGTGTTTTATATTATATGCTCTCTACCATCACACAGCTATACTGTACATTAAGCTGGGTACACACTGGATGACATTCTTAACGATTTTGCAGATTCCGAATGGTCAGAAGGCAAAATTAGCATGTCTTCCAGTGTGTATGCACTATGGGCCTAATTCAGACCTGATCGCAGGGCACATATGTTCTCAAAATGAGCAAACTATGTGCAATGCAGGTGGGGCAAACGTAACATGAGCAGAGAGTTAGAATTGGGTTGGGTGTGTTCAAACTGCAAGCTTTATTGCAGTGTAAAAATAAATCAGCCAGTATTTACCCTGCACAGAAACACAAGAACTTACACAAATGTAACTCTCTCTGCACATGTCTTGGCCACAAACTGCAACTGTGTATGCACATGTGAATGCCAGCATCCTAATCTCTGCTGGTATTGCCAAACAAAATGCATTCTATATCTATTTATTAAAAACTCATATTTCGCAGTATATCAGGGTGATTCAGCTCTGTATGTTCATGTCCGTATTTACCACAAAAGTGGTCGCGCGCCTATAGAAACGCTGGGCCCCAGGGAACACAAGCATTGCCCTGCGGAGAAGACCATGCGGCTGAAAGGTAAGTACTGGGCTACCCTTTGGCTGCATAAGTAACATCAAATAATTTTTCCTAGGTACAGGCGCTATTGAGTGGATGTGTAAGCATATACATTCGCTCACAGTGTAGCAAGGGGATTTGGGCAGCGCTCACCTGCTCGATAGGCACTGATGAAACGCAGCCTAGCGAGCAGGCCTGAATCAGGCCCTATGCCTGTATCCGTGGCTTAATACAAATATTAATCCTAATGAGGCATACACACGGGGTGATGGCTGAGTGACATGCTTAAGCACGGATCGCTCAGCACATATCGCTGCACACCCGCGATGTGTGCTGAGCAATCTGTGTGGAGCAGTGTTTTGCCTATGTTAATAGACAAAATGCTGCGATCGTAGCAGGAAAGAGTGCGTACACTGTCTTTCCCTGCAGGCGAGGGTGACCCGCAGGGCCGCGCATTGCCATCACTGGGGGCATATACACAGAGCGATCCATGCTCCATTTCTAAGTGATCTAAAATTGCCATGTGTATGCCCCTTAAGCCCTATTTCGAAGCGATTTGACTAGATTGCTTATAAATAAAGCACAGATCGATCTGTGTGTATGTCCCACAACGATGGCTATGCGAAGTCCCACGCACGCTCTATCCTGCTTAGATCGCAGGCAAAACCCTGCTCAGCACAAATCGCAGGTGCATGGCATGTGCTGAGAGATCTGAGCTTAGTCAGCTCGCTCAGCACAGGGCTGCAGTCGCCCGTGTGTACAGGGCTTTAGAATTAATATTCTATACAAGGTTGTGCAGCGGGTGGGTTAGTTTTTAAATTCTAGCTTTGCTCCCAGCACAATTTTAGGATATTTAAAAAAATAGCCATTAGCAACTATACATATCAACACTACTCCTAGCATAACTGGATCAACTACTCGGAACCCATATATTTCCAGGAACACATACTGTAGATTCAGTTATATAACCCCACATGTAACGGCAGCCAGTGCCACTGATAGCGAGCAGCTCCATGGAAGAGATTAGCAGCTACTGTCAGATCAGATTTATGGACATGATGTTAAGTGGGAAGAAATGAGCAGTGTTGTCAGGATGCATTATACAGCGTTGATGTAGACCAGGTTGGCTGGCTTATTAATGCATGATGTATAGAGCAACAGAAAAAGGTAGACAGCAGCTGCCTTCAGTCCTGTCCTATGACAAGCTGTCAGTCACATAACACTCCCTGCAGTGCAGGATTCTTATACGTTTAGAGCACAAACATCACTCAGGAAATTACCATACAGTATATTTACAATAAAAATAAGCAGCAAAAGCTGATGAGCATCTGACACATTACACAGTCCAGGAACCACATTCCATTAAACTAGAGGTCTATAACACACAAACTTGTTAAAAGTGTATGTATTTACTAAGAACACAGATGAAAAATGTGAATTTCTGGTTAAAGGAAGTGACAGAAGTTTCACAGACTGCCTCCAAACTAAAATATACGTAATATATCCCCCGCCCCCCAATACCCATATCTGAGTTCTAGCAAAGAGCTGCAACATCACTAAAGATATAGGGGGAATTCAGTTAACTGTTGTAAATGATCAATCACTTGATACCCGGGCCGGGTAAGTCAATTGATGCAGATAGCCAGCATGATCAGGGATTTTGTTTCACCTCCCCGGAGGCAGAAATCCCAGTAAGTGCTTTTTTATATTAGTAAATTGAATCCCCCCCCCCCCCCCCATAATGGTTATAAACAGCATTGCTGCAGCCCCATCCATATAGTGCAAGGGAGAGGGGACTACTTAGCACATCTCAACATACAAGTTCTGATGTATGTAATATACAGTATGTGCTGGTGGGTTCCCCTGGGGATCTTAAGTGCAGTGTACATTAGGTGCCATGCAGCACTTGGGACTCAGCGTGAGATATCAGCCCACCTACAGACTACCACTGACTAGTTTCACAGGTGTCTGGGGCGGGTTTTGGAGAAAATTATGCAGTCTGCTGAGATTTTGTTGTCGCTTGGTGCCAGATTCACACAGAGCTGCAGATCTCTGGTGAAGCCAGTTGACACACATAAACATTCATGTTCTGATGTATGTAATATATGTGGTCAACAGTTTCCCTCGTGCACTATATGACCCATGTCATATAGTATACATATTACTGGTAAAGGTTTTCTGGAGTTGGATACACTTATCAGCGTTTACCCATTAGGCAAATAGGGGAATTTACCATACATTTAAACTGTAGCTTTACATCTTCTATGGAAAGTATTATTCCAAGCAAATTATTTATTCCCTATGCAGAAATGTGACAAACAACTGAAACAGCATGCATGTAGCTAGTTGTCATTATAAGCTTAACCCCTTCCCGACATTGCCTTTTATGGTAATTTTTTTTTTTTTCCTCCTTGCGTTCAAATAAGCGTAACTTTTTTAATTTTCCGGCTATATAGACACATGAGGGCTTTTTTTTTGCGGGACAAGTTGTACTTTTTAATGGTACCATTTACTATACCGTATAATATTTTGGGGAATCAGGAAATAATTCAATGTGGGGTAAAAAGAAAAAAAAACGCAATTCCACAATTTTGCGCTGGTTACGGTTTTTTTGGAGTTCATAGTTCGTTTAAAATGATGGGTTATCTTTATTCTATGGGTCGTTACGATTCCGGTGATACCAAACTTATATAGTTTTCGTTACATTTAAAAAAAAAATAGAAAATGTTACGGTTTTTCGAATTTGCGTCGCGTCGCCATGTTCTGCGGCTTATAACTTTTTTATTTTTCCACCTACGGACCTGGGTGAGGGCTCATTTTTTGCGGGCTGAAGTGTACTTTTTAATTAATACCATTATGGGATATGGGCGACTTTCTGATCTCTTTTAGCTTTTTTTTTTTTGGGTAGGCGATGCGACCAAAAAACGTAGTTTTGGCGTTGGGGATAATTTTCCGTTTACGCCTTTAACCGTGCGGGATAACTAATGTTATATTTTAATAGATCGGACTTTTAGGAACGCGGCGATACCAAATATGTTTATTTTTTTTATTTTTTATTTATTTTTATTTGGGAAATGGGGAAAGGGGGGTGATTTGAACTTTTAATATTTTTTTTTTTTTTTTTTTTTTTAAACTTAATTTTTTTTTTTTTTTACTTTTACTACAAGGCCCCCTAGTGTACTTGACCACTAGGGGGCGCGATCGCCTGTACTAGGTTCAGCCATAGAGCTCTATGGCTGAACGTAGTGATTTTATGCACTTCCTATTACATCCTGCCTCAGGCAGGATATGATAGGTATGCAGACACGGCCAGCACAGGGGTCTACATTAGACCCCTGGCTACCATGGCAACCGATCGGCACCCTCCGATCTCGCTGCGGGGGGCCCCGATCGGCGCCGGAGGGGGGCGCCCCCCCTCCGATCAGCTATTTAAGCACTGCGGTCGCTTTGCCCGCGGTGCTTAAAGGGTTAAACGGCCACGATCGGCGAACTCGCCGCTCGTGGCCGTGAGAGCAGGGACCTGGCTGTAATATACAGCCATTACCTGCTCTCTTTCAAGCCAGCTCACTCCGTGAGCTGGCTTGATTCCCCCGCAACCGACATATGACGTAAATGTACGTCATATGTCGGGAAGGGGTTAATGGAAGAACAGTTTCATTAGGTCAGAATTCACAACTTTTTTTTGTAAAGTATACATTACACTAAATAACTCAAGAGCAAAAACAAAAACAATTTTTTACCATCGAGAATGGCCCACTGCCCGTCTATTTCTGTGTGCTTCAGGTAGGAGTCTTCTATAGTGGGGTCATAATCTGGCACAAATATCTTCTGGAAAAACTGGATTGTGAGTGCACTTTTCCCCACCCCTCCATCACCCACTACCACCAGCTTGTAAGTGGGTAGGTTCTCGCTGAGCACAGCACTGGTAGCCATGTTGTCCACAGTAGCTTAGCTGGTACCTAGTGGGAAAAAGGAAGGACCATTAGACACATTGTAATGTAAAAATATGTTACAGTATCATTATAAAATATCACCGGAACAGAAATGGTTGATTGGTCAAGTGACATCACAGCTACCTTAATGGTCTATAGTTTATGGTGGGGGTGGGGATCCTCCTGGTACAAAAGGCCTAAAATGGCAGGAATGATCATGCCTAGATGAGTACAGATTTATTTATTTATTTCCAGTTTCTTATATAGCGCAGCAGATTCCGTTGCATTTTACAATAGTAGACAGTGATAAAACAAACTGGGTAACAACAGACAGACTTGGAGGTAGGAGGGCCCTGCTGCAAGCTTACAATCTATAGGGATATAGGAGGGAAACACAAGGACAGGCACCAGTAATAGCATAGTAGTCCCACCAAGTTACAAGTCCAGAAGGGAAGCTATATAATACATAAGTGCCTCAGAGAGTTATGCGTGTAGAACTTAAATAAGATAGGCTTGCCTGAAGAGGTGCGTTTTCAGGGAACACTTGAAAGTTTGGAGGCTAGAGAAGAGTCTTACTGTGCGTGGAAGGGCATTCCATAGGATACAGATATACATTTTACAAGACGTTCCCTGTATCTGTGGCAACTTGTGATGTCTAAATTGCCTGATCCCATTATAGCACTTCCTTAGGAACACAATTTGCCTTTATACCGTCCCATAGCCCCCTCCTCCTATTCTGATTTCTGATTCTGAGCATATTTTCTGTCCTCGATAAACACGACATCTTTGCTTCCTCTTTCCATCAATGACCCAGTGATTGTTAGTGATAGGTATATTAAGTGATACATTTCAAAGCTGTGCATTAGCTTTGGAAAATTTAGCATTTTAAATTAGACAAGAACATTTTAGCAAAGATCTGCAATTTTCAAAAAAGTTTTAGGCAGTTTTAGGGAAAAATGCGGCAAATAAGTTTTATTTTTATCAATTGTTCAAGTGAATGAATAGAAGAGAACTCTAAATCAAATCAATATTCAATGTGATCATATCCTTCAAAACCGTATCAATTCTTCTAATTACATTTGCACACAGTTTTTGGAGGAACTCAGCAGATTTATCCAAACAACTTGGAGAACCTTAATAATGTTGAGCTCAGGGCTCTGTGGGCACCATATTTATTTTTTTATTTACAGTTTCTTATATAGTGCAGCATATTCCATTGGGTTATACAATTGGAAACAGTGATAAAACAAACTGGGTAGTAACAGACCGATATAGAGGTAGGAGGGCCCAGCTCGCAAGCTATACCATCACTTTCAGGACCTGTTTGTCTTTATGCTGAGGATATTGTAGTTCTTAATGACATTGGCTGTATTTTTTGGGGTGCGGATTATTAGATAGTGTTTAAATACACCGTGTGCAATCAGCGGATTATTATATTCTCCCTCTATGATGGTAAAGTAAGAACAAGGCGGTAAAAAAAAAACAACATGTAGACTTTGTCAGGTGTCTACCTTTTTAATGTTGACATTTTGACCATGTCGACTTTGTCATGTGTCTACCTTTTTAATGTTGACATTTTGACCCCGTGAACTTATTGCATGTCGACCTTTAGACCATGTTGACCTTGTGACTATCGAACCTGGGGTAGGCCTACTGACTATCTAAACATGTAGATCAACCGGAACCAGTATTTTTAGCATTGTTGTCTGGCAGCAGAATATATTTGTAGCCAATTAGACACCTCCCTGATTGTCGTACAGGATGGATAAGTACCTGCCAGTATCTCTCAGCATTGAGGACACCATTAAACCTGACCAAAGCCCTAATTCCATTTGCTGAAATGCAACCCCAGCCTTGCAAGGAACCTCCACCATGCTTCACTGTGGCCTGCAGACGCTCATTATACCTTCTCCAGCACTTGCTTCCTTCCTGCCATCTGGCCACCTTGCTTGCCTGTCTTGTCACCTGTTTATATCATCCTCACTAGACTGTAAGCTCTTTAGAACAGGGCCCTCTTCTCTCCTGTTCTCACAGCCCTCCTCTCGCACTGCGATCACAGCTCTCTCCTGCTCAGCGACCGTCTATATCTGCATCTCTTCTCACTTGTAATTGTTCATTTCGTCCAAGAGAAACCTGCCTCTAGTAGTATGCAGACAACTTCTTTGCTTCCTTACATCTCAGCTGTATCGTGGTGCTAATTGAAACCTGTTCTCAGTTTTAGTTTTTACAATTCTGTGTACCCTGTGTTGTTCTAATGTATGCCATATATACGGCGCTACAAACCACTTGTGGCACTTTCAAAATAAAATGTAATAATAAAATGGCACAAATCAGTGCATACAACACATTGAGATACAGCCTTAAAACTTTACTGAAAGTAATGACAGGTTCAGTGATGTCCAACTACAGGTTAGGTACTTATATATTTCTCGCTCAGGGGGTAATTCAGAGTTGATTGGATGGGGACGAATTCGACCCTGTTCTGATGCTGTGTGTGTGTGTGTGTGTGTGTGTGGGGGGGGGTCTACAAACCATTTTATCTGTGTAGCATTTGTGTGTTCTCATCATACATCTGCTGGAGTCTCGGTTACGCCAATCTCATAATGGTAAGTTAGTTTTAGTTGCTCTAGTGCGTGCTTTTAAAAAAAAAATATATATATTTTTACAAATGTTGAAGGACCTCAGAAGACAGGCAGCTAAAAAGTTAACCTCGACAGGTTAGTCACACATGAATACGTTCACAACCAGGAATTGTTTGTGCAGTTTCCTAGATTACTGGCCAACTTCTCTGTCCCTTCACTTTCTATTGTGCATGGCGCCAGGTTCAACACTGCATTAGAATGGAGCATTATACAGCTCTGCAGCTGCCAGCGTGAAATGTCCTAATTCACTTCCGATTCATGACTTAAGAATGCGATGGTTGCAAAACCAAAGTGTGAGCACAAGACTCCAGTGAGTCAGCAGGAGAATGTGAAAAATAAGAGTGAATTTTTAATGAACAGCTTTCATGTAGTGTTAACCCCTCCATATCCGACCTCAATGAGAGAAGGGAGATTATGAGGTACAGATGACAGAGGCAAGAGACTGCCAACTAAGGACAAATCTACTATGCAATATTTCTTTTCACGCCAGTTAAGTTAAATGTGAGGTTAGAGATCAGTGGAGTAACATTAGGATTAGATCCAGGAGGCAAGTCATATGAAGGGTTGAAGTCAAAGTACTACAAAATGAGTCATGAATTATCTAGGGTACTTGCAGTAAATGCCAGTAATGGCTAGAAGGGTGGGGTTTAGGGCAGGTTTTGGCAGCCATGTATGCTTGATGGTTACCTCACCAGCCTAGCTAGTAGATTAGCTAACACAGGGCCAAATTCGTAAAACTACAACTTCTTACTAGCATGCAGTGGCTGCCCAGCAGCATGCCTGGTCCCTTCCTGTGATGCAATTGCACTGTTTTCTGCTGAGCAAAATTTGCAAACGCACTGCAAAAATGCACTGCTTTGCTTAGTACTGGTATGTACTAAAGGCACCGGTGAAGCCAGTATATGAAATAGAAGATCAGCGATTTATACAAAATATTTAATTAATATTGTGGAATGTAGTTCTGTTACTTGCCATCCCTGGGCACCATTCCCTATGGTAACGGTAGTGCATCTCATGCATTAGGGAGCTCTATAACAGTGGTGGAAATGGGCTAGATAATCTGGTCAGCCATGTTTTCTCATACCCCATTTGCACTTGCTAGAATGGTGTTCTGACTAACTATGGGATTAGGGTTAGGCATTGGGGGAGAATAAGGGAACACTCACCAGAATGCTGGAGGATCGGAGGTCTGACCAGGGTGTGATGGTTAGAACTGCTGGGACCCTAAAGCCACTGCAGCGGTCAGGAACAGGTAAGTCACAAGTCACTGGGCCAGTAGGGATATGTCCACATTCCAACATGTTGACATTTCATGTACATTATGAACATGACAACATTAAATGTCAACATATAACACTGCACCCAATTAGCAATTAAGATTTGAGGTTTTTTGGCCCTACTGTGAGTTTTTTTGTTCTGATGTGGTGGTTCCCACTACCCTTATAGCCTTCAGAGCACAACCTTTAATCCAGGGGTGTCCAAACCTTTTGCGATGAGGGCCAGATTTGGTGAAGTGTAAATGTGTGGGGGCCGACCATTCAGCCTGACATTCTTTGAATCGTTAATCACATCAGCATGGTCCCCCACTCTGCCCCCATTTACTGTATGTCCGCCAGCCTGCCCCTCCTTCACCATATGTCCCTCATTCACTGTATGTTCCCCACTCTGCACCAACTCTGTCCCCCAGCCTGCCCCCCTTCTCTTTATGTCCATCAGTGCCTCCATTCATTGTATGTCCCCAAGCCTGACCCTCCCTAACTGTATGACTCCCATTCACTATGTACCCCACTCTGCCCCCATTCACTGTATGTCCCCCAGCCTGCCCCTGCTCCCCCTTCTCTGCATAGCCATCACTGCCTCGATTCACTGTATGTCCCCCAGCCTGACCCTCCTTCACTGTATGTCCCCCACTCTGCCCCCCTCCCTTCTCTGTATGTTTCCCAGCCCCTTGTGTGAGCCAGAGGAAGGAGAGGCAAAGCAGGCACTGCAAGGACAGGAGATGCTTGGGCTCCCGCTGCTGCCCTCCTCCGCTCTGCATGTTATGGAAGCAAGCTTTCCCCTTGTTCCCCCCTCTCCAAAAACTACTGTGGAGTAGGGTGATATACAATTGCAGCATCAGGGGTAGGACGCCAAACACATCTGACTCACTGCAGCAGACAGAAAGGTAAAGGCGTGCTCGTCGGGGCCCCACCTTTAGGGCCTTATTCTGATCGGTGCGGCCCGATCAGAATATGCGGCCGCGACCGTGCAGGCGAATCCCCGCTTTCCATACGGATCGCCACCTCCCGTCCGTACGCGGATATGTGGCGATCCGCATGAAATTGGACGGGGATACGCCTCCTCCGTCTTGGGAGCAGCCCCTGCATTCGATGGTCGCCGAACATCGAATGCAGGGCCGCATGCTCCACCAGGTCCCGCAACACAAGACCACACGGACACTTGTCCGTGTGAAATCATGTATGGGGGCGGGCAGCTGACATCCGGCGATGTCAGATGCCCGCCCCGTACCCACGCGTCACGGCCTCATTACCATGCATACGCCCCGCGTTTGCATGGGAACGCCCATGAAACGCGGGGCGTATGCATAGGGTAATGAGGCTAAGTAGCCCCTCACGCCCCTCTACGCCCCCTGTGCGGCGTATAAAGAATCCGTGCGGCGAAATCGCCTGCACATGCGCAGAGTGACCTCTGCACATGCGCAGACGATCAACATCGGCGGTCCGTCCGCATGCGGGAATATCCGCACCGATCAGAATAAGGGCCTTAGTGTCCTGTGCTTCCCACATCTGATGCTCTGCCCGCTTCCAGCTGGAGGCCGCTTGAAATTACAGCACGGGCCGTATTTGGCCCCCGGGCCTGACTTTGGACATGCCAGCTTTAATCATTGTAAAACACGCCAATAGAAAAAGTCAGTAATAATGTTAACTGAACGTCTCCTTTTAATTGGTGTTGTATGATAGGCTGATTATTTCTAATTAGCGGAGACAGGATTATATGCAACATAAAAAGCTTGAAATATGCATTAAAATTGTTAAAATATGCTACATTAAATAAAACAATTATTTTTTAGTTTTTTATTTAAATCAGCATACAATTAGTAAGCAGTAGAATAACATATTGATAACAATTATTAATTAATTACCAATTATTTAACATTTTGTTACTTTTGAAAATGTAAACAATCAATGCCCCCAGTAGTGCCCTGCACAAAATGCCCTGATACCAGCAGTAAGACACATATAATGCCACCCAGCAGTAAAATACATATAATGCCCCCCAGCAGTAAAAGACAGTACATCAGTGGCGTAACTATAGCACCAATGCCCCCGCGGTCGTGGGCGCTGTGCATGTGGGGGCTCTGGGGGGTTGCGGTGGTATAGTTAGCCCCCTCCCATCCGCCGCTTGCCCGCCGCCCTTCTACCCCCCCCCCCCCCGCAGCCTTACCTGTCTTCAGTGGTGGACGGTCATTCTTCTGCTAGTGAGACTGACCTAAATAAAATGTCCGCCCCATATAACAGACTGTTCTCTGAAACTGTCTGCTGTATGGGGGCGGACATTTTGTGTTGGTCCGTCTCCATAGCAGAAGAATAAAGCCAGCAAGGGAGCCGGGACCAGCAAGACAGGTAAGGCTGCGGACGGGGGAGGGGGGTGCGATGGGGGGGCGCCCAATTCATAGTTCCGCCACTGCAGTACATATAATGCCACCAAGCAGTAAAATACATAGAATGCCTCCCTGAAGTAAAATACATATAACGCGCCCCGCAGCAGTAAAATAAATATAACTAACCCCGGCTTCCGGCAGCCGCGCTCTGATTGGCCGTGTGTCAGTGGAGGTGAGCAGCCTGTCAACACATCGGGGGGCAGGATGTAGCTGGTAGAGCTTACAGTTACACGCTGCACTGAGTCTAGCAGCGTGTCCGCTCTTCCAGCTACATCCCGCCCCGCTCAATCCTGACCTCTGTCAGCCTATCAGCGGCGGGCGGGCAGCACAAGGGCGATTTGGAATGCTTTCAAAAAGGGGCAGGACACTGCAAAAAACAGGCAGGAAGCTAGCGGGAATGCTAGGATACTGTACTGGCCACACTCAGCCGCTGACATCTCACCGTCCACCAGTCAAAATATGCACCATCACCAGATTTAGGTGAAATATGAAATAACCGGTGATAATGGGCCAAATATGCAAGTGCATATAATCCGGTCTCTACTAATTAGATAAAGCTTCTATTACACAACTGCCCCTTTGCTGAACAAAATTATATATATAAAAAAAAAAAAAACACCTGTTGATTAAAAAAATATTCCAAACTTTGTTTTTAGAATGCCACAAATAATCTAGCACTGTGCAGCAAATATTTGTCATTAACATCTGTCTTTGCCTCACTGGGGCGGGATTCTCTAAAGCAGAAATGCGGTAAAAACCCAGTTATTGGGGATTTTACCGCATTTCTGTATTCTCTGTTGCCCCTCCGCAGTACCAGCGGAGGAAATCGCCAGCAAAAGCTTCTTACTGCAGCGCTGTGTGAGGGATCTGTCACAGATCTCTCCCAGCATGCCCTGCAGCCGGACCAAGTGCTCTGCGCATGCACAGAAGTCCAGCGCCGGAGCCGCATCGCAAGGGAGAGCTCTTATCACAAGAGCTGCCCCTTGCGTTAATGATTGCATGTCAGAGCTGGAGTAGCCAACTCCAGTCCTCGAGAGCTACCAACAGTTAATGTTTTCCAGATCTCCTCACAGAATCACAAGTGAATCAATTAAGTCCACCTGTGGATCTTTTAAAATGTGTTAGTGAGTAATGAGTGCACCTGTGCAGTAGCTAGGTTGTCTGGAAAATGTGAACTGGAGTTGGCTACCACTGTGTTAGAGCATATGCGATCATTAACAATGCAAAGCCCGGCGGAGGGGGGGGGGGGGCGATAACTGTTAGAGTATCCCGCCGCAAATCTTTTATCCAAAATTCCTTAATATCAGAACACGTGCACACCTGTATGTGCAATAAGCCAACCTGGGTGTTTTTTTTATTTTTTCAATTCAGAGAAAAAAAATCAGAGAGCCCAGGGCACAAACGGGGAGAACATCCAAATACCACAGACAGAGCATATTGTGAGCCCCAGTGATTTGAGGCATCAGTGCTAGTCATGATGCTTCCCATCATGGCCACTAATGGAATATTTGAATGCTCTTACTCAAAAAAACAGTTGCCATACATATACAGAGGGTGTCCTATAATGATTTGCCGACGCAAGGTGCGTACACACGGGTGCAATTATGTATGAAATCGCTGGCAAAATGGTCGCTCAGCGACCATATTGCCAGTGATTTCATGTGCAGACGGCGATAGATGGCTGGGAGCGCACTCCCGCGGCCAGCCCTTCATGGTCGCAGGAGCATGCTCCTGCGACCAGCGGCTTCCCCCAGCGATCGCCGGGCAGGAGGTCAGCGCCGGAGAAATTAGCACTGTTCTCCCATGCCCTGCGACGCTGATCCCTCCCTCCTCCCGTCACCTGCTGCTGCGCTCCGCCTCCGCCCCGTAGCAGTGTCTCCTTTTCATCGCTGATAAAAAGGAGACACTAGCAATATGATTGCTGGGGATATATTGCTAGCAATATATCCCCAGCAATCATATAGACCCGTGTGTACACAGCATTAGTGCACATATCTTCTGGCTCCTCAGGAGGCTGCGAGAAGAAATGTGACCCCCGCAGTTACTAGGTAATGATGAAGAGCTTCAGTCCAATGGAACTGGTGAGGAGCATATATGAAGTGGAATGTAAAGGTAGCCCTGATTAATGTATTTTTAGTCCATTTAGTAACACAGCCAATGGCTGATATATCTAAAGATGCATCGTTGTGTGTGTACAGGCGATCTGCTGACTCGCTCGTACAACCGCTGCAGGAGCCGCCTGTGATTGACCGCTCACATTTGCATGCCCTGGCTAGTCTTAATGTCGATCACAATCGGGTGGTGTGAAAATCACTTTAACTGCAGATACCCTGGGGGAAATTAACTAAAGGAAATGTGTAAAAAAAAAAAAAAGGAGGTGTATTTGTATCCAGAAATACACTTATTTTTGACATTTACTATCCCGAAAATACGGCAATTCGTAGTCCTATTGATGTGCTATCAATACGAATAGCCGTATTTTCGGGATAGTAAATGTCAAAAATAAGTGTATTTCTGGATACAAATACACCTCTTTTTTACAAATTTCCTTTTGTAAATCCCCCCCCCCTATATCTACTATCCCCGCCCCGGCCCGGCCAGAGTGAAGAACCTGTCCTTGTGCAAAGCTGCGATGCCATTGCAGCCTTGCAGAAATGTGCTCATCCATTTGGAATTACTCACCATCGAATGATTCCCCCTCTGAGTAGCCAGATACTTACTCGGAGGCAGCAAAGATACAGACAGATCCGGCCGGCGCGGACGTCAGAGGTCCGCCAAGAAAACGGCCGGGTGCTTTCCCCATGTGCCGGCTGCCTGTCAATCACCTTGCATATGGCCAGCGTTGAAATGCCAATGCTGGCTTTTATTGCAGGGAGACCTCCTGCATGTGCACTGTGATCTATGTGCATGCGCAGTGGGTCAATAGTCATTTGGGATGCAAATTCACAGCCTAGCGATTGGGTTTGAATTACCCCCCATACCTCTTTCCCAAGCAGTATACATGTATATTATCCAGAGGAATAGTATTCCTGACAAAACCCATTAGATTCATGGTCTGTTAAATGCAGTGATAAATATGGTTCTAATATATTATTCACATGATTATAGGTGGGATGTCTATATAGGTTTTAGAATAAATTGTGGTTAAGGAAAGTGACTACATATCCTTTTTGCAGCACTCTCATCATTTGTCCAGTGTTGTATAATGGTAGGTGCAGATCCTGCCTACAATATACAGTATTGAGCTGTGCATTAATACATAATTATTGGCCCGATAAGTGCAACTAGCCTGACATTTATTTTCCTGTAAAGTTTTCTTTCAAATTCAGTGTAAAAGCAGAGTTACAATCAGGAGAATAAAGTCGATGTCACACGTAGCCGCGACGGAGCGCGGCGGGTACAGTACTCACCCGTCCGCGCCCGCCGCCGGCTAGCGTGTGCAGGCTCCGGTCTGCGGTGTGCGGGTAGCGGCAGCTCTGGGTAGGGATGGCAGCAGTAGTGTGCCGGGAGGCCGGCGTCGCCATCTTGGTTGAGGGCAGGAGACAGATTGGCCCAGAGTGGAGGTTCCCTCCTCATCCTGTGCTGACAGCCAATGGCAGCCATCCCCTGGGGATATAGGGGATCTGCCTAGGCTGTTCAGTGTCAGTGCAATGAGTCTTTGGAGTCATTCACAACTCCTAGCTGATTCCCGGATCCTGGCTCTTTCTCTCCTGACTCTGGTGCCTTGCTCCCTGCATCTTGCTACAAGGAAGTTTTCTCCTGACACCAATGCTGCAAGTCCTACCTAGTGCTTGTTCCTGCTTGTGTCCCAGAATTACCCTGCACAGCTTCCCGCTGTCCTCCTTCATACAACTCATTCATTCCATCATCTTTCAGTCATCCGGATCCATTTCTTCTGTCATCAAATCAACCTCCTTCCGGATCCTCATCTATGTACTCTGGCTCACCAAGTATACGTTTCCAGATTTCCCTGCCCGTTATTAGTATTGTGCTGGACTCTATTTAATTTATTCCAACTGTCACTTAAAGAAGTATTTGAGTGAAGTTTATCATTTATGAAATCCGTTATTAAACCTGCACGTTTCAATCCTACTCCTCCTGGTCCGTCTCCGGTTCCTGTGCACCACACGACTCCATCCAGCCCTTTAGCCGTGACAGTTTGCACTGACCCGATGGAATCGGGTGAAGCACAGGCCTCCATGACGGATGTTCTTCAAGGCATCATGGCTCGATTGGAACAAGTAGAGACTACCCAGCGTCAAGTGGCTCAATTTCTCCAGACCTTGTCATCACCTCAGGCGGCTCCCTCAGTTTCAGCAGCACCAACCTCCGGAGCTTCGGCCCCTGCTGCTCCCCCTGGGCCAGCTGCTCCTCACCAGCTACACCTGTCAACCCCCAGTAAATATGACGGGCCCCCGAGGGGGTGTCGAGGATTCCTGAATCAATGTGACGTCCATTTTACCCTCCAGCCTTCCAATTTCCCCTCTCCCAAGACTCGGGTGGCTTACATCGTGTCCCTACTGGCGGGTCCAGCCCTGGAGTGGGTGTCCCCCCTTTGGGAGCGTGCGGATCCCATCCTCAATAACTATGAAGAATTTGTGGCCTCCTTCCGTCGCATCTTCAACGAGCCTGGCAGAGTGTCCTCCGCAGCCACGGAGATCCTAAGGATTCGTCAGGGCAGTCGCCCAGTGGGACAATATGTCGTACAATTTCAAACCCTGGCTTCCGAACTCAGATGGAACGAAGAGGCTCTCGTTTCTGCCTTCTGGAACGGCCTAGCCGGGCGCATCAAGGACGAGTTAGCAACTCGCGATTCTCCTTCCACCCTGGCTGAACTCATTTCATTATGTAACAAAGTCGATCTGCGACTCCAAGAACGCCAACTTGAGAGGAATCGCTCTGATCGCCTTCGCCCTCGATTTCCTTCCAATGTCGCACCAGCCTCCAAACCAACCCCGCCTCCTGCGGTGTCAACAGATGAGCCCATGCAAATCAACCGCTCCCGTCTCTCTCTCGAAGAGAAGTCCCGAAGACGGCGAGAGAATCTATGCATGTACTGTGGCTCCTCAGCTCACTTATTGGCTTCCTGCCCGCTGCGGCCGGGAAACGACCGCTCCTAATCTCCCCGAGGGAGGTCCGATTAGGAGTATTGCTTCCATCTCCCTCTTCTTCTGATTCCACCATTCCGGTTACCCTTGTGTGTCCCCAAGGGAGAAAAAGAGTTCAGGCCCTATTGGACTCTGGAGCAGCGGGAAACTTCCTTTCTTCTTCTTTTGTTACCCAACATGCCCTGCCTGTGCAACCCCTGGATCACTCGCTGGTCCTCACTGCAGTGGATGGGAGTCGAATTCGTAGTGGACAAATCACCCATCAGACCACCCCGGTGACACTGCTCATAGGAGCTCTACATCAAGAGACCCTCGAATTCTTCATTCTTCCACAGTCCTCACACCAAATGGTCCTGGGCCTTCCCTGGCTCTCCAAACATAACCCACACATCGATTGGACCAATATGGAGGTCAAGGCCTGGGGAACAGATTGCCAGTCTACTTGCATTCCTCAGATCCTTCCGGTCTACCAGACCCATCCACAACGTGAGGGTAACTGTCCTTCATCCTCTTCAGCTCCACCCTTGTCAATACCCGCACCATATCGTTCATTTACAGATGTATTCAGTAAAGGTGGTGCCGACACCCTGCCTCCTCACCGTCCTTGGGACTGCCCGATAGAGCTGGTGGCCGGGAAATTCCCTCCTCGTGGCCGCATCTATCCCCTGTCGCTACCTGAGACTGAGGCCATGTCCTCGTACATTCAAGAGAACTTAAACAAAGGTTTCATTCGACCATCTACTTCTCCGGCCGGGGCCGGGTTTTTCTTTGTGAAAAAGAAAGATGGCGGTCTTCGGCCATGTATCGACTATAGGGGCCTGAACGACATCACCATTAAAAACCGCTATCCCTTACCCCTTATCGCAGAACTATTCGACAAGATCAGAGGGGCAGCAATCTTTACTAAATTGGACCTGCGAGGGGCCTACAATTTGATCCGGATCCGTCCAGGTGACGAGTGGAAGACGGCTTTTAACACGCGCGACGGCCACTATGAATACCTGGTGATGCCCTTCGACCTTTGTAACGCCCCCGTTGTCTTCCAACAGTTTGTAAATGATATCTTTCGGGACTTGCTGTACCACTCCATCGTAGTCTATCTAGATGATATACTCATCTTCTCTCCAAATCTCCAACTTCACAGACAGACAGTGTCCGAAGTCCTACGACGTCTTCGCCAAAATCAACTGTTCTGCAAGTTGGAAAAGTGCGTTTTTGAGGTCACGTCCATTCCATTCTTGGGTCACATTCTCTCTGCCACTGGGATAGAAATGGACCCAGAGAAGGTGAGAGCCATCCAAGACTGGGCAGCCCCCACAACACTCAAAGGAATTCAGAGATTCCTAGGGTTCTCAAACTATTACCGGCGATTTATCCGGAACTTCTCTACTATCGCTGCTCCCCTCACTGCTCTCACTTGCAAGGGAGCTGATCCAAGCCGATGGTCGCCAGAAGCATCCTCTGCCTTCCAGCAGTTAAAGAGAGCATTCATGACGGCACCAATCCTCCTCCAACCAGACCTCGACAGGCCCTTCATTCTCGAGGTGGACGCATCCTCGGAAGGGATCGGGGCCATCTTGTCACAAAAAGGTGAGGATCAAGAATTACACCCTTGTGCCTTCCTCTCCAAAAAATTCCTCCCAGCAGAGAAGAATTACCCCATCGGGGAACAGGAGTTGCTTGCAGTCAAAACTGCGTTAGAGGAGTGGCGATACCTTCTGGAGGGGGCACGACATAAGATCACCGTGTATTCAGACCACAAAAATCTGTCCTTTCTTAAACAGGCTCAGTGCCTTACTGCCCGCCAAGCCCGTTGGGCCATGTTTTTTGAACGCTTTGATTTCCAAATTAAATTCCGACCTGGAACCACGAATACTAAGGCAGACGCTCTATCCCGCTCCTTTGAGACGACCTCTGACCTAGAGACACCTCCTCGTCCAATCCTCGATCCGCTGGTCTTCGCCCAAGTAACCGTACAGCCATCTCCTTCTCCAGGTAAAACGTTCGTTCCCCCCGAACTTCGCAAGAAAATATTGTCATGGGCACATTCTTCCCGCTTCGCAGGGCACGCAGGAGCACAAAAGACCTTGATGTTCCTGTCACGTTCTTATTGGTGGCCAACCATCCGCCACGACGTAACCAACTTCGTTGCCTCTTGTGTAAGATGTGCTCAGCATAAAGTGCCCAGAACAACTCCCGCTGGTCCTCTCCGCCCTCTAACCATTCCCACAGAACCATGGACCCATCTGTCAATGGACTTCATTTGCGAACTACCTCCCTCAAAAGGTCATACCGCAATCTGGGTAGTGGTCGACCGATTCTCGAAAATGGTCCATTTTTTCCCACTAAAAGGTCTCCCCTCTGCTCCAGTACTGGCTCAGCTATTCATCTCAACCATTTTTAAACTTCACGGACTGCCCAAAGAGATTGTATCCGACCGCGGAGTACAGTTCGTTGCAAAGTTCTGGAGAGCTCTCTGTGCCGCGGTACAGGTCAAACTCAAGTTTTCCACTGCCTTTCATCCCCAGACCAACGGCCAGACAGAACGGGTGAATCAAGACTTGGAGGCCTTTATCCGACTGTTTGTCTCGTCTTCCCAAGATGACTGGGTGGATCTTCTCCCGTGGGCAGAATATATGCATAACAACTCCTATCACTCTTCCTCCGGAACCACCCCCTTCTTTACAGTATTCGGCAAACATCCACGATCTCCGGATTTCTCAGAATTATCCTCTTCCGAAGTTCCTGCAGCAACCACTTCATTACAACGCTTTGCTAAAATCTGGTCGGATGTCCACACCGCTCTTCTTAAATCTTCCGCCCGATACAAGAGGATGGCAGACAGGAAAAGAAGGGCAGCGCCCAGATTGAAAGTCGGAGACCGGGTATGGCTGTCTACCCGCCATATACGCCTCCGTCTGCCCTCTATGAAGCTGGCTCCCCGGTTCATTGGGCCATACCCTATCATCCAAGTCATTAATCCTGTCGCTTATAGACTTCAACTTCCTCCTTCCCTAAGGATTTCGAATTCCTTCCATGTGTCCCTCCTCAAGCCTTTAAGGTTGAACTCTTATCAAAAGAAGATTCCCAAACCGCCCAAGATTAACTCCGAAAGTGGGGCTGAATTCGAGGTAAGACGCATTATAGACTCTCGTTGCCGCAATTCTCGTACCCAGTATCTGGTGGAATGGGTTGGGTTTGGTCCCGAAGAGAACTCTTGGGTGGATTCCATTGATTTGCATGCTCCAAAACTGGTAAAGCAATTTCTCCAGAGAAATCCGCACAAGGCCCATAGGCGCCCTGGGGTCACCCTGAAAAGGGGGGGTACTGTCACACGTAGCCGCGACGGAGCGCGGCGGGTACAGTACTCACCCGTCCGCGCCCGCCGCCGGCTAGCGTGTGCAGGCTCCGGTCTGCGGTGTGCGGGTAGCGGCAGCTCTGGGTAGGGATGGCAGCAGTAGTGTGCCGGGAGGCCGGCGTCGCCATCTTGGTTGAGGGCAGGAGACAGATTGGCCCAGAGTGGAGGTTCCCTCCTCATCCTGTGCTGACAGCCAATGGCAGCCATCCCCTGGGGATATAGGGGATCTGCCTAGGCTGTTCAGTGTCAGTGCAATGAGTCTTTGGAGTCATTCACAACTCCTAGCTGATTCCCGGATCCTGGCTCTTTCTCTCCTGACTCTGGTGCCTTGCTCCCTGCATCTTGCTACAAGGAAGTTTTCTCCTGACACCAATGCTGCAAGTCCTACCTAGTGCTTGTTCCTGCTTGTGTCCCAGAATTACCCTGCACAGCTTCCCGCTGTCCTCCTTCATACAACTCATTCATTCCATCATCTTTCAGTCATCCGGATCCATTTCTTCTGTCATCAAATCAACCTCCTTCCGGATCCTCATCTATGTACTCTGGCTCACCAAGTATACGTTTCCAGATTTCCCTGCCCGTTATTAGTATTGTGCTGGACTCTATTTAATTTATTCCAACTGTCACTTAAAGAAGTATTTGAGTGAAGTTTATCATTTATGAAATCCGTTATTAAACCTGCACGTTTCAATCCTACTCCTCCTGGTCCGTCTCCGGTTCCTGTGCACCACACGACTCCATCCAGCCCTTTAGCCGTGACAGTCGAATCGCATAATATGCTGTTCCCAGAGTTCTCTGCACTGCAAGAGCCACCGCAGCATAATTTATCCTCAAATCCTGGCACCTTCTCCAAGGTCTCAGGATACTAAGACTCCATATATTCGGCTTCCCGGCAACGTGGCAAAGATCTCAGCATTTCTTTCAAGCTGTCTCAGATCCTTTCAACAATCAACTGGTTACGAATGTTAATTAGATCTCAGAAAGCTGGATGCTCAGATGGATGATAGAAGAGAATAGAGCTAATTGGTGTCTAGTTGCTGAAATGCAGGATATTAACCAACTCTTCACCAGTGCATTTGGAGTAACAAAATACAAACATGGAATTATTTCTATTCTTACAGACCTAGAAAATTAGACCGCTATCAATACTATACATTGTGCATGGTTTTCTTATGTAGCCCTTGTACATATATTTCCCCTACAATAGAAGAAAAACAGTTCATTGCCAGTTCCTATATTGAAATCTGTGTAAAGGGGCCACTGCTGAGCATGCACCAGTCAACATAGGCATTCTGAGAGCAGAGTAGGGATCTCTGGCCCATGTTATGCTGTGTACACACGGGGGCAATAGGGGCTGAAATCGCTGGAAATATGGTCGCAGGCGACCATATTGCCAGTGATGGGAGTGTGCCCTGGCGATAAAGCGCCGGGTGCGCGCTCCCGTTTTCAGCCCCATTCTAATTGCTGGTCGCAGGAGCTTGCTCCTGCGACCAGCTGATTACCTCTGCGGCACTGCCGGCAGAGGTTCCCTTTCATCAGCGACCGTCTCTGGTCGTTGATGAAAAGGAGACACTGGGCAATATATTGCTCAGCAATGTATTGCTAGCAATATATTGCTGAGCAATATATCTCCCCCCGTGTGTACGGGGCTTAAAGGAGACACATACTACACTTCCACCATTGCCTGGCTATATAACTAAAGTGATCTCTAAAATATTTGTTCATGATGAAAATAAATTCCACCAATTCACTAGTGACACAGTTAAGGGTCACTGATTTCTCAAAAATATTAGTTCAGCTCATACGGACTATCTCCATTGTGAGTTAGCGATAAAATAATCCATAATAATGTCAAAAAAGGAATATACATTCATGTTAATTGTTAAATGGTCATTTGTTTTGAAGGGTAAGGGCCAAATGTAATAGGGTGTGAAAATCATAAAGTGAGAGATTTTGGGAGAGGTTTCCCCTTTTTTTTTTAAAGCGGCAATTAATTATGTGGCAATATCAACCTGATTTTTTAGTGTAAATGACTGCTGTGAAAACTCTCCCAAAACCTCTCACATTCTGATTCTCCCACCCTATTACATTTGGCCCTAAATGTGCTTTTAGGCCCATAGTAAATGCATATTGAAATTGAAGGAAAAAAAAAAAAAAGTTAAACTGCAAGTTAAAGGACCTGTACACAAACTTTTGGACTAGATTCGATTCTGATATTACCTGCAACATTTTTAGCATGATATAGCATGCTATAAGTCTATGGGAACACTCATGAAGCACACTAGGGCACAGGGAAGTGTCTAATGCGTTGTTATAGGTATTCGGTCGACAGAGTTTATTGGGACACTAAATTGTGGACATACACAAAGTAGAAAAATGCAAAATGTCAATATTGTTTTTTGGGAATTTTCTAGAATTTTTTATTCTTTACAATCCACGTGGACTCGGACCGGGAATGGTAAAGTGTGCCTAGCACAGCCATAATGGAGAGGCACCTGGCTAGAAGCATGCCATGTGAGGGGATGCGGCACACGTATTTGTGCCAAACAAGATGAAATGTTCAAACTGACACAAAAAACCCCATGAAATTCATTTCCATGTCGGCGTAATGACTGTCGACCCTTTATACCAGAGCCATTGTTAAATGCTAGGATAAATGACAAGGTTGCTTGATTTTTGTCTGGCAGTTTTTCCACGCATGTGTGTCTGAACGCCAATTGCCATGGCAGCTTTTTAGAAATCCTGCCAATTCTTATTACATGATAGCAATACATGGAGGGGGACACATTGAAGGTTGCTTGGTACACACAAGATGGCATTCTTAGCAGTTCAGCAGATTCTCATGGGTCGAGGTTACAAAATCAGAATGTCATCCAGTGTCACTGTGCATGCACATTTGCATGTACATACATGCATGCCGACAGACACCCCTTTCAGATATGCAACTCGGCAATTACCCGGTATTTTGAGTGCCTGGTTATTGCAGGGTGCAGTCTGACCCCCTTTCACACATAGCAGCAAATTACTGGGTTAAAAACGGTCACCCAGTATTTAGCTAAAATAAAAAAAGTCACAAACTTCAGATGGACAACCCTGGTAAAAACCAGGGTCAGTGACCCGGGATTTAAGACCTGGGATGACACTTTCACACAACACAAATTACCGGGTAGAACTGCTTCACCCGGTAATTTGCCGTTATGTCTGAAAGGGGTATGAGTATATAGTTAGCACTTGCCAATGCTGGCAACCATCAGGACCCTGCAGCTGACGATCCGGTTCGGTGCACACGTGTGTACCCAACTTTAAACACCATACTGCTGTTTGCTTGGTCGTATTAACAGGGAGCAAATTGAGGGGAATAGTTGATAATCAGAAAAATGTGTTACTCATGTTTCCAATAATGATTGACCACTGTAGAGAAAGGCTCTCCATGTATGACCCGCGTCTGATGCCATCTGCTACAGGCTCACAGAATGTAATCATCCCATGGATTTGTGGAAATCTGCTGAAATGATTCCACATCTGCACTTAAGAGAGTGACAGCTGGCAAGGGGTGGAGGAAGAGCCCATTACAGTCATGCCTGGCTGCATGTGGTTTCTCCAGGCCCTTGAAGATATTTAGTCTTAAAAAAGACAGCTCATAGACAAATAAATGCAAGTGTGATGCTAGAAGTATACATTTCAAGTTTAATCTGACCACACAGAGTATAGCATTACTGTCTCAAAGAGCAGGGGACCAATGTGCTATGGGGAGGATGAGGAGAGCTAGCTAGTCAAATAAACGAAATATTTCTTACCATACGATTTGAGGGACACACACCCATTATATATCTCTCTCTAAATATATCAATATCTATCTATATAAAAAGATGGACAGCACTCTGGGTTCTTTAAAAAAAGATGGACAGCACTCTGGGTTCTTTAAATAAGTTATGGCTGTGTTCCAATTGTAAAGCGCAACAGAATATGCTGTGCTATATAATAAACTGTAAATAAGTAAAAAGTTGATGTCAACAGTTTGATGATCACAGACACAGCCGTCAGGACTAAAGTAAAGGCTACCAGAGAACCTATAGGCTGTAAAGAACTCAAGTGCCATCCATCTTTGCTTCTTGTGTATATACATATGCACCCACTCTGACATTGTGATGGGATAAGGTAATAGAAGGAGTTTTTGTAGACACTAACAATAATGGCACTGACTGAACACAGAAATCCGTTTTGAAAAGTGACAGATCTAGGTCTCAGATGTGACAGCCACTTACTGGACGATGATGGCAGCAACTAAGTGCACTATGATTACATGGGCTGAATACTGACCTCTCATGGGGATAGGTAGATAATTCATCCTCCTATAGCAATAATGCCATTTACTAAAACAGATAAGAGGTTAGGGACAGGGACATACATACATAAAAGGATGGGGGTGCGACGACGACACGTGGTTTCAAATAGAAGCAGAAGACACAAGTTTATGACCATTACCGTACATCAATGAGCACATGACACTTCAGTCTGGACCCACATGACAAAATAACCTCACAATTACAAACTGCTTGAGATCTGATATATACAGTATATAAACCTGCCAGTAACTCTGTAAGGCAGTGTTTCCCAAACTTTGATACCAGGTACCCTAGAGTATAAAGATTTTATTCATGGCACAAGGTCAAGCTTCTTAAGTAATTTGACAAAAACTATAAAATTAAGTAAACGGCATTTACTGGTCCCCCTTAGGTTCAGTTATGTTGTGATGGATAGGTTTGTGCTTCTGTTTGTCCATATATTTTATGACTGACACGTACAGTACCAGCACTGCTTTTGCCTATCATATTGACCATAAATTTGATTTAGTACTGGACCACCAACTGTACCCCAGGGTGCCACAACACCCAGTTTGGGAACCACTGTGTAAAGTATAGATATGTAGCATTTAATACAGAACTTCAGCGAATCAATGTAATGGTCTTAATATAGACAAAGTGCAGCCTCCTGCATCAGCCAAGTTACTAGATCCCCTTGAATTTATAAGACAAGGCCAATTTGGTCATCCTCTGCTTGGACTGTATTAGAAATTGTTAGTGCAGAGTTTTCCAAATACGGTCCTTAAGCAATTCTAAAGATGCGTACACACTGACTTATATATCGGCTGTTCAATTGAATGGGCGATATATTGTTGGAACATCGGCCAATGAGTACCAGTGATGTATCTGTGAATGGCGTTGTTCACAGATATAACGTATCGGCTGTGCAACACAACCAATGTATCTAAAGATATACTCAAGCCGCTGTAAGAGCTGCCGGTGATTGACAGTGTAATGGGTGGGAGCATGTATCCCATCTTCAATAGAACTCCCATCTTAGTAAATTGACGCCTAGACGACTGCATAACAGAAAATAACCCAATCATCATATCAGTGCATTTTACCGGATCCGATACGATTTGCCGGCGGTCGGGATCCCGGCGGTCGGAATCCCGACACTGGAATCCCAACCGCCGAAATCCCGACAAGGGGGGGACATGGATCGCCCCCCCTTGCGGGCTCGCTGCGCTCGCCACGCAGCGGGCCCGGTGCCTCGCTACGCTCGGCACGCTATTTTATTCTCCCTCTATGGGTGTCGTGGACACCCACAGAGGGAGAAAGTTTCGGGATTTCGGCGGTCGGGATTCCAGTGTCGGGATTCCGACCGCCGGGATCCCGACCGCCGGCAAATTAACTGCATCCCCATTTTACCATCTGTATAGTCAGTAGTTTGGAGGGGGGCCTCCTACTCAACAGCAAAGTCATGCTATACCCAGGTCAACCAGACCTGAATTGGTTACAAAACCTGGTCAACATAATTAATAAATAAAACTTCAATTTATAATGTATGGTATAGGGAAATTACAAATGTAATTACTCTACTCGAGTTAGCTATAAAATAGAGATATGGAGTTACAGAACATGCATTCATTCTTAAGTGTTTTATAACTAGCCATCATAATAATTACACAATGTGTGTTTATGCAACACTTTCCTCAATTTGCTTCTTCAGTTGTGGGTTACATGAGCAAAAACATGTCAACCTTAAAAGATAAAAACCATCATACATAAGACGTACCCAGCATCTAGCAAGGACCAAGTGAGATAAATACACTATACAAAGATAAAGTCTACATTGTAAGTCTTTATTGTCTGGTTACTGCCACCATGATGGCCCTAGTATGCTGCATATACCAAGAGCAGAGAAGCTGAATTACACTTGTACTTGTATGTATTTATAATGGATAGCGTACCCAAACTGTAAATAAAGATAACGCATCAAATTGTATTTTGAAGCATATATGTATAAAGACTGCTACATGACGAATGAGTTAAACAAAAATAAAGGTAACATAGTATCGAATATCCATAATAATTTATAGTCTGCACTAATATTTTCCTTACAATGGTGTCGTAACATCAGAACTGAACTTACATACAGATATTAGCATCCCTTATGTATTATCTCTCTCTAACATATGCACATTTCAGTCACTGTTACTTTTAAGAAACACACCCACTAGCGTTAAAAACTCTGCATTTGTAATGTATTGCAAACTCAATTAAGAGCATAGGAAACATGTAAAAAAAATATTTGTACAATGAGACCATAAGTATTTGCCTACAGACCTTTATTTTGACCATAAATAAAGTTTAAAATGTTAATTCACATAAATTGGAGTGCACTGCAAAAGCAATGGGGTTCTGTTACCTTGGGTTTACCTTGTACAGGATGACAACTTTACATTGCTATATATATGAAGGGGAGTAATAAATTATCCGCACTTATATTAAAACTTCTGTTGATTGCACTTGATTGTCTTATTAACACTTTCTGTACTAGGCCGTGGTCTCCCCAGTAACTGCTGTGTAGGTTTGAAAGCGTTAAGGCCGTTCACTTGTGACTGTAGTGCAAGATAAAATGGCTGCCTCATTTGTGATTTGCATGTGCAGTTATTCCTTTTTAGTGGTCTGAGGGTGTGTCTGTTGCAGATATTTATCGAAGACATTGTGCAAAATATGGAGAGTATTTTGTTGCAAATAAATATGTATGAATGGATAGAGAAGTTTAAATAAGGTTACACAAGTGTCAACCTTGAAGAAGAAGCCAGACACCCATCCATGTCAACGACTGATGAGAACATTGAGTGTACACGTGGACTGATTCTGTTGGATAGATGAGTGACAGTGGATTATGTCACAAATCATCTGCAAATCAGCCATGGCTCAGCCTATTCAATAATTCACAACCGACTTGGATGCATTAGTGGCCCGCTACTCAGCCTAAATCATTTTTTAATGAGGGAATACAAAAGAATGTTGACAGATGGACAAAGTGTATATTGAAAAGCTTGGGAATAATGTAAAAAATATTATGTAGAAAAGAGGGGGTTAACCTCCGTAGTGCGCTAATATTAGAAAGACAGCAGCCCCTCCGATAAGGTTCTCCTGTTAGTGAGAGCCTGGGATGTACACAGAAACAAAGGGGGGTTATCGGAGTGCGCTAAAGTGAGTACCACTTAGCCGATTAACAATTAGTCCAAATAGCTGGTATTCTTATCAGAATTACTACATAACCATTCTTTCATCTGTTATTGAAATAAGGAGATTCCTTTTAAGATTTGCGATCCTTTATTCATAAAACCCAACGCGTTTCATCGCACAGGACTTCGTCAGGGGTATGGCAATAAAGTTTATTTAAAATGTCAGCAAGGGGTAGAATCAGTGTCTTTGCACTGTAGAGTATCTATGATTTTTATTCCGTGTATGTACGGTTGGCCCTTCGCGGGTATCCACTTAGAAGTAATAGATATATATCTTTTGGGATTTAGACGGTAATGGTAACCATGGTTTAGATAGTCCTTGGGTAAATTCCACCTACTAATACAATAGGACAACTGGTCCAGTTCACCAGTATCTTTCCATCAATCACACTCCCACAATAGGTGTTTTCTAAACAAACTGCCGGCAGGTGTTAAAATGCTGCTGGATATCCCCAGTGTCAGTCACTATTCTCCTCTGCAAGCAGAATAAAAATCATAGATACTCTACAGTGCAAAGACACTGATTCTACACCTTGCTGAGATTTTAAATAAACTTTATTGCCATACCCCTGACGAAGTCCTGTGCGAAGAAACACGTTGGGTTTTATGAATAAAGGATCGCAAATCTTAAAAGGAATCTCCTTCTTATTTCAATAAAAGATGAAAGAATGGTTATGTAGTAATTCTGATAAGAATACCAGCTAAAAAAATATTATCTATTTGTCTTTTCTGAAAGCTCATTAAAATAAAATTCTGCAGCCAGAGTGCGGATAATTTTTGACTCACCCTCGTAGGTTACACAAAACCCTGACTAAAGGTCCATAATTGCTGGGCTGAAAAATCGCTCAGTGCATACACACCGAGATATTTTTGCCCGTTTTAGCAATGAGTTGATATTTTCTAATAAATGTCCTTACTCAACAGTTCCGTTTAGTTTTCAGAAAGTAGGAAGCAGAACTTGTATTTTACAACAGAAATATGACACAACATTTGGAAATATTCAAATCATTGGCATTTAACGTGAATTTTAATGGACTAAGTAAAAACCGGACCCGGACAAGACTCCGAAACACTGGACTGGACATCAAAGTCTGCATTCCAGAGCTTGTAGTGTAGGGGAGGGGGGATGGGGGGGGGTCTTGTCTGGGGGAATACCAGTGATAGCTTTCACCAAGGACATGTGGAAGGGAAATTACTGCTCCCCGTGTGGTCTGGACCATAGAGGGAGGCTTTATTCTCTCCCTCCTCTCCCTGGTGACAGGTGTCACAGGTAGCCTACCTGGAGAGAACACCCCCTGGACAGGACACTACAAGCTCCGGAATGACAGAAATTGATGAATGGAGCATGTCTGGTCCAGCGTTCCGTGGTGCTGTCCGGTTTTGGATTTTACCCATACCTGAATTTTAATGCAGGAGCACATCATACCATGGACATGTAATTTTTTTTTTGTTTTAACTACAACACAACACTGGACCAGACATCAATTTTAGTCCAAGAGGTTCACAGCCTAATCCATACCAGCCATCACATGTGACAAGTAGGCTTTCCAGCTGTTGTGGGATTACAAATCCCAGAACAATTTGTCAACCACATGCATTATATGTGGGCCACAGGCTACCAATCTATATGTTATGCAACATTACAGACTTGAAGGGATACAAATAGTCCTAAACCAGTGAGCTCACCTCTTTCTTATTATACACAAAACTTAAAGGACCAACTCAAATTTAAAACTAGTTGTAACAAAATAGAAGATTAAAAAAAATATATATTAATACACCTACTGTATATACAACACACCCTAGGTGTAATGCTATAAACCATGGCTAAGACCAGGAATAATAAGGTGCTGGTGCCATAACTGAATCCTGATTAGCAACATTTCAGATAAATGATCTTGCAGCCAGCATCCAGTGACATTATACATGAAGAAGTCATTGTCACAGGTTCTATAGAACAAGGGAATTAGTATAGGACCCCTTATCTCCAATATACAGCACCTTGGCTTCAGGTCATCAGAGTCCCATGAGGTGCAGACCACATCTGTCAATCAATCGGTTATATGATGACACAAAGATCATGGATGATCACAGTCAAGCTATTGCACCCCATTATAACTATGCTGTAAGATACAGGGGTTGTCTAGGTGCAAGGCAGTACATGGTGTGTCAGTACTCACCACCAGATGTGTCCCCAAGCTGGCTGCCCTCACACAGGTCCTCTCACTTCTTTGGGTGACATTGTCGGTCCCAGAAAGCAGGGACTGCTCCTAGCACAGCCCTTCCTTTCAGGGACACCACAGCAATCTGTAATGCTGCCTACTGTATGCTGCTTACTTTCTACGCTAACCATTCTTTATATTGCAACAGCTGATGCTAAAAATAGATGGAACGTGGGGGAGACCCTTCAGTACACAACTACTTTCTGAGGATATTAATGCACAATTGCTGTTTTTAATCCTATTAAAGACAAAGATTAAATCTATTATTTTATTGAGCGATGAGTTTTACCCGTTCATACAATGTAACCGATGCGCTAAAACGACTGAGTGGCTAACATGTCCCCTCTTGGATACAATGGACTCTTCCACAAGCTGTGCCTTCAGTACGTTAGTCTTAAGGTGGAATGTAGATTTGCCACAAGTTGAAGTCATTACAAGTATTATACGTAGGTGTATTGCATGGAAACAAGGGCAACAATAAACATGTATGTAAAAGAAATTGTAGATTTAGTTTTTTATTAATAAACCGAAGAAATAATGAGGACCTTTGTACGTAGACGTCCTTAAGAAAACCACTCCTTGTACAAGACCGGTTATCTGTCATTCTTGCCCGCCTGTGGCTATAATGCAGATCGGGAACTGGGTGCTTCCAGGTTGTTATCTATGGGTGCCCATCCCTGAAATGCAATGCCTACAAGATTCCTATATGAGCAATTTCTTATAGGTCATACAGTGACTCAGCTCATCACATGCTATAATCACAGTACCAGTTACAGCTTAGGAAGCATTGATGTAGAGTTCTAGCTAGGGGGAAAATGCATTTAGGATTTAAGATAATTACTGTAGGGATTGATATGAAATCCCTGCGGTCGGAATCCCGGCGTTCAAAATCCCGACGCCAGAATCCCGACCTCTGAAATCCCGACGAGGGGGGGGGGGGGGGGGGGGGCGGAACGACGTGTTTTAACCCCCCCCCTTGCGGGCTCGCTGCGCTCGCCCCACTCATTTATTCTCCCTCTATGGGTATCGTGGACATCCACAGAGGGAGAAAGTGTCGGGATTTCGTCAGTCGGGATTCCGGCGTCGGGATTTGAACGTCGGGATTCCGACCGCCGGGATTATAACTGCATCCCTTACTGTATATATCTAAAATGATAAGGTATATTTACCAAATCTTTGAGTGAGAGAGCGATAAAGTACCAACCAGTCAGCAACACTAAATATAATTTTCCACCTAGGTGGAAAAAAATACAGGTGCTTAGAGATGATTTGTTATGCTAGCTGCTCGCACCTGGGGGTGGTCAGACCCCAAAAAAGAATACTGGGAGAAAGAAAACAAGATAATGGTGGAGCGCTATATATAATAAAATACTGAATACAGATATGACCAATTGGGTATAACATAAATGGATTGTTTAATCTAACAAATACACATTAAAAAACAAATGCATGCAGTAATTACAATGAATAAAAGAAAGTATACACCCTATAAATAAAGTTAAGGCCCCCATACACTATCCAATTTGGGCACGATTTCACCCGATTCGGATAAATCGGGCCATGAAATCAACCCAATTCGCATGTTTTGACATCCCCTCTGATCCGATGCGCGGTCCCGTGCGCATCGGATTGGAGTCGGGCAGTCGGACCGGCTGCACATAAGATTTCCTAAATCTTATGTGCAGCCTCCGGGTGGGGGACACCAGAGTCGGGCAGGAGGAGAGCCGGGCAGAGTCAGCGGCGGCAGATGCTGGGGAGCTGCAGGGGGGGGGGGGGGGAGCCGGGCATGGTAAGCTGTCAAATAGGCAGCGGGCGGGAGCTGGAGAGCCGGGCTTGGGGACACAGAGGCAGTGCACGGGGGGATGCCGGTGAACCGACGAGGGAGCTGGGGCTGCTGGGCAGGAGGATCGGTCACTCTGCAAGGAAAATAAAAACTCATTACAAATGAATGGGCAGCCAGTGATTGGCTGAGAGAGCTCTCAGCCAATCAGCAATTGGCTTAGAGAGCTCTCAGCCAATCACTGGCTGCCCATTCATTTGTATTGTTTATTTTTTCCTTGCAGAGTGAGTCCCTGATCCTCCTGCCCAGCTCATTCGTCGGTTCACTGGCGTCCCCCCGCGCGCTGCCTCTGTGTCCTCTGCCCGGCTCTCCAGTGCCCGCTGTGTCCCCGCCCGCTGCCTATTTGACAGCTTACCATACCCGGCTCCCCAGTGTCCCTCGCCCGCTGATTCTTCCCTGCCCGCATCTCCCACTGCAGCTCCCCGGGAGTTGCATATGATAAATCGTATGGCGATTTATCATATGCTAAACTTGGCACATCAAGTGCCTAATCATGTGTGAACCCTCCCGGGGAGCTGCCGGGGAAATCAGGTCCGACTTGTCCCTAGGACAAGTCAGGCTAATGTATGGGGGCCTTTGTGCTAGGACTAAGGATTCAGTTGGGTACTTATATAGTGTCTCACTTGTTCCCAGTGTTACTCTCCTGATTGGACGATTGTGGTCTACCTCGTTGATAAGTATATTAAATGGAATGGTGGGTGTCCATAAACCTGACTGGAGGCCTGATGTCTTAGTTCCCGTCGTGAAGGATAGGTGGTTCAATTCTCACAGAATGGAAAGGCTCCAATGATTAGCAGGTGTTGGTGTCCCAAAGAGTCCAGGTGATGGAAATATAGCTATTGGGATGGAGGTGAGTTGGTCCAAGTGATGTACCAATATTTGTAATCCAAAAAGTCCAGCAGGGGTGTAGAATAGGGGCTAACGCGTTTCGTCGTCCACAGACAACTTTATCAAAGGTTGATAAAGTTGTCTGTGGACGACGAATCGACCCCATAATATCTATATAAAACAGTTAACTTTATCAACTCCTAATCTAATTTTAGTCATTTGTACAGTAGTGACATTAACTACACCTTAAATACTTTTCTGAATATAGACACATTTTCTTTGTCATTTTGTATTTAAAATTTATGTGAAGTTGGACCAATATATTTTGACAAATTGGAAAACATTTGGAATTTACATACGCTCCAAAATCGTAAATCTAGATAAATGTAATCTGTTTTAAGGGTCCCCCACACGGTGCATTTTTGCCTTGCAATGCAATGTGCACTCCTTTGCACATCACATCACAAAGTACAAAAAGTTTGTGTAGCCCGTACTTTTTGTACGAGACTGCATTGCATCTAGTTCAAAATGCAACATTATGAACTAGATGCGATGCAATCTAGTACAAAATGCACGGAGCACATCGCACCATGTGTGGGCACCCGTAGAATGATGGAGAATGGATCCAGCCAGGCACATCAACAGGTGAGTACCAGAGTGGGCAGCTAAACAGGACGCAGAGACTCCTAGGAGCTCTGGCCACTCAGGAGACAGCAGAGCAGTGGTGTAACTTTTTGACTGTGCTATTTCCCTTAAACTCTCTAGAACCATACAATATTGACTATATTGACTTAAGATTTTGACTATGGTTGATTTTGACTATACTAAAACACTAGACAATATAGTCATAATTGGCTTGTGTGCACAATCTAATTCTTTTTGCGATGCCGATCACTCAGGGGTGCGCATCAGCATCTCAAGCTATATACCCACTGTGCGATTTGTGGTAACTTTTCTACCAATTTTGACTATATAGTTAAAATTGGAAACTTAAATCGCACCGTGTGTATGCACCTTTCTTTTTCTATCTATACCCCTATATAGTGCTCTGTCTGTCCATCTATGCCCAAATATGGTGCTCTGTCTCTGCCTAATTATGCTCCCCTGTACTTCTGCCTATCTATACCCCATATGGTGATCTGTCTGTCCAGCTATGACCCCTCATATCCATCTGTCCATTTATGCCCCTCCATCTGTCTGTCCAGCTATGCCCCTTTTTGTCAATTTATGCCCCAATATGGTGCTCTGTCTGTCCATCTATGCCCACACCTCGGCCCTTTATCCATCTATATCAACATATGGTTCTCTGTCTGTCTAGCAATGCACCCTACTGTCCATCTACCCATCTATGTCCCAATATGGGGCTATGTATGCCTAGTTATGCCCCCCTGTCCTTCTGTCTATTTATACTCCCATATGGTGCTCTGTCTGTCCAGTGATGCCCCCTCCTGTCCATCTGTCCATTTATGCCCCAATATGGTGCTCTGTCTGCCTAGTTATACCTTCCTGTCCTTCTGTCTATCTATACCCCCATATGGTGTTCTGTCTGTACAGCTATGTCCCATCCTGTCCATTTATGCTCCAATATGGTGCTCTGTCATCCATCTATGCTCATGCCTTGGCCCTTTATCCATCTATACCAATATATGGTGCTCTGTATTTCCAGCTATTCCCCCTCCTGTCCCATATATTTATGCCCCAATATGGTGCTCTGTCTGCCTAGTTATACCCTCCTGTCCTTCTGTCTATCTATACCCCCTTATGGTGCTCTGTCTGTCCAGCTATGCCCCCTTCTGTCCATCTGTCCATTTATGTCCCAATATGGTGCTCTGTCTGTCTATCTATGCCCATGCCTCGGCCCTTTATCCATATATATATACCAACATATGGTGCTCTATCTGTCCAGCTATGCCCCCTTCTGTCCATCTGTCCATTTATGTCCCAATATGGTGCTCTGTCTGTCTATCTATGCCCATGCCTCGGCCCTTTATCCATATATATACCAACATATGGTGCTCTATCTGTCCAGCTATGCCCCCTCCTGTCCATCTGTCCATTTCTGCCCCAATTTGGTGCTCTGTAGATCCATCTATGCCCAGGCCTTTGCCCTTTATCCTTCTATACCCACATATGGTGCTCTGTCTGTCCAGCCATGCCCCCTACTGTCCATCTACCCATACATTTCACAATATGGTGCTCTGTCTGCCTACTTATGCCCCCCAGTCCTTCTGTTTATTTATACCCCCATATGGTGCTCTGTTTGTCCAGCTATGCCCCTTCTGTCCATCTATGACCCAATATGATGCTCTGTCTGCATACTTATGCCCCCCTGTTCTTCTGTCTATTTATACCCCCATATGGTGCTCTGTCTGCCTAGTTATACCCCCCTTTCCTTCTGTCTACAGTATCTTTACCCCAATATGGTGCTCTGTCTGCCTAGTTATCCCCCCTGTCCTTCTGTCTATTTATACCCCCTTGTGGTGCTGTCTGTCCAGCTATGCCCCCTTCTGTCCATCTATGCCCCAATATGGTGCTCTGTTTGCCTAGTTATACCCTCCTGTCCTTCTGTCTATCTATACCCCCCTTATGGTGCTCTGTCTGTCCAGCTATGCCCCCTTCTGTCCATCTGTCCATTTATGTCCCAATATGGTGCTCTGTCTGTCTATCTATGCCCACGCCTTGGCCCTTTATCCATATATACCAACATATGGATGCTTCCTGACCACCAGGTCAGGAAGAGGAACTAGACAAGAGCCTATTACAGGACATCAATAAAATGGCATTAAAAGGAGAGGTGATAATCATGGGAAACTTTAATCTACCTGATGTAAACTGGGAGCTGCCTGTTGCAAGTTCCACCAGAAGTAGGGACATTCTGAATTCCTGGCAAGGAGCATCCCTCCAGCAAACTCGTAAGGACGCAATATTAGACTTTTTTTTTTTAATTCAATAATTTTTATTGGTATTTTTTGTTGCAGTTTACAACTTATACATCAAAAAGACAAAAAAACAACAGAAAAGAAAGAAAAGAAGAAAAAAAAAAAGGAGAAGAACAATAATAAATTATGCAGTTCGCAGACATATTATATAATTTGCTCATAAGTATCAATCATATTAATGTATACATATGTTTGTTGTGTATTCTGGTGCTCCAGTTAGCAGACATGTTTTCCAGGAGCATATACGTTACATTAGGCCTCAGGAGCATATACGTTACATTAGACCACTCAAGTCGTGTGTTATCGGACTCATAACTCAAAATAAAAGCCTGACTAAATCCAACCTGTTTGTGTGCCAGTTGATTATTTGTACGGGGCATAGTAGAAGCACACGTGTGCCTCCGTCAAGTGTACCTCCCCATATAGAGCTGATACACGGGGTATAGAGATATTCTGCATGCCCGTTCAGGCTTAGTCTGCTGGGCGCATAAAAGGTGAGTTAATCCAAAGGTCCCATACTTTATGATATGCCTTTTCAGAGTCTCTGGATGCATATACAAATTTTTCGTGCCTGACCACCGAGTTAGTCAGGCACGTCCACTCCCGCAACGTAGGGCCCTCTGATGCTAACCACTTCCTTGCCACGCATACCTTGGCAAGCGCGCACAGGTTGATCGCATATTTCAACATGTGTTTGTTTAGGCAATCAACATCCAAAAAGGCTAGGATGCACAGTTGTGGGGTGAAAATGTTGCGGGGGACACCAGTGGAGACTATGGAGGAGATTATTTCTTGCCAAAAGGAAGCAATTATTGCACAGCTCCATAGTAGGTGCCAAAACGAACCCTCTGGGGAGTTGCATCTAGGGCATCTGGAATCAGTCCTACCCCCCATTCTACACAGTCTAATGGGAGTCAGGTAGACTCTATGTAATATGTACAGTTGAACCTGCTGGTATCTAGATGATGTGGTGGAGATACGGGGGCTACTCAGAGCCGTTTCCCAATCCTCCTCAGAGATGGGGCCCAAATCTCGCTCCCAAGCCTCTTTAATAGAAGGCAAGCCTGGGGCATGATGTGATGTTAGTAGGGCTGCATAAAATCTAGAGACGGCCCTGGGGGGTCCACCCGACACCAGCAGGCCCTTGACAGGCGAGTTATTAAACACTGGGGGATTTTCAGAAAACTGTGCCTGACAGGCATGTCGGAGTTGGAGGTAGCGGAAGAAGTGTACATTAGGCACCTGATAGTCATCCCTAATTTGTTGGAAGGATTTAAGTAGGTTATCTGAATAAATTTGTCCAATCGAGGTGATACCCCACGTGCCCCAAAACTCTCTAATCTGAAGCCCCTGCAGCTTCGGGAAGGCCCTGGCACCATCCAGGGGAGTATCAGGATCATAGCCTGTTGCCGATAAGAGTCGACCAGATTGTCGCCACACCAAAATCGCCTGTTTGAATATTGGCATGTTTATTAATTTAACGTTGTCACTTAGTAAAATCTGCAAGGGAGACACGCCCGGCAGCCTGCACGATACAAGTATTGTGGGGAGCCGGTCTGCTGCACCCTCGCCGACCCAGTCCAGCAGCTGCGCCAGCTGTGCCGCGAGGTAGTAAAGCCGGAAAGAGGGAACAGCCATACCGCCGTCCCCACGTGCCCGCGTGAGAGTATTAAGTTTGATACGTGCCCTCTTACCAGCCCAAATAATGGATGATAGTAAACCTTCTATCTTCCTAAATGTCTGAAGGGGAATATATATTGGGGAGTGTTGTAATATATATAGGAGCTTGGGCTGAGCTGTCATTTTAATGAGGCTTATCCTCCCCGAGACAGTCGGGCAATTTTCCCCATACTGAGATCCTAGACTGCAGATATGTCAGTTGTGGTTGAATATTGAGGGAGGTGTACTAGGATGGGATATTGGAAATATGGATCCCCAGGTATTTAAAAGAGTTCACCTATCGTAGGGGAAGCTGGATTGTGGGGGGATCCGGAATGCCTCCAGAGAATGGCAGGACACAGGATTTATCCCAGTTTATTTAAGGCCAGAGTAAGTGCCGAATGTGTCAATAATATCTAACAGGGGGGGCATGGAGGCAGCGTAGTCAGAGATAAATAGCAAGATGTCATCTGCGTATAGTGCAATTTCTTCCTCTAGACGACCCACCCTAAATCCTGTGACCGCTGATGCAGCACATACCAGGCAAGCCAGGGGCTCTATCGCAATTGCAAACAAAGTAGGCGACAGGGGACACCCCTGGCGCGTTCCCCTCTCCAGATTAAATGGGGATGACAAGTACCCATTTACAGAGACCCTAGCTCGCGGGGAGGCATATAACAGACGTACCCACTTAATATAAGCAGGGCCAATCCCCACCTTGGTCAGGGTATGCCAAAGGTACTCCCACTCCACCGAGTCAAACGCCTTGGCTGCGTCTAATGAGACCACGATTGAGGTGAGAGCATCCCCACGTGGACTCTGCAGATGGGTGAAGAGTCTACGCAAGTTTATCATGGTCGACTTGCCCAGTTTGGTCGCCATGAATAATTTTGGAAATCACTGTGTTAAGGCAAAGTGAAAGTATTTTAGCCAGAATTTTAATATCTGTGGGTATCAAGGAGATGGGCCTGTAAGATTCTACTGAGCATAGGTTCTTGTCCGGTTTTAGTAAAACTACAATATTTGCCTCTAGCATAGATTGGGGTGGGGAGCCGTGAGTGAGCATCTCCTATATATTTGGCTACATCTGTCACTCAAAGTGGGTGTCTGTGTCTATAACGCTCTGTTCCTGGACTTTCCTCTTAATGTGTGATTGCCTTCATCTGTGCTGAACACCTTTCTGAGAAATTAACCTGTTTAAAACAGGTGATGGCAATCATACATTAAGGGGAAGTCTAGAAACAGAGCATTGTGTCCCTCCTGGAGAGGGTCATGTTGGGAGGTATGTGACAGAGAACCAGCCCAGTGAGCCCACAGACAGTGCCAGACACCCACTGCCTTCCCATGTTGCCCAGCACTGCTACTCCACAGCCACCAGGTGAGCGCCCCCCTCCCGCGATTTGCGGCAAACCCCCCCCCCCGCGCGCCCCCCCCTCCCGCGATTCGCGGCAAAAACACCCGCTCCCCCGCGACCCCCCCTACCGCGATTCACAGCAAAAACACCCCCGCGACCCCCCCTCCCGCGATTCGCTGCAAAAAGAACCCCCCCACGACCCCTCCCGCAATTCACGGCATAACCACCACCCCGCGACCCCCCCCTCCCGCGAATCGCGGCAAACCCTCCCCCGTGACCCCCCCCCCCGATTCGCGAAAAAAAACACCCCCCCGGGACCTCCCTCCCGCGATTCGCGGCAAAAAGAACCCCCCCGCGACCCCCCCTTGCACGATTGGCGGCACACCCCTCCCGCGATTCGCGGCACCCCCCCCCCCCCGCAATTCGCAGCAGCCCCAGGATTAAATGGCACATGCAAAACACTGACATGGCTATGGTCGACAATGAAAAAGGTTGACATGAGTTTTTGAAGATTTATTTTTAATTTTTTTAATTTTTTCATATTCATTGTCATGTGTCGACATGGACACCAATGAAGTGGCACACTTATGTCAACATTTACATGTGTTGACCTTTCTGTGTTGATTTTTTCTTGTGGCGATTCGCGTCACACCCCCCCGCAACCCCCCCTCCCGCGATTCGCGGCACCCCCCGTGACCCCCCACCTCCCGCAATTCGCGGCAACCCCCCACCGGAACCCCTGTGAACCCCGCCCTCCCGCGATTCGCGGCACCCAACCCTGGGACCCCACCCTCCCGCAATTCGCGGCACCCCCCGTGATTCGCGGCAGCTCCAGAATTAAATTGCACATGGAAAACACTGACATGGCTATGGTCGACAATGAAAAAGGTTGACATGAGTTTTTGAAGTTTTTTTTTTTCATTTTTTGAATGTTTTCATATTCATTCTCATGTGTTGACATGGACACCAATGAAGTGCCACACTTATGTCAACATTTACATGTGTTGACCTTTCTGTGTTGATTTTTTCTTGTGGCGATTTGCGTCACACCCCCCCACCCCCCCCCCCACAACCCCCACTCCCGCGATTCACGGCACACACACACCTTCCCCGCGATTCTCGGCACCCCACCCCGTGACCCCCCCTCCCGTGATTCACGGCACACCCCCGCGACCCCCCCTCCCATGGTTCGCCGCAACCCCCGCCCCGTAACCCCCCCTCCCGCGATTCGCGGCACCCACCCCCGCGACCCCCCCTCCCGCAATTCGCGGCACCTCCAGAATTAAATTGCACATGGAAAACACTGACATGGCTATGGTCGACAATGAAAAAGGTTGACATGAGTTTTTGAAGTTTTTTTTTTCATTTTTTGAATGTTTTCATATTCATTCTCATGTGTCGACATGGACACCAATGAAGTGCCACACTTATGTCAACATTTACATGTGTTGACCTTTCTGTGTTGATTTTTTCTTGTGGCGATTCGCGTCACACCCCCCCCCCCCGCAACCCCCACTCCCGCGATTCACGGCACACACACACCCCCCGCGATTCTCTGCACCCCACCCCGTGACCCCCCCTCCTGTGATTCACGGCACACCCCCCGCGACCCCCCCCTACCATGATTCGCCGCAACCCCCGCAACCCCCCTCCCGCGATTTGTGGCAACCCACCCCGCGACCCCCCTCCCGCGATTCTCTGCAATCCCTCCCCTCCCGCGATTCGCAGCATCCACCCCCCCACAACCCCCCCTCCTGCAATTCGCGGCACCCCCCGCGACCCCCCCTCCTGCAATTTGCGGCACCCTCCGCGACCCCCCCTCTCGCGATTCGCGGACACCTAAGTTGCAATACAGGGCATCTTTCATACAATTCTAACCATATTTCTCATATACAAACGTTCACAAATTAAGGGGGCGCAGCCCCTTACGACGGTGTGAAGAGCGCCCGTAGGGCGCGATGAATCACCTAGTATCGTTATATAGGTTTAGTAGGATAGGGGCATAAAATGAGATATGTTTTTATAGAGGTCTATAGGGAGACCGTCAAGGCCTGGAGCCTTGCCGGTCGGGAAGGACCTGATGGCCAGCTCTACTTCGTCTATACGAAGGGGGAGGTCAAGGGCCTCTCTGTCTGCGAGCTGCAATGAGGGCATATCAATCTGGTCTAAGTAATCTTGTATGGCCGAGGCATCGTAAGTCAACTTGGAGCTGTATAGAGCTTGATAATAGTCTACAAATTGGCCCACAATCTCTCTAGTATTGGTGTAGGAGACTCCCTGAGGAGAAAGGATCCTACAGACGGTATTACTCGATCGTTCTGAATTAGCCAGCCGTGCAAGGTAACTGCCGGGCCTATCCCCAAACGCATACTGGGAGTGTCTAGAGTAAAGCAGTTTGTATTTTGCCTTGTCCTCGAGGCACTCCACCCAAGCACTCTGCGCCAGTAGCCACTGTCGTCTAGAGGAGTCTAATCCATCGCTCAGGTACACCCCCTCCCACTGCTGGCATGCAGATTCTAACTCTTTCTTTTTATAAGATTTTTTAAGGACAGCTATCCTCTGGATCAGCGAGCCCCTGACATAGGATTTAAAGGCATCCCACAATATCGCTACAGAAGCTGTGTCTCTGTTTAATTCCAAGAATTCTCCCCAGGCACCCACTAAGTCCTCCCCAGTGCCCAGACCCGCCAGCCAGAATTTGTTGAGTTTCCAGAATGATTGACCCCTGTCACCCCCCAACTTCCCCTCAAGGATCAACGGGGAGTGGTCAGATATACCTCTGGGTTCATAACTGACAGAGTGCACACCGGGGAGGAGGGACCGGGACACCAAGGCCAGGTCAATTCTAGAGAAAGTGGAGTGCGTGGAGGAGAAACACGAAAACTGCCTGTCATCTGAGTGTCTATGGCGCCACGCATCAACCAGGCCCATGCCCTCTATCATTGCTTTAAATTGTTTATGGCCAGACCTCGCTAGTGTCCTGGAGGCATGGTGTGTATCTAATGTCGGGTCTAAAATATTATTATAGTCCTCCTATGCTAATGATGGGGACATCTGGACAGTTTGCGACAAACTCCGCGGCCTGTTTAAGAACCTCGGATGAGTAAGGGGGCGGTATATATACGGCAAGCAGCAATAAGGTAACGGAGTGTACAACACATAGCAGGAACACATATCTGCCCCATTTGTCGGTCTTAACTTTCTCCACACTAAAGGGGATATTTTTGCACACCAGAACTGCCACCCCCCTAGAGGAGAATGTATGGGAGGAGTGGTACAACCAGCCAACCCATGGCTTTTTGAGTGCCATAACTCTGGCACCCATCAGGTGTGTCTCCATCAGGCATATAATATCGGCTTTATATTTACGAACCTGGTTAAGCACTAATGCACGTTTGATTTTATCGTTGAGACCCCGGGCGTTCCACGAGGTGATTTTGATTATGTTGGGAGCCATATAGTGTCGCTAACGCTAGGAACACATCCAGGTGGTGTATAGAGCCCAATTCTCATTGGCTTCCACTGTAAATAGACTGGTACTACCACTAGAGCACTGCATGTACATAGAGCAATAAATGAAAGGGAATAGAAAAAAAAAGGAAAACAAGATACTAGAGAAATAGCTATGTAGCAAAGGCATTATCCCACAACTGTCCCTACAACCCCCCTCCCTACATGTCTCCCCGAACTTTGACATACTTGGATCCCTAAACTATTAAACCCCCGCAAGGAAAAGAAAAGGTCCTTCCCTCCCTTAAATAAGAACAATCTCCCTAAACATTACTAATAACCGTGGGCAAAGTATGTAATGACTGTCAGGAACAAGTCGCAGTCTTAACCCACTTATATTTATACACTAGGTGATTCATCGCGCCCTACGGGCGCTCTTCACACCGTCGTAAGGGGCTGCGCCCCCTTAATTTGTGAACGTTTGTATATGAGAAATATGGTTAGAATTGTATGAAAGATGCCCTGTATTGCAACTTAGGTGTCCGCGAATCGCGAGAGGGGGGGTCGCGGAGGGTGCCGCGAATTGCAGGAGGGTGGGTCGCGGGGGGTGCCGCGAATTGCAGGAGGGGGGGTTGTGGGGGGGTGGATGCTGCGAATCGCGGGAGGGGAGGGATTGCAGAGAATCGCGGGAGGGGGGTCGCGGGGTGGGTTGCCACAAATCGCGGGAGGGGGTTGCGGGGGTTGCGGCGAATCATGGTAGGGGGGGGTCGCGGGGGGTGTGCCGTGAATCACAGGAGGGTGGGTCACGGGGTGGGGTGCAGAGAATCGCGGGGGTGTGTGTGTGTGCCGTGAATCGCGGGAGTGGGGGTTGCGGGGGGGGGGGGTGTGACGCGAATCGCCACAAGAAAAAATCAACACAGAAAGGTCAACACATGTAAATGTTGACATAAGTGTGGCACTTCATTGGTGTCCATGTCGACACATGAGAATGAATATGAAAACATTCAAAAAATGAAAAAAAAAACTTCAAAAACTCATGTCAACCTTTTTCATTGTCGACCATAGCCATGTCAGTGTTTTCCATGTGCAATTTAATTTAATTAAGGCAAAGTGAAAGTATTTTAGCCAGAATTTTAATATCTGTGGGTATCAAGGAGATGGGCCTGTAAGATTCTACTGAGCATGGGTTCTTGTCCGGTTTTAGTAAAACTACAATATTTGCCTCTAGCATAGATTGGGGTGGGGAGCCGTGAGTGAGCATCTCCTATATATTTGGCTACATCTGTCACTCAAAGTGGGTGTCTGTGTCTATAACGCTCTGTTCCTGGACTTTCCTCTTAATGTGTGATTGCCTTCATCTGTGCTGAACACCTTTCTGAGAAATTAACCTGTTTAAAACAGGTGATGGCAATCATACATTAAGGGGAAGTCTAGAAACAGAGCATTGTGTCCCTCCTGGAGAGGGTCATGTTGGGAGGTATGTGACAGAGAACCAGCCCAGTGAGCCCACAGACAGTGCCAGACACCCACTGCCTTCCCATGTTGCCCAGCACTGCTACTCCACAGCCACCAGGTGAGCGCCCCCCTCCCGCGATTTGCGGCAAACCCCCCCCCCCGCGCGCCCCCCCCTCCCGCGATTCGCGGCAAAAACACCCGCTCCCCCGCGACCCCCCCTACCGCGATTCACAGCAAAAACACCCCCGCGACCCCCCCTCCCGCGATTCGCTGCAAAAAGAACCCCCCCACGACCCCTCCCGCAATTCGCGGCATAACCACCACCCCGCGACCCCCCCCCTCCCCGCGAATCGCGGCAAACCCTCCCCCGTGACCCCCCCCCGATTCGCGGAAAAAACACCCCCCCGGGACCTCCCTCCCGCGATTCGCGGCAAAAAGAACCCCCCCGCGACCCCCCCTTGCACGATTGGCGGCACCCCCCCTCCCGCGATTCGCGGCACCCCCCCCGCAATTCGCAGCAGCCCCAGGATTAAATGGCACATGCAAAACACTGACATGGCTATGGTCGACAATGAAAAAGGTTGACATGAGTTTTTGAAGATTTATTTTTAATTTTTTTAATTTTTTCATATTCATTGTCATGTGTCGACATGGACACCAATGAAGTGGCACACTTATGTCAACATTTACATGTGTTGACCTTTCTGTGTTGATTTTTTCTTGTGGCGATTCGCGTCACACCCCCCGCAACCCCCCCTCCCGCGATTCGCGGCACCCCCCGTGACCCCCCACCTCCCGCAATTCGCGGCAACCCCCCACCGGAACCCCTGTGAACCCCGCCCTCCCGCGATTCGCGGCACCCAACCCTGGGACCCCACCCTCCCGCAATTCGCGGCACCCCCCGTGATTCGCGGCAGCTCCAGAATTAAATTGCACATGGAAAACACTGACATGGCTATGGTCGACAATGAAAAAGGTTGACATGAGTTTTTGAAGTTTTTTTTCATTTTTTGAATATTTTCATATTCAATTCTCATGTGTCGACATGGACACCAATGAAGTGCCACACTTATGTCAACATTTACATGTGTTGACCTTTCTGTGTTGATTTTTCCTTGTGGCGATTTGCGTCACACCCCCCCCCCACCCCCCCCCCACAACCCCCACTCCCGCGATTCACGGCACACACACACCTCCCCGCGATTCTCGGCACCCCACCCCGTGACCCCCCCTCCCGTGATTCACGGCACACCCCCGCGACCCCCCCTCCCATGATTCGCCGCAACCCCCGCCCCGTAACCCCCCCTCCCGCGATTCGCGGCACCCACCCCCGCGACCCCCCCTCCCGCAATTTGCGGCACCTCCAGAATTAAATTGCACATGGAAAACACTGACATGGCTATGGTCGACAATGAAAAAGGTTGACATGAGTTTTTGAAGTTTTTTTTTCATTTTTTGAATGTTTTCATATTCATTCTCATGTGTTGACATGGACACCAATGAAGTGCCACACTTATGTCAACATTTACATGTGATGATTTTTTCTTGTGGCGATTTGCGTCACACCCCCCCACCCCCCCCACAACCCCCACTCCCGCGATTCACGGCACACACACACCTTCCCCGCGATTCTCGGCACCCCACCCCGTGACCCCCCTCCCGTGATTCACGGCACACCCCCGCGACCCCCCCTCCCATGATTCGCCGCAACCCCCGCCCCGTAACCCCCCTCCCGCGATTCGCGGCACCCACCCCGCGACCCCCCCTCCCGCATTTCGCGGCACCTCCAGAATTAAATTGCACATGGAAAAACACTGACATGGCTATGGTCGACAATGAAAAAGGTTGACATGAGTTTTTGAAGTTTTTTTTCATTTTTTGAATGTTTTCATATTCATTCTCATGTGTCGACATGGACACCAATGAAGTGCCACACTTATGTCAACATTTACATGTGTTGACCTTTCTGTGTTGATTTTTTCTTGTGGCGATTCGCGTCACACCCCCCCCACCCCCCCCCGCAACCCCCACTCCCGCGATTCACGGCACACACACACCCCCGCGATTCTCTGCACCCCACCCCGTGACCCCCCCTCCTGTGATTCACGGCACACCCCCCGCGACCCCCCCCTACCATGATTCGCCGCAACCCCCGCAACCCCCCTCCCGCGATTTGTGGCAACCCACCCCGCGACCCCCCTCCCGCGATTCTCTGCAATCCCTCCCCTCCCGCGATTCGCAGCATCCACCCCCCCACAACCCCCCTCCTGCAATTCGCGGCACCCCCCGCGACCCCCCCTCCTGCAATTTGCGGCACCCTCCGCGACCCCCCCTCTCGCGATTCGCGGACACCTAAGTTGCAATACAGGGCATCTTTCATACAATTCTAACCATATTTCTCATATACAAACGTTCACAAATTAAGGGGGCGCAGCCCCTTACGACGGTGTGAAGAGCGCCCGTAGGGCGCGATGAATCACCTAGTATCGTTATATAGGTTTAGTAGGATAGGGGCATAAAATGAGATATGTTTTTATAGAGGTCTATAGGGAGACCGTCAAGGCCTGGAGCCTTGCCGGTCGGGAAGGACCTGATGGCCAGCTCTACTTCGTCTATACGAAGGGGGAGGTCAAGGGCCTCTCTGTCTGCGAGCTGCAATGAGGGCATATCAATCTGGTCTAAGTAATCTTGTATGGCCGAGGCATCGTAAGTCAACTTGGAGCTGTATAGAGCTTGATAATAGTCTACAAATTGGCCCACAATCTCTCTAGTATTGGTGTAGAGACTCCCTGAGGAGAAAGGATCCTACAGACGGTATTACTCGATCGTTCTGAATTAGCCAGCCGTGCAAGGTAACTGCCGGGCCTATCCCCAAACGCATACTGGGAGTGTCTAGAGTAAAGCAGTTTGTATTTGCCTTGTCCTCGAGGCACTCCACCCAAGCACTCTGCGCCAGTAGCCACTGTCGTCTAGAGGAGTCTAATCCATCGCTCAGGTACACCCCCTCCCACTGCTGGCATGCAGATTCTAACTCTTTCTTTTTATAAGATTTTTTAAGGACAGCTATCCTCTGGATCAGCGAGCCCCTGACATAGGATTAAAGGCATCCCACAATATCGCTACAGAAGCTGTGTCTCTGTTTAATTCCAAGAATTCTCCCCAGGCACCCACTAAGTCCTCCCCAGTGCCCAGACCCGCCAGCCAGAATTTGTTGAGTTTCCAGAATGATTGACCCCTGTCACCCCCCAACTGCCCTCAAGGATCAACGGGGAGTGGTCAGATATACCTCTGGGTTCATAACTGACAGAGTGCACACCGGGGAGGAGGGACCGGGACACCAAGGCCAGGTCAATTCTAGAGAAAAGTGGAGTGCGTGGAGGAGAAACACGAAAACTGCCTGTCATCTGAGTGTCTATGGCGCCACGCATCAACCAGGCCCATGCCCTCTATCATTGCTTTAAATTGTTTATGGCCAGACCTCGCTAGTGTCCTGGAGGCATGGTGTGTATCTAATGTCGGGTCTAAAATATTATTATAGTCTCCTATGCTAATGATGGGGACATCTGGACAGTTTGCGACAAACTCCGCGGCCTGTTTAAGAACCTCGGATGAGTAAGGGGGCGGTATATATACGGCAAGCAGCAATAAGGTAACGGAGTGTACAACACATAGCAGGAACACATATCTGCCCCATTTGTCGGTCTTAACTTTCTCCACACTAAAGGGGATATTTTTGCACACCAGAACTGCCACCCCCCTAGAGGAGAATGTATGGGAGGAGTGGTACAACCAGCCAACCCATGGCTTTTTGAGTGCCATAACTCTGGCACCCATCAGGTGTGTCTCCATCAGGCATATAATATCGGCTTTATATTTACGAACCTGGTTAAGCACTAATGCACGTTTGATTTTATCGTTGAGACCCCGGGCGTTCCACGAGGTGATTTTGATTATGTTGGGAGCCATATAGTGTCGCTAACGCTAGGAACACATCCAGGTGGTGTATAGAGCCCAATTCTCATTGGCTTCCACTGTAAAATAGACTGGTACTACCACTAGAGCACTGCATGTACATAGAGCAATAAATGAAAGGGAATAGAAAAAAAAAGGAAAACAAGATACTAGAGAAATAGCTAGTAGCAAAGGCATTATCCCACAACTGTCCCTACAACCCCCCTCCCTACATGTCTCCCCGAACTTTGACATACTTGGATCCCTAAACTATTAAACCCCCGCAAGGAAAAGAAAGGTCCTTCCCTCCCTTAAATAAGAACAATCTCCCTAAACATTACTAATAACCGTGGGCAAAGTATGTAATGACTGTCAGGAACAAGTCGCAGTCTTAACCCACTTATATTTATACACTAGGTGATTCATCGCGCCCTACGGGCGCTCTTCACACCGTCGTAAGGGGCTGCGCCCCCTTAATTTGTGAACGTTTGTATGAGAAATATGGTTAGAATTGTATGAAAGATGCCCTGTATTGCAACTTAGGTGTCCGCGAATCGCGAGAGGGGGGGTCGCGGAGGGTGCCGCGAATTGCAGGAGGGTGGGTCGCGGGGGTGCCGCGAATTGCAGGAGGGGGGGTTGTGGGGGGGTGGATGCTGCGAATCGCGGGAGGGGAGGATTGCAGAGAATCGCGGGAGGGGGGTCGCGGGGTGGGTTGCCACAAATCGCGGGAGGGGGGTTGCGGGGGTTGCGGCGAATCATGGTAGGGGGGGGGTCGCGGGGGGTGTGCCGTGAATCACAGGAGGGTGGGTCACGGGGTGGGGTGCAGAGAATCGCGGGGGTGTGTGTGTGTGCCGTGAATCGCGGGAGTGGGGGTTGCGGGGGGGGGGGGGGGGTGGGGGGGGGTGTGACGCGAATCGCCACAAGAAAAAATCAACACAGAAAGGTCAACACATGTAAATGTTGACATAAGTGTGGCACTTCATTGGTGTCCATGTCGACACATGAGAATGAATATGAAAACATTCAAAAAATGAAAAAAAAAACTTCAAAAACTCATGTCAACCTTTTTCATTGTCGACCATAGCCATGTCAGTGTTTTCCATGTGCAATTTAATTCTGGAGGTGCCGCGAATTGCGGGAGGGGGGGTCGCGGGGGTGGGTGCCGCGAATCGCGGGAGGGGGGGTTATGGGGCGGGGGTTGCGGCGAATCATGGGAGGGGGGGTCGCGGGGGTGTGCCGTGAATCACGGGAGGGGGGGTCACGGGGTGGGGTGCCGAGAATCGCGGGGAAGGTGTGTGTGTGCCGTGAATCGCGGGAGGGGGTTGGGGGGGGGGGGGGGGGGGGGGTGGGGGGGTGTGACGCAAATCGCCACAAGAAAAAATCAACACAGAAAGGTCAACACATGTAAATGTTGACATAAGTGTGGCACTTCATTGGTGTCCATGTCGACACATGAGAATGAATATGAAAACATTTAAAAATGAAAAAAAAAACTTCAAAAACTCATGTCAACCTTTTTCATTGTCGACCATAGCCATGTCAGTGTTTTCCATGTGCAATTTAATTCTGGAGGTGCCGCGAATTGCGGGAGGGGGGGTCGCGGGGGTGGGTGCCGCGAATCGCGGGAGGGGGGGTTACGGGGCGGGGGTTGCGGCGAATCATGGGAGGGGGGGTCGCGGGGGTGTGCCGTGAATCACGGGAGGGGGGGTCACGGGGTGGGGTGCCGAGAATCGTGGGGGAGGTGTGTGTGTGCCGTGAATCGCGGGAGTGGGGGTTGTGGGGGGGGGTGGGGGGTGTGACGCAAATCGCCACAAGAAAAAATCAACACAGAAAGGTCAACACATGTAAATGTTGACATAAGTGTGGCACTTCATTGGTGTCCATGTCGACACATGAGAATGAATATGAAAATATTCAAAAAATGAAAAAAAAAACTTCAAAACTCATGTCAACCTTTTTCATTGTCGACCATAGCCATGTCAGTGTTTTCCATGTGCAATTTAAATTCTGGAGCTGCCGCGAATCACGGGGGGTGCCGCGAATTGCGGGAGGGTGGGGTCCCAGGGTTGGGTGCCGCGAATCGCGGGAGGGCGGGGTTCACAGGGGTTCCGGTGGGGGGTTGCCGCGAATTGCGGGAGGTGGGGGGTCACGGGGGGTGCCGCGAATCGCGGGAGGGGGGGTTGCGGGGGGGTGTGACGCGAATCGCCACAAGAAAAAATCAACACAGAAAGGTCAACACATGTAAATGTTGACATAAGTGTGCCACTTCATTGGTGTCCATGTCGACACATGACAATGAATATGAAAAAATTAAAAAAATTAAAAATAAATCTTCAAAAACTCATGTCAACCTTTTTCATTGTCGACCATAGCCATGTCAGTGTTTTGCATGTGCCATTTAATCCTGGGGCTGCTGCGAATTGCGGGGGGGGGGGTGCCGCGAATCGCGGGAGGGGGGGTGCCGCCAATCGTGCAAGGGGGGGTCGCAGGGGGGTTCTTTTTGCCGCGAATCGCGGGAGGGAGGTCCCGGGGGGTGTTTTTTCCGCGAATCGGGGGGGGGGGGGGGGGTGTCACGGGGGAGGGTTTGCCGCGATTCGCGGGAGGGGGGGTCGCGGGGTGGTGGTTATGCCGCGAATTGCGGGAGGGGTCGTGGGGGGGTTCTTTTTGCAGCGAATCGCGGGAGGGGGGGTCGCGGGGGTGTTTTTGCTGCGAATCGCGGTAGGGCGGTCGCGGGGGAGCGGTTGTTTTTGCCGCGAATCGCGGGAGGGGGGGGCGCGCGGGGGGGGGGGTTTGCCGCAAATCGCGGGAGGGGGGCGCTCACCTGGTGGCTGTGGAGTAGCAGTGCTGGGCAACATGGGAAGGCAGTGGGTGTCTGGCACTGTCTGTGGGCTCACTGGGCTGGTTCTCTGTCACATACCTCCCAACATGACCCTCTCCAGGAGGGACACAATGCTCTGTTTCTAGACTTCCCCTTAATGTATGATTGCCATCACCTGTTTTAAACAGGTTAATTTCTCAGAAAGGTGTTCAGCACAGATGAAGGCAATCACACATTAAGAGGAAAGTCCAGGAACAGAGCGTTATAGACACAGACACCCACTTTGAGTGACAGATGTAGCCAAATATATAGGAGATATGCTCAGTTGACTTAGGATTGTTTCTGTTGCAGCATACAAAGTAGAGTCCCTGCTGCCATACAGTACCATATAGATATAGTCCCAGCAGCAGCTTCCTAAGTGGGATAACGGTTAACAAGGAGCTTGCATTTTCAGGCATCATCCAGCACAGCCCATCTAGCCGGTCTCGTGGTGTCCAGCCACACCGAAGCTTCTCGTGGGGTAGCAAAGAATTTCGACTCGCCATCCACTATTACCCTCAGTCTTGACGGGAACAGCATAGAGTAGGACAGATTGAGATCCCTCAGACGTCTCTTCACTTGCGCATATTGGGCCCGGCTTTTTTGCACCTCCACCGCAAAATCAGGGAATATTGACACCTGTTGGCCATTCCACGTTAGTGGACCTTTGGTGCGGTTGACTTTTAAAACAGTGTCCCTGTCTCTGTAATGGAGGAGCTTTGCAATCAGGGAGCGAGGGGGGGCACCAGGAGGCAGAGGACGAGCGGGAATGCGATGAGCTCTTTCCACTGAGAAGAAGGGGGAGAACGTATCCGTGCCATACGTGTCCCGTAGCCACTTCTCCACAAACGCCTCGGGGTGTAAGCCCTCCTCCTTCTCCGGGAGGCCCACAATACGAATATTGCTCCTCCTCAGTCGCCCTTCCATGTCTAACAGCTTGGTCTGAATGGAGGCAACCTGTGCGGATATGTCAGTGACTCTGTCGGTGAGGGGCGATATCTTGTCCTCCAATGTGGAGGTGCGAGCCTCAACTTCACCCACTCTCTCCCGGACCCTCTGCAGGTCGTGATGAATGATGGACAGGTCCGCCTGCACCTGACCCATCTTTTCTGTCAGCCTCTGTTCGCTAGAGGTTACGGCCTCTAATACTTTCTGCAGGGCATCATCAGAGCCTTCAGATGTTAGGGGCAACGAATGCTGCGGGGAGGGTGCACGGGAAGAGGACTGGTGGGCACGTCAGTGTCTGTTGCCTCCGTGGTCATCCGTGGGGTTCTGGCGAACTTTTCCAGCTGGGCAGCTGCGGAACTGCGACCGGTCTTCCCCATATTGTTATCAAGGGGGGTGCGTTTCTCAGTCCTTATTAAAAGCGGAAGTGAGGGGTAGGAGGCTTATATGTGCTGGTGTGGACTGTGGGTATTCAGCAGGGCCTTGAGTGAGTAGGATGGGCACCCAGAGGGACAGGAGACTGTTCAGTGGGCTATGTGTTATAGCCTGTAGTTTGGCCTCTGGGACAGTGACTGTAGGTCACAGGGAGAGGAGTCCAATAACGGGTGGTGGTGGTGATGTATTATTTCATCCCCTGGGGCACCCTGTGCAGGGTGGTCTTTACTCACTGTTATTTAGCTCCACAGGCTGCGCACATGGAGCACCTCTGTGTGCCTCTGCTGTGCTGGAAGCTGCAACTGCCGGTGAGAGGCAAATGGCGTCTTCTCTGTGCTGGTCTGAGGCAGGGTGGAGCCGATCACACTGCGCTCCTCCGTGCCCCAGCATGTAGGGCTGGCCGGGAGTTGATGGTGCGTGGCCGGGCAGCAGGGGGGCACAGGCTGTGTCCTGAGGCCGTAGGCGCCGGAGACAGCCGCCGCGTCTTCTCGCTGCACTGCGCGAGTCCAAGATGGCGTCCGGACTCTGCTACAGGCACTGGGCGGGCGGCGGCGGACAGCGCCGGGTGACAACCAGCGGGCGCAGCCGGGCGGCGATGACACCGGGGGAACGCTGGACGTCTCCCCTACCTCCTCCGCTTGATTCTTGAGGGGTTTCTGAGCTCTATCAGGATGTTCAGCAGGATCGTAGGTAGGAGCTGCGGGCACACGCTGCCGTTTACATGCTCAGCAAGCCACGCCCCCACGCAATATTAGACTTAATACTTACAAATGGTGACAGAATATCTGACATAAATGTGGGTGAAAATCTGGGATCCAGTGACCATCAAGCAGTATGGTTCAAAATAAAGACAGAGACTGACTCATCGCACACAAAAACAAAGGTGTTAGATTTTATGAAGGCTGATTTTGTAGAGATGGGTAACTCTGTAAGGGATTCTATGGCAGAGTGGAGGAACTTGGAAGGAGTGCAGGATAAGTGGGAAAAATAAAAAAGTGCAATTATAAAAGCAACAGAACTTTGTGTCAAAAGAGTTAGGAAAAACACAAGAAAAAGAAAGCCATTGCGGTTTGCAAAAGAAGTAGCAAGTATTGTGAAAGCAAAAAAGTTGGCCTTTAAGAAATTTAGGCAGACGCAGAAGAATGAGGACAAAGAGGTGTATCTTGTTAGACAGAAGGAGGCTAAGAAGGTAATCAGATGTGCAAAAGCACAGGCTGAAGAGAAAATGGCCCAGTCAGTGGGTAAAGGGGGGAAAACTTTTTTTAGGTATATAAGTGAAAGGAGAAAAACAAAAAGTGGAATAATTAGACTGAAGACAGAGTGAAAGTTTTCTTGAGGGGGAGAATGTAATAGCAGATAATATTAATAATTATTTCTGCTCAGTATGCACTGCTGAAAGAGAGGGGAAGGGGCCACAGTTAAGTTGCAAGTATAGTCAGAAAACTGAGGGAGAGACAAGTACATTTACAGAGGAGAAAGTCCTCACAGAACTCTCAAAACTGAAAAATAAATCAATGGGACCTGATGGGATACATCCAAGGATACTAAACTAGCTTAAAGGGGAGCTGGTAAAACCAATAACAGAATTATTCGGGATGCGGTTAATTTCCCGGCGGTCGGGATCCCGGCGGTCGGAATCCCGACACTGGAATCCCGACCGCCGAAATCCCGAAACTTTCTCCCTCCGTGGGTGTCCACGACACCCATAGAGGGAGAATAAAATAGCGTGCCGAGCGTAGCGAGGCACCGGGCCCGCTGCGTGGCGAGCGCAGCGAGCCCGCAAGGGGGGGCGATCCATGTCCCCCCCTTGTCGGGATTTCGGCGGTCGGGATTCCAGTGTCGGGATTCCGACCGCCGGGATCCCGACCGCCGGGAAATCATATCGGATCCGAATTATTCAACCAGTCACTAGCTACTGGAGTAATCCCAGAGGACTGGAAAACAGCGAATGAAGTCCCACTGCACAAAAGTGAAATCAAGGAAGAGGTAAGCAACTATCGACCAGTGAGCCTTACATCAGTAGTAGGGAAATTGATGGAAACACTCATAAAACCAAGAGTTGTAGAAACAAAAAAAAAACCCCAGCAATTTACAGGATCCAAAACAGCATGGGTTTACTGGGGAAAAATCATGTCAAACAATGCTTATTGACTTTTTTGACTGGGTGACTAAAGTAATAGATCAAGGTGGGGCTGTAGGTGTAGCTTATCTAGACTTCAGTAAAGCTTTTGACACTGTCCCACATCGCAGACTGTTAAATAAACTTGAAAGCTTGGGATTGGATTCTAAGATAGTTTAATGGATAGGAGCGTGGTTGCAGGACAGAAAACAGAGAGTTGTAGTACATGGAGTACAGTCAAAGGAGGGAAAGGTTACAAGTGGGGTACCCCAGGGATCTGTACTTGGACCGGTGCTTTTTAATATCTTTATTGGTGATATTGCAAATGGAATTGAGGGTAAAATGTGCCTTTTTGCAGATGACACTGTAAGGGTCTCCTGTGTCACGCTGCCTGGCGAGGCACCACGTGACACTGACTGGTAGGAGATAAGATCGGGAAGACCTACCTCGCCAGCCTAACTCCGTTGCAACCAGGTGACGTTGACGTGCGAGTGCAGAACTAAGCTTCACCACTAATAGCCGCGTTCGTAGGAGCCCGTTAGTCAGGCTCCTACCTCGATGCCACCTGGTCTTATGATGGGACAACACACACGCCAAGGTCAGTGTTTGACAAGGGGACAGACTAACTAAACCCTTCCTCTGGCGAGGATCTCGTAAGGACCAGAATGTGTGAACAGGGTATAACGAGCCAGAGTACACACGAGAAGACCCACAAGATGCAGCAGATAACTCACTCAGATTGTATGTGTAACAATAGACGGCAGATGACCCAAAAACGTAATACGGTTAGCAATACACAACTGATGACTCAATATGTAATACGTGTAACAATACACAATAAATAATGCAGGCACTTAGCTGATACAGGGCTGCAGCTGGAAAGAGCAGGAACACAGACTGCTAAGATGCCGGACAGGACACAGAGGCTGGACTGCTGTGGCCAAGGCAGAGTCAGGGTATCCAGGGACCAGGAACACTCAGGGCACAAGGTCTGAGCTATAACCGGCCCTGAGCGTCCTGGCCGGAAGCCTTATATAGTGGGCTGGATGTTGAATCTCCCGCCCGGCTGCCTGGCGTCCCCAATCGCCTAGGCAACCGAGGCGGGCGTTGTGGGAGCGGGCGGGAGCTAGTCTCCCGGCCGTCAGACGTGGGTTGCGCGCTGCCGTCGCGTGCACGTCTGACTGCACGCTGCGGAGTGACGCGGCGGCGTCCCCGCTGCCCGGCAACAGCCGGAGCGCGTCGCTGAGATCCCCCTGCGCCGGCCTCCGTGCTGGACGCAGGGGATCTGACAGTACCCCCCCCTTGAGGAGGGGTCACCGAACCCTTACTCCCGGGTTTCCACGGAAACTTCTTAAAGAACTCTGTCCTCAATCTGGGCGCGTGCAAAAACTTGTCAGGAACCCATGATCTTTCTTCATCCCCGTAACCCCGCCAATGGATCAGAAATTTGAGCTGGCCGCGGACAAGTTTAGAGTCAAGAATCCGTTCTACCACGAATTCCTTATGACCCTTGATGATTACAGGTTTTCTGGTTCTTTTTTGACGAAAGAAAGGGGAGACCGGTTTGAAAAGAGAACAGTGGAAAACACTATTGATCTTCAAGGACTTGGGTAAGAGTAACTGGAAGGCCACTGGATTAATTTGTTTGATGATGCGGAAAGGTCCAATGAATTTAGGCCCCAGTTTATGACATTTCTGGCGTAACTTAATGTAACGAGTAGAAAGAAAGACTCTCTGCCCAACCTTAAATGAGCAAGGCCTCTTGTGTTTATCATAAAACATTTTGAACCGGAGTGCAGATTGATTCAAGGCAAGACGCACCTTCCTCCAGGATTTTCTAAGAGTGGCAACTGCCGAGGAGTGGGATTGATTGGATGGTAGCGGAGAGTCCAAGGAAGCACATTTGGGATGCAATCCAAAATTGCAGAAGAAGGGGGACACTTTAGTAGATACATGGTAGGCGTTATTATAAGAAAATTCCGCTAACGGAACCAAATCTGCCCAATTGGTTTGACATTTGGCAATAAAGCAACGTAAATATTGTTCCAAGGACTGGTTGACTCTTTCTGTCTGTCCGTTTGACTGAGGATGGAAACCAGACGAGAAACTGAGCTGAATACCCAAATTGGAGCAGAAAGATTTCCAAAACCTGGCAATAAACTGAGGACCCCTGTCAGAAACGATATCCGTGGGAAGTCCATGTAATCTGAAAATGTGAGTAATGAAGAGCCTAGCCAACTCTTGCGCTGAGGGGAGCTTGCGCAAGGGTACGAAATGAGCCATCTTGCTGAATCGATCGACCGTAACCCAAATGGTGGAACAGTGGGAGGATACGGGGAGGTCGACAATAAAATCCATAGAAATATGGGACCAGGGTCTTTTTGGGATGGATAGTGGTAGAAGTTGACCCATAGGAGAAATTCTGGGTGTTTTCTGTCGGGCACAAACAGGACAAGCTGACACAAAACGGGTGACATCCTGTTTCATGGCGGGCCACCAAACCACTCTGGCTAGGCTTTCGAAAGTCTTGATAACACCTGGATGTCCGGCAAGTTTACTAGAATGAAAATCATGGAGAACTTGGTTTTGCAAGACTTTGGGGACAAAGAGGCGATCTTGAGGTGTCAACTGAGGTGCCGAGGACTGAGAAGCAATTATGCGAGTGGCTAAGTCTTGAGTTACCCCAGCCAAGATAACATCAGGCGAAATAATGGGCTCGTTCACCACCTCGGAGTCTTGACAGGACAGAAAACTTCGGGAAAGTGCGTCGGCCTTGGTATTTTTAGGTCCGGGTCTGAATGTAATTACAAATTGAAATCTGGTAAAAAATAGAGCCCATCTAGCCTGACGTGGATTGAGACGTTTGGCTGACTGAATGTATGCCAGGTTTTTGTGATCAGTGATGACGGTGATCCGATGCTTTGCTCCTTCCAACCACTGGCGCCATTCTTCGAAGGCCCACTTAATAGCAAGAAGCTCTCTGTTACCGACGTCGTAGTTTCTCTCTGCAGAAGAAAATTTGCGTGAGAAATAGGCGCAGGGATGTAATTTATTATCCGGGCTGTGGGTCTGAGAGAGTACTGCTCCAGCTCCGACATCGGAGGCATCAACCTCCACAATGAAAGGAATTTGGGGGTCTGGATGATGAAGAATTGGAGCAGAGCAAAAAGCCTTCTTTAATTGTTCAAAGGATCTGATAGCCTGGGGAGACCAATTTTGTGGATCTGCTCCTTTGCGAGTTAGCTCCACAATTGGCGCGACAATATCGGAGAATGAACGAATGAATTTGCGATAATAGTTCGAAAAGCCAAGGAACCTCTGAACGGCCTTGAGGTTGGTAGGCCGAGCCCATGACAGAATGGCTTGAACTTTATTGGGGTCCATAGAAAACCCTTGTGGGGTAATGATATAGCCCAGAAAGGATATTTGGGAAACCTCAAATTCACATTTCTCCAGTTTGGCATAAAGTTGGTTTTCACGGAGTTTTTGAAGGACCATGCAAACGTGTTGTCTATGTTCAGACAGGCTCTTGGAATAAATTAAAATATCATCCAGGTAGACAACCGCAAAAAGTCCTAAGAAAGGCCGGAGTACATCGTTGATGAAATCCTGGAAGACCGCAGGAGCGTTAGCGAGACCAAAGGGCATTACAAGATACTCGTAGTGGCCGGAATGAGTGTTAAAAGCGGTCTTCCACTCATCCCCGTGTTTGATTCTTATGAGGTTATATGCCCCTCTTAAATCGATCTTGGAAAAGATCACGGCTTCTCGAATCTGGTCAAACAAGACGGTGATGAGGGGCAACGGATAGGAATTCTTGATGGTAATCTGGTTTAAGGCACGGTAATCGATACAGGGGCGCAAAGAGCCATCTTTTTTCTGGACAAAGAAAAAACCCGCCCCCACAGGAGACTTGGAAGGGCGAATGAAGCCTTTCTCTAGGCTCTCCCTAATATACTGATCCATGGCACGAGATTCAGGAGTAGACAAGGCATAAAGACGTCCTTTGGGTAACCGGGCATTGGAAACGAGGTCGATGGCACAATCATATGACCGGTGAGGCGGCAGTGTGTCTGCTTCTTTCTTGGAGAAGACATCAGCGTAATCATGATAAGGAATGGGTAAAGAAGAAGGAACCGAAGAGACTGCCCTTACGGGTAAAGATAAACAATTACTAAAACAAGACGACCCCCATTGAGTAATCTCGCCTGAAACCCAATTGATGGTAGGGCAATGCTTTTTTAGCCACGGAAGACCTAAGACCAAAGGGGCGAAAGGGCAATGAAAAATTAAAAAAGTTATTTCCTCTGAATGCAAGGTTCCTATGGTCAACCGGAGAGAAGGAGTCCGGAAGGAGATGCTGCCATTAGATAGTGGTAGGCCATCTAAACCACAGACGGACAGGGCCCCTTCAAGGGGAACTGGTTTGAAGCCGAGTGATTCGACCAAAGAAATGTCAATAAAGTTACCTGCCGCACCACAATCCAAAAAGGCAGGAATCTCCAAAGACTGCTTCCCAAAGGTGACGGTGGCTGTAATATTCACAGAATCAGTAGGGGAAAAGTGAGTGAGGCCTAAGTGAACTCCCCCGAATCCACTTAGGCCCTGTCTTTTCCCGCCTTAAGGGGACAACCTAAGGCACGATGACCTGTACCTCCACAATAAAGACACAAGCCCTTGAGTCTTCTCCGGTTCTTCTCGGCGGCTGAAAGCCGAGTGGCCCCGACCTGCATGGGTTCTTCCCCTGAAGGATCTGGAGACTCGCCCTGAGATGACGAGGGAAAGACTCCAGACTCCCTCTCTCTCTGACGTTCCCGAAAACGCCTGTCAACCTTAATGGCTAATTGTATAATATCATCTAAGGACGTAGGAGAGGGATAATGAACCAAAGCATCCTTGAGCGTGTCCGACAGACCAATTCTAAATTGACTACGCAGTGCGGGGTCATTCCAACCTGAGTCATTGGCCCACCTCCTGAACTGCGTACAATAACTCTCTGCAGTACCCTGTCCCTGCCTGAGGGCCCGGAGGTTAGCCTCTGCCGAAGCAGATCTATCGGGGTCATCATAAATCAACCCCATAGCGGAAAAAAAAGAATTTACAGAGGAAAAAGCTTCATCTCCTGCTGGGAGTCCGAAGGCCCAGGTCTGAGGATCTCCCTGTAACAGGGAAATAATTATTCCCACCCTCTGGGACTCAGAACCAGAGGATATGGGACGTAGTTTGAAATATAGCTTACATGACTCCCTGAAGTTATAAAAATGGGAACGATCTCCAGAGAATCGATCCGGGAGATTAAGCTTAGGTTCAGGGCGCCTGGATGGCGTGAGGGCCTCCTGGACTTGTTCCTCCTGGGAGTTCACCCGGAGTGTGAGCTCCTGGAGCTTCTGTGTGAGGGAATGAATCTGACCCACTAGAGCATGACCCGTGACCTGCTGAGAGGGATCCATGACAGGCCGAGGATAACAACTGAGTGAGTGGGGTGGCCGGTTATAATGTAAGGGTCTCCTGTGTCACGCTGCCTGGCGAGGCACCACGTGACACTGACTGGTAGGAGATAAGATCGGGAAGACCTACCTCGCCAGCCTAACTCCGTTGCAACCAGGTGACGTTGACGTGCGAGTGCAGAACTAAGCTTCACCACTAATAGCCGCGTTCGTAGGAGCCCGTTAGTCAGGCTCCTACCTCGATGCCACCTGGTCTTATGATGGGACAACACACACGCCAAGGTCAGTGTTTGACAAGGGGACAGACTAACTAAACCCTTCCTCTGGCGAGGATCTCGTAAGGACCAGAATGTGTGAACAGGGTATAACGAGCCAGAGTACACACGAGAAGACCCACAAGATGCAGCAGATAACTCACTCAGATTGTATGTGTAACAATAGACGGCAGATGACCCAAAAACGTAATACGGTTAGCAATACACAACTGATGACTCAATATGTAATACGTGTAACAATACACAATAAATAATGCAGGCACTTAGCTGATACAGGGCTGCAGCTGGAAAGAGCAGGAACACAGACTGCTAAGATGCCGGACAGGACACAGAGGCTGGACTGCTGTGGCCAAGGCAGAGTCAGGGTATCCAGGGACCAGGAACACTCAGGGCACAAGGTCTGAGCTATAACCGGCCCTGAGCGTCCTGGCCGGAAGCCTTATATAGTGGGCTGGATGTTGAATCTCCCGCCCGGCTGCCTGGCGTCCCCAATCGCCTAGGCAACCGAGGCGGGCGTTGTGGGAGCGGGCGGGAGCTAGTCTCCCGGCCGTCAGACGTGGGTTGCGCGCTGCCGTCGCGTGCACGTCTGACTGCACGCTGCGGAGTGACGCGGCGGCGTCCCCGCTGCCCGGCAACAGCCGGAGCGCGTCGCTGAGATCCCCCTGCGCCGGCCTCCGTGCTGGACGCAGGGGATCTGACAGACACAAAGGTATGCAACAGGGTAGACACACCAGGAGGGGTAAAACAAATGATTGAGGATCTAGGTAGATTAGAGAAATGGTCAAAAGCATGGCAACTACAGTTTAATGCCCAAAAATGCAAAATCATGCACTTGGGTCTCAGAAATCCAAAGACTAAATATAGTATAAATGGCACTATAATGGAAACTATTGAGGAAGAGAGGGATCTAGGTGTCACTATTTCAGGGGACTTAAAAGCAGGTAGGCAATGTAACAAAGAAATGAAGAAGGCAAGTCAGATGCTTGTTTGCATAGGGAGAGGTATCAGCAGTAGAAAGAAAGAAGTAATAATGCCACTGTATAGGTCATTGGTACGACCTCACCTAGAGTATTGTGTTCAGTTCTGGAGGCCATATCTCCAGAAGGATATAAATACATTAGAGACTGTACAAAGAAGGGCAACTAAAATGGTGCATGGCCTACATCACAAAACGTACCAGGAAAGACTAAAAGATCTTAATATGTATACTTTAGAGCAGAGAAGGGAAAGGGGGGACATGATAGAAACTTTCAAATATATCAAGGGCTTTAATAAGGTACAGGTGGGAGACATTCTTCACAGGAAGAGGAGCAACAGAACACGAGGACATGCACTGAAACAAGAGGAGGAAGATTCAGGGGAAATGTGAGGAAAAATTACTTAACAGAAAGAGTAGTATATAAGTGGAATAGCCTACCATCAGAGGTGGTAGACGCAAATACAGTAGTACAATTTAAACATGCTTGGGATAAGCATATTGATATCCTTACAAAAAAAATAAGGATCAAATATGGTTTGAGGTAACATGTTTAAAAAAGGGGCAGTCTAGATGGGCCAAGTGGTTCTTATCTGCCGTCAAATTCTATGTTTATGCCCACTTGGATAGTAAAGTATGAAAATCCACCCTTTAAAAATAAATTAAAAAATCATGAAGAACTCATGTAGACCGTTTGCCTGGCGACCATGCCTATTTCGACCATAAGTTCTTGTGTCAACCTTTTGGCAGTGTCGACCTAAGGTATGTTGCCCGATTTTAGGTGTCAACCTAGTCCCTTCCTAATGAATGTTGACCTAGACATTGTCTGTCCACTGACTGCATGCCACCTCAGCACTGATAGGTTGCACCACTATTGATTTCATTTCTTATATTTTATTCACTGTTAGTCTAGCTATATGTCGTAGACAGCTATACAGTACAATATGTTTAAACACTTTGTCAGTTTAAAACACGAATGGCTCAGCACAGACTGGCCATACATGGGCAGCAGTTTTATAGGGCACCAGGGAGAGCCACGAAATACAGCATTTACGAAACATAGGCATAGTTTGCCAATGTGGCAAATATTACATCGGCAAAACAGATTGTCAGTTTAAAATATGAATAGCCCTGTATAGATTGGCAATGTGGGCAGCAGTTCTAAAGGGTACCAGTGAGCAGCCCGTTGCAAGACACTATGCAGTAATGGGGCATTGGCTAACTGCATTAAAACATAAAATTATCGATCATGTACCCCCCCGCTAGAGATAGGTGGAAATAGGTCCAAAGTGTTATTGCAACGGGAGGCAAAGTGGATTATTAAACTAGATTCACTTAGCCCACATGGTCTCAATGAGATGCTAGGTCTTATTTGTTTTCTTTAACTTTTTGCTATGGGATAGGGTTTGCTTTATACTTTAAAGATTATAGTCAGCATTTTCTATTGTGTTAATGCTTGTTTTTTTTACAGTCTATTTTTCTTGTTTGGTAACTGTGGTGACGTCATCCCTATGAGACGCTTCCGACTGCTGGCCGTGCGTCTCACTTGGACTTGCATGGTGAAGGGTGAGCACATAAATATTGAGTTATGATTTGTATTTTTTTGCCCTGATGAAAATAAGTAAAGCTTATTCAAACGTTGGATGTTAATCAGTGCTACCGTGTTCTGCTGATATATATATATATATATACACATATATATATATATATATATATATATATATATACATACACAGGTCAGGTCCCCCTTATCCGTGTATTCCAAAAACTTAAATATTATGAAAATTACCTCATCCCCGATGTCAATGGCGGCCTCCGGGATCCTCTTCAGCGGCATCTCCGGTCGCAGGGGTGCATTGCACGAGTGCACGGTTGTGCCGGGGACCTCTATGCTGTCTCTAATCTGTGGGCGCCCTGTGCAAGGAGAGAGCAGGCAGCTGACATCCCCTGACATCAGCTGCCCACCCCCGGAGATTACCATGGGAATGCTCAGCGTTTTCATGGAAACGCCCATGAAATGCTGGCCATTCCCATGGGATGTGCCCCCGCCGCCCCAAGCCCTGCCCGCACTGCTAGGTGCGAGAGGGACAGCGAACATGTAGTTAGTCATGTCTACTTGCACACTGCATCTGCACATGCGCAGAAATTAACTAGAATAACCCCCTATGTGTATAAGTGGAACTACTATTGGCATTATGTGTATAAGGGACACTACTACTGTGGGCATTATGTGTATATGTGGTGCTACTGCTGTGGGCATATGTGAATAAGTGGCACTACTACTGTGGGCAATATGTGTGTAAGCAGCACTATTACTGTGGGCATTATGTGTAAGGGGTATTACTGTTGGCATTATATGTGTGTGTAAGGGATGCTTCTACTGTGATCATTAAGTGTATAAGAGGTACTACTACTGTTGGTATTATGTGTATATGCGGCACTATTACTGTGGGCATTATGCATATAAGCAGCACTACTACTGTAGGCATTATGTATGTAAGATGGACTACAACTGTGGGCATTATGGGGGTGATTCTGGTTAACACGCAAAGTGTGAAATTTGCAGCTTTGCGTGCCATCTATGTGCCACCCGCATGGATGCCCGGCCCCGCTCGCACGCTAAGGAAACAAAATCGCCAGCCGGGAATGCCCACCTTCACTCACACGATGGGGACAAAATCATTCAATAGTTCCTGACCATCAAATGATTTTGCAAGCGCTCGCAGATCTAAGACACCTCCATCGGAACCTCCAGCGTTTTCATTGGAATCCCCATAAAACGCTGGGCGTTCCCAAAGATGCAGCCCTTAGCTGCCGCACCATGCCCCCTGCCCACATTGTTAGGTGCAAACGTGCCAGCAAATAAGCAATTCGCTTTACTCGCTTGCACCAAGTAGCTGCACATGTGCATAAAAGTTTATGCGCAGTCACAAAACTTTGCTTTCCTGTGCGAATGCGCAGCTGAGCGAATGAACCAGAATAAGGTCCTAAGTGGCAGTATTACTGTGGGCTTTATGTGTATAAGGGGCACTACTATTGTGTACATTATGGGGGAAATTTACTAAGATGATTTAGTAGAAAAAAATCGTATTTTCCTACGAAAATACAACATTTTTGGGTGTATTCGTATTTTTGGCATTTACTATGCCAAAAATACAAATATTCGTATTCATATTGATGGGACATTCGTATTTGTATTTACAAATACGAATGTCTACACCATTGATAGAATACGACAGGAATCACCATTCAAAAGAATGGTGGTTCCTGATTTACTAAGCAGCCGTATTGAAAATACGGCTGCTAATTAGTGTAAAACTGCCACGAATATACGGCAGGAAAATACACTTTATTTTCCTGACATATTTGGCAGAAGCCTGCACAGATCAGTCAGATCCGTGCAGGCTTTAGTGTTAAAAAAAATTTGTAAAATAAATACATTTAAAAAAAAAATCAGCGTGGGGTCCCCCCCACAGCTGTAACCAGGACCAGGCTGAAAGAGCCGGGGCCGGTAATTAAAAATCAGGGAACCCGACAAATAGGGGTTCCCCGGTTTTTAACAACCAGCCCCAGGCTCCAGGTCCAGGGCTGGTTCCCAAAATATGGGGGACAAAATGAGTAGGGGTCCCCCGTATTTTAGGAACCAGCCCCAGGCCAAACCAGCCAGCAGGGTATTACCACAGCCGGGGCAGAGGCAAACGCAGGATTTTCAGAAGGGGGTTTCCAGAGGGGCGGAGCAAAGCCGGGTCAGTTAAAGTATTATAGATAGAGCAAATGTATATAAATAACAATAATAATAATATTAATAATAATAAATATATGTAGTGGAGTTAGCTTATTATTCATAAATTTCTGGTGGGAGGACAGCTTGCTTGACTGCAGATATCTCCAGTTCCCGAAAACAGATTTCTTAGATTTTAATAGAATAAAAAACTAGAGAATCCCACCTACCAAATGGTATTGGAGACTAGGGGAGCAGAGTTCAAGAGGCAGAGCAATCTGCCAACGAGTACATAAAACTACATACCAGGTGTGTGGAGCTGGAGCAGTAACCAGCTGCTGGAAGGCTGATATCTCTGGTTCTGGGAAAAGTAGAGACAAGCTACTAGTGTCCATCAAAGGGGGAGAGTCTCAGCTTTTGGAATATACTCTCAGAAAAACTCTCTGTCAGACAGAACCTGAAATACCTGACTGGGAAAAGCAATTACCAGGCTTGGATGGGGACCACTGCTTTGAAGTCAGATATCTCCGGTTCCCAATGGCCGATTTTTAAAATTCTTGTACCCATGGAAAGCGGGGACTCTCAGCTTTCAGCCGAGGCCCCGTAGACTTCTGGGGTACTCAGAAACCCCCCTGCGTGCGCTACTGTGGGGGGAGACTTTTTATATAAGTCCCCCCGGCCAAAGCATTAACCCCCTGACCGGTCAGCCTGGCCAGGGGCCCAGGGGGAGTGGGGACCCCCCCCCAATAAAGGGGTCCGCCCCCTCCAGGACTATCTGACCAGGCTGAAGCCCGGTGCGGTGGGCATCGAGCTGATTGTGTGTAAAAAAATAGAATAAACTATTGTTTTTAACTGTGGAACTATGAGTCCCAGCAAGCCTCCCCCGCAAGCTGGGACTTGGAGAACCACAAGTCCCAGCCTGCGGGGCATTAAAGGACCCGCTGGGTCTTGTAGTTCCACAGTTAAAAAAATAGTAAAATAAACACACACTGACACATAAGAAAAATAAAACTTTAAAACATACATTACACACATACTGATACTTACCTAACTTGAGCCCATAGGTAGGTCCCAGGGTCTTGATCCGGTGCCTTGTCCCAATCCGGATCTATGTCGGCATTCTTCACCATGACGATCTCCATGTCGGCGTCGTCATCCGATCCGGGGTCCGAAGAAATCCATGGTGGACCTGTGGAAGGAAATCCTACTGACCCAGGTCCTCCATGGAATTTCTTCAGTCTTGATCCGCCGTAGTCCAGTTCTTCTTCCAGGTTCTTCAAGCTGCCGGCGACTCCGGCATCTCCCCGCAGCGGACTGAGAGGCGCAGAGGTTTTTCATCCTCCACGCCTCTCAACAGAATGATTCTATTGGCCGCTAGGTGGCCAATCAGGAGCTGAGAAAGTCGGCTCCTGATTGGCCGCCTAGCGGCCAATAGAATCATTCTGATGAGAGGCGCAGAGGATGAAGGATCTCTGCGCCTCTCAGTCCGACGCGGGGAGCTCCAGGAATCGCCGGCAGCCTGAAGAAGTCCAGGACTACGGCGGATCAAGACTTCAGATCCATGGAGGTCCTGGGTGAGTAGGATTTCCTTCCACAGGTCCACCATGGATTTCTTCGGACGACGATGCCGACATGCACATCGACATGGAGAAGAATGCCTACATGGATCCGGGACCAGGACCAGGCACCGGATCAAGACCCTGGGACCTACCTACGGGATCAAGATAGGTAAGTATCAGTATGTGTGTAATGTATGTATTAAAGTTTTATTTTTCTTATGTGTCAGTGTGTGTTTATTTTACTATTTTTTTAACTGTGGAACTACAAGACCCAGCGGGCCCTTTAATGCCCCGCAGGCTGGGACTTGTGGTTCTCCAAGTCCCAGCTTGCAGGGTAGGCTTGCTGGGACTCATAGTTCCACAGTTAAAAACAATAGTTTATTCTATTTTTTTTTACACACAATCAGCTCGATGCCCACCGCCCAGGGGCATCGAAGACAGCACCAGGCTTCAGCCTGGTCAGGTAAGTCGTGGAGGGGGCAGACCCCTTTACTGGGGGGGTCCCCACTCCCCCAGGGCATCTGGCCAGGCTGACTGGTCAGAGGGTTAATGCTTTGTATAAAAAGTCTCCCCCCGGCTGTGGCATTACCCTGCTGGCTGGTTTGGCCAGGGGCTGGTTCTTAAAATACGAGGGACCCCTAGTCATTTTGTCCCCCGTATTTTGGGAACCAGCCCCGGACCTGGAGCCTGGGGCTGGTTGTTAAAAATCAGGGAACCACTTTTTGTCGGGTTCCCTGATTTTTAATTACCGGCCCCAGCTCCTTCAGCCTGGTTTTAAATGTATTTATTTTTCTTTTTTTTTTTACACCTTGCAACCTGCACGGATCTGACTGATCCGTGCAGACTGCCTACACTAATTCGTATTAGCGGCCGTATATACGGCCAGCTAATACGAATTAATACGACATCGGAGGGTTACAAAGCAGCCGTATTTGACTCCAGAAAACACGACAAAGCATACGAGGTATGCTGTCGTATTAATTCGTAGTAAGAATACGAATGCAACTTTTTGCATTCGTATTCTTAGTAAATTTCCCCCTATGTGTAAGGGGTACTACTGTGTAGCGTAGCATGAATAAGGGACACTACTATGTGGTGTAATATGATTCAAAGGCAAAATATGCTGTGTAATGTTATTAGTAATACTGTTGTGCTACTGTGTGGCATAATTTGAAATGGGGGTATTATTGTGTGAGACTACACCGCTATTTTCTTGTTCTCCCTTTGTAAAGTATGGGAGGGTGTAAATTTAAAGTTTGCAAGGGTGCCCTGAACACCCTAGCACTGGCACTGCACTTAACTTTTCTAAGTGTACATTTTTAATATTATACAGTACATCAAGAAATGACATACAGTATTTAGTTATTATTCTAATACAGATAAGAATTTTACAGTTAAATACAGGAAATGAAAATGTGGCTGGACAAACTAATATTTTTTTATTGGTCATGTGTTCTCTCCTTGAACTGAAGCTGTTTAGTACAGTACATATATAATTCATCTATTAATGTTTTAATGGAACATTCGAGCATTTCCCTGATGGGTTTGACAACATTTTGACTTTCAAAGTAATCTAAAATACAGAAATACAGGAAGTTATATCTAATTGGTTAATTCCATCACTTACTGCACTAATTAGCATTTTTACAAATAAGTTAATTGGCATTAGAAACATTTTGGAAATGCAACCCTTTAGCTTGCCTTGGTATAATGCTGACCTCGTACTCTGTGATTTGCTGCCAACATATTGTGACATTCCTATAGATTGCAGGTGCATTTTGACTTGTTCATATTAACTTTGTGATAAATTATTATTATAAATAGTGTATTTTTCTGAAATAAAGTCCTGGTTTGTTACTACCCTTCGCCTTGTTCATTTTGTGTTAGTTATAATATCTTCACATGGGCAGCAAAAGTTCTAGTGTGAAGATAAATAATCATGAATAGGGTCTCAGAACTAATGTTTATACATATCTCCCAACTTTACAGCCATGGGAGGGACGCTCTCGCGCACCGAGGCACTCGCCTGAAATTTTGGGGGCATGGTCTAGCAGGAAGGGTGTGGCCTGAACTCGCAATGCTCCCATGAGGCCACGCCCCTGTTTTCGCCACAGTGGCCTCTTTTGCAATTGAACCAGAACCACACCAGAAATTTGAATGCATTCAAACAGATAGGAGGCACACAGAAAGCGCTGGGTGGCTGAAGGCACATAGGGAGTTTTGCCGCTCACTGTATGTCCTGTGGTTTCCGACACTCCGGCACCAATGGTGTCGCTAACGTGAGGCCCTCTCTCTCAGCCCTTTCTCTCTGACCACCTATATCTCATCCCTATCTCTCTCTCTGCCTGAGACCCCTCTCTCTCTCTCTTTGCCTGATCCCCTTCTCACTCCTCTCTTTCTCTGGCTGACCCCCCCTCACAACACTTTCTCTCTCTCTCTCACGGCCTGACCCCCCCTTTCTCACTACCCTCTTTCTGACCCCTCTCTCTTTCTGTCTGACCCCTCTCACCACTCCTTGGCCCTTATTCTGGTTGGTGCGGTCGAGCCGCATATGCGGCTGCGACCGCACCAGACGAATCCCCGCCCACCCTACGGATCGCCACGGCCGTCCGTACACGGACGGCTGGCGATCCGCATAAAAATGGTGGAGGCTACGCCTCCACCATGGTGGGAGCTGCCCCCTGCATTCGATGGTCGTCGACCATCGAAGGCAGGTCCGCACGCCGCGGCAGCTCCCGCAAGCTGAGACCACACGGACAATCGTCCGTGTGGTAGCTTGTATGGGGGCTGAAAGCTGACATCCGGCGACGTCAGCTTTCCGCCCCCATGAGTTGCGTCATGGCCTCATTACCATGCGTACGCCCCGCGTTTGCATGGGAACGCCCATGAAACGCGGGGCGTACACATAGGGAAATGAGGGCATGATGCCTCTCACGCCCCTATACGCCCCCTTTGCGGCGGACGAAATCCGTCTGCGGCGAAGGGGGCTGCACATGCGCAGATTGACCTCTGCGCATGTGCAGAGTAAAAACATCGGCGGTACGGCCGCACGCGGGCCGTACCGATCCGATTAGAATAAGGGCCTCTGTCTGAAGCCCTTCTCTCTAACTCTCTTTCTGTCTGACACCCCTATGTCTCTCTGCCTGACACCACTCCCTCTCCATGCGTGACCCCCTTTCTATCCCATAATTTTTTCATCCTGACCCCCTTCTCATCCTCCTCGCATTCTCTCTATGCCTTACCCCCTCTCTATCCTTTCTCTGTGCTTGACACCCCTCTCCCTCTGTCTTACCCCTCACTCCCCTCACTTTCTCTGCCTGACACCCCCCTAATCCTCCTCTCTTTCTCTATGCCTTACTCCACCTCTAACCCCTCTCTCTCGGCTTGATACAACTCTCTCTCACTCCTCTCCTTCTGCCTGACTCCATCTCACCCTTTCTGCCTGACCCCCTATCTCTCCCTCTGCCTGACTTCTTTTCACCACGATCTCTGCCTGATTGCTTTCACTATCTCTTGCTCTCTGCCTGACCCTGGTTTCTCACCCAACTCTCTTTCTCTGCCTGACCCCACCCTCTTACCTCTCTCTCTTTGCCTGTCCCCCTCTCTCACCCCTCTCTTTCTCTCTGCCTAACCCCCCTCTCAACCTCCCTCTGTCTCTCTGACCCCCTCTTTATATTCCATAAAACCTCTCATCCCTCTCTCTGTACCTGTCTCTCCTCTCTATTACTCCCCTCTCTCTCTATCCCTTACAACCTCTCACATCCCTTTCTTTCTTCCCTCTATCACCCCTCTCTTTTTCACCCCCTCTCTATCCTTGACACCCTCTTTCTCACCGCCTCTCTTTCTATATGACACCCTCTCTCACCCCTCTTCATCTAACCCCCTTCTCTCTCCCCTCTCTCAGTCCCACCATCACTCTATCATGTGGGGGAAATGTATTAAGTTGGGATTTCTATTTCAGATGGGATTAATCAGATGCTATGGGCATTAATCAGATGCTATCTACTATCATCTAGAATGTGCTAAATAAATAAGAAGTAGATTCTGATTGGTTGCCCATAGTAACATGCCATTTTAAATATTATTCCAATCTTAGAAATTCCCCCCCTGTATCTCTCTCACTTGCTCCCCCCCTCTTTCTTTATCTTGGGCACCCTCTCTCTTTCTATCTCTGCCACCCTCTCTATATCACTGACTCTTTTACTGTCCCCTCTCATTTCCTTACTTTCCCTGACTCGCCCTCTATCCATGACATTCTTTCTCTCTCTCTGACACACACACTCTCTCTCTCTCTCTCTGAAACGCTCTTGCTTCTCTCTTTTTCTGTGATTCCCTATCTCTCTCATTCTCCACGTTCTCCTCGCTTTCTCTTTCTCTCCCCCTATTTCAGGGGTCATGGAACTTTTACCTTTTACCCCAAAATATATGTAGATACACCAACCTTACCCCATTGATTTCACTAGTCAACTTTACTCTAAAGAAGCAGGCAGACTTAGGGATGGACATCATTGCCATTGCCATCTATGGCAATTCTGCAACTGTCCATCGATAGTGCTAAACTATGCAATGGATGGCCATCTATATTTTTACATATTGATGGTCATTCATTGTGTTTTATTGATTGTCCTGTGGGCCAATCAAAACACAGGGGGGGGGGCTATGCTACGTGTCCCGGCACTTTAAAAAAAAAAAAGCAAAACATTGTTTTGCGGTACCATCGATGGTGGGAAACCAACTGGTTCTTCCCCATCGATGGCAAAAGTATTCAACATAGGCCATGAACCATCGATGATTTTGAATCATCGATGGTCGATGGCAATCCCTAAGTGGACTTGGATGTGGAGCCCGGTGCATTACGCAGAGAAGAGTGTTATTTACACACACTGGGGGAAATTTACTAAGCTAAATACGGCTAAAATAGGTGTATTTGTATTAGAAAATACGCCTATTTTATTCGTATTTTCTCCATTTACTATGCCAAAAATAAGTGCATTTGAATTCGTATTAATGGCACATTTGTATTCATATTTACAATTATGAATGTATACGCCATTGATAGCGTGTGACTAGGAATCACCGTTCAAAAGAAGGGTGATTTCTAATTTACTACGCAGCCATATGTAATATACGCCCGCTAATTGCCGGTAATTAGCAGGATACGGCTGTTAATTGCCGGTAAAATACGTCTGGAAAATACACTTAATTTTCCAGGCGTATTTGGCCAGTGCAGGCTTCAGTGTAAATTAAAAAATATATATATTAATAATAATAAAAAAATGACATGGACCCCTCCCCCCCCCCTTGGCCTTAACAAGCCTCAGGCTCAAATAGCCGGTCCTGGTTTAAAAAAATCAGAAAACAAATTAAATAAGGGTTCCCTGTATTTTTTAAAACCAGAAACAGGCCCAAGGGCCATTCCTGGTTCCCAAAACATGAGGGACAAAATGAGTAGGGGTCCCCCGTATTTTGTGAACCAGCACCAGGCCCAACCAGCCAGCAGGTTAATGCCACAGCTGGGGCAAGTCCTTGCGACCAAAGGATTAACCCTCTGACCAATCAGCCTGGCAGGGATCCTGGGGAAGTGGGGACCCCCCCAATGAAGGGGTCCCCCCTCCAGAATTGATCTGCCCAGGCTGAAGCCTGGGGCTGTCCCCAGAGGCCCTGGGGTGGTGGCCACCGGGCTGATTACATATGTAAAAAATAGAAATAAACTATTGGGTTCTGTTGTGGAACTTTCAGTCCCAGCAAGCCTGGTCCACATACAGGGACTTGGAGAACCACAAGTCCCAGCATGTAACCCCTTAATGGGCTTGCTGGGACTCTTAGTTCCACAGCAGATTCAATAGTTAGATAAATGCAGACTGACACCAGAAAAAGAAAACTTTATTACATTCGAAAGCCCATTCATACAGATATTTACCTTGTCCTGAAGAAATCCATATGGGAGTACCTGTGGAGGGAAACCATACTTACAAGGGTCCTCCAGTGTAGATCACATCCTCTTCGGTCCGAGTAGCATCCAGGGGACTTGGCAAAATGATTGTGTCGACATCCGGGTCATAAAAACAGAAAAAACCCATGTCCTGTTAATGGCGATTAAATATGACCAGAGAGACAATAAGTGAAAAGCGCAGGTTACGTAATAAGTCCGCAACCTGCGTACCCTTTATACCTAACTACGTGCGAACAAAACGTAGCGCAGCGTAGCGTACCTTTTATTATATTTTATACACCAAGAACCAATACCTTAATAAGAGATTCCTTCGCAGTACTTTGTCTCTAATCTGCGAATATACCTTAAAGGACAGTGTCCGTAATATACCCTATCGCTATTATACGAATAAACAGACACAACCACTGTATAGAAATAAGGAGATAAGAACTCCGTAAGAAGGTTGTATTTAAGTCCCTAATGGACAAAAAGGGGGTTACAGAAATAAGAAAATACAGGTATAACAAGTGATACAATATACTAACAATGAATACTAAACAGGCTCTGCTAGGGGGAAAGAATACAGATACAAGACACAATCAGCCAACTATACAATAAGAATAAATACCGTGTATGCAACCGTTACCGTCTCATCAAATATGCGAAGCGCAGTCCGGTCAGAGCTCGCTATCGTTCAGGGATGAACTATAGCCCGGTAGAGAGTCAGGGAAAGGTAGATGTGCCGAAGTGACCGTGGCTGCTCTGGGTCGCCTATCTTATAGGGTCAGAAAGGGGAGGTCAAAGGCCGTTCTCATTGGTCAGAGGTCGTATGTCAGGTCAGCTGTGATTGGGGGGTAAGATGATACACCTGGTTTGGCTAGGTCCAGGGGAGTGAACTTTAAGAGTCCTTTGTTTGATGGTTTCGGCATCAGCAGTGATAAGAACCGGTTTCATCTAGATTCCTTTGTTACATACTTTCAACAGAAACTGTCTTTGGAATATGGATTATGTCCATAACTATCGGGCCGTGTAAATTGCGAGATATTCGCAATGACCGGAATACTTTGCATAATGAAAGGAACGGAACGATACTAAACATGATACAGACAGATGTGTGCAGGGCTAACTAAGCTATGTGTGGCGTTCTGAACCTTTAACTATATTTCATTTAGTGTAAGTGTGTTATTATGAATTTATGTGTGATAGTATGGCTACTCTTTTGGTCCACTTTGTCACACATACTCGGGTATGGAAACTTTATTTGCGCAACTCTGCGAACCAAAATGGCGGCCATACTATCCTAAAATGGCGTGTGTGTAACTCGACTTCCACAGTCCACCCTTTAACAGTAAATATAAAACTGTTACAATACAAAACATTTTACACGACAATACAGAAATTTATACTCCCAACAAAGACATTGGGTTCCATGAATTAAACATATAAGGGGAGTAAACCATCTGCTCTTGGCCGATCCAGGATCACGGATAAACGATGGGCCGCATTTATCGAACAATCTACTCAGGGTCACGAAGGATAATGTACAATTTTGGGATAAAAATAAAAACCGGGGTGGTTACAACATATACACGTTCACAAATATGGTTTCTTTAAAGGGAGGTGGTTTCGATTCTAGGGTCATATACCAAACCCTGGTCTTCCTCTGTATCTCTCGTTCTTACACTCATGATTTCGGTACGTTTTGCCTTTCCCCGGGTCACCACCTTTAAACATTTGAACAATAACACAAAGACTAGGATGGCACCACCGATACAGAGAAGGAGTTTTCCTATGCTAGCTATAATCCCTTGCGCCCATTCTCCTAAACCAGAGAACCAGTGCATTGGATTCAACCAGGAGGTCCATTCGCTAACTTTGTTACCTATTTCTGCCAGGCTGATATTATGTTCCCTTCTAAATTCCCATTTAAGCTGAAGAATCTCATCCATCCGAGGATCGATGATTTCTTCTGGGTCTTCAGTATTGTTGGTGATATATGTACAACATTTCACCCCAAACTGTGTAGAGAGGGTGACACAATATCCTCCTGTCATAGCTGTCAGATAGTTCAACACCATCCGATGTTGGACTAGTTCTCTTTTGTACGCTTGCAACTCCTTCCCAGTGTATCTAAAAGTGTCATCATAAATCTCAGTGATGTTATCTACCAAGCTGGCTAATGCTTGTATATATTTAAAATGTATGACTCCTCTGGCGGTATGGGTGATATCTAATGCAATGAGGAGTTGGATACCGAACGACTCGTGTATCATTTCCGAAGCTAGGGGTTCTTTCTTGATTGTTAAATCCCTTTTATGGATTTGGTCATAATGGGTATGAGTGTAAGGAGGAGAAATACCTCTGTGTATGCTCACCATCTCATCATGTGTGAGGGTCATCACTTCAGGTAACACTCTGCCTAAATAACAAATACCAACGTAGTTCATGGAGAGCCATTTGTACGCCCTCCTACCACAAATATAATAAACATCGTCAGGGAGAAAATAAAGGACAGAGTATTTCATGATCTTGTCACACATTATCCATAAGAACATCCCCGTCCCCTGTTCCCTGACTTGTTCCTCACAGATCTCTGGCTGTAGGGTTACATTACAGTAGCCGGCTGATACTCTGCCGGCCATCATTTTACTTTTCTTCACCGTGTAAACATATTTATAATGTCTCCCACTGGTTCGGATCTTTAACAACAATTCCTTATCAATAGGCTCTCCATCTGGACGCTGGGAGTAAGTTATTGTCTGGTTATGCCATGTCACTTCCCAAGTACCAATCGCTCTGGAACTCGAGAAGTTCATACATACCAGGGATTTATCCACTTGGTATGGGTGTAATCTAAGACTAGGGGACCTGGTATACAGGTATCTCTTATCCAATGGCCTCCCCTTATTTAATACGCTTATCTCTGAAATATTAAGCGGGTATGGGACTAGGCCTACACTACTCCTTTTATGTAACACTTGTGAACACACCCAGCATTCTGTTTGGTTTAAGACCTTACCCACTAACGAGTGGTAATCACTCAAAGGATGTCGGCCTGTAGTTGCCTTACTTGTCGACTGACATCGCTGGATGCATTCTTCTTCCATTTTAGGTTGACAATATCTACAGACACAGTACTCACCAGACAATAACTCATCACATAGCCCTTGAACTACGCTCTCCTCATACCTTTTACCTTCTCCTGTTATGGGCAAAGTGTCAAGCTGGTTTAGGGATTCTACCTCACCCATATCTGGGTCCATTATTACACTGTCAGAACTCCGCTCCGATCGCTCTAGAATGTGGCAGCCACCGAGTATCTTTGGATGAAGAAAAGAACACAGAAAGAAACCAAAGAAATATATGCATAACTGTGAACCTGTTGCTTGGAGTCCTTCCATCATCTCTACCAGGGGACTTTTATTTTGCTCTGCTCTTGGACCTTTGTTCGCTCAGGTTGCTCGACCTTGGCTGCCTTTCAGTCTTCCCGGAATAATGCTTCTAGCGACACTTCTTCTCTTTCGCTCTCTGCACACTGGGACTCTGGGTTACTGGCTTTCTTGCAGTGGGACGAATGTATCCAAGTCTCTCTCTCTGCGACTTTAATCGATGTAGTGCTGGTCAACAAAACTTGGTACGGTCCTTCCCAACGGTCTATCAAACAACCTGAGCGTAAAAAATTTCGGATCATAACAAAGTCTCCTGGTTTAAGATTATGACAATTCTCGGTAGGCATATCAGGGTTCAGTAAATTCAGCTGCTTTTGTTGTTTCCTTAGCTGTTTGTTTAGCTTTAGGATATACTGTACAGTTAGCTCATTGTTACATTTGAGATCATCCTGTGGGTCTATCATGATGTGTGGCTGCCGACCAAACAATATCTCGAAGGGAGACAAGTTGAGCGGGGTCCTGGGAGTGGTCCTAATGCTATACAACACAATAGGCAGTGCCTCTGGCCATAACAACCCTGTTTCAGCCATAACTTTATCCAATTTGTTCTTAATAGTACCATTCATTCTCTCAACTTTGGCGCTCGCCTGGGGACGATATGGAGTATGAAGTTTACTATTAATCCCCAGGAGTTTACACATGATTTGGAAGACCTCTCCTGTGAAATGAGTGCCTCTGTCACTCTCAATGACCTTTGGGATACCATATCTACAGACAAACTCCTGACATATTTTCTTTGCTGTAAAGGTAGCAGTGTTGGAGGCAGCGGGGAAAGCCTCCACCCAGCTGGAAAACATGTCAACACAAACCAATACATATTTCAAATTTCTACAGGGTGGTAACTGTATGAAGTCGATTTGTATTACCTGGAAAGGGCCTTCTGTAGGAGGGATGTGGGATGGCTCTGTTGGGATGGCTTTTCCAACGTTCTTCCTCAAACAGGTGAGGCATGACATTGCCACTCTACCTGCTTGAGAAGCGAACCCTGGTGCACACCAGTAGGCCTTTACCAGCTTGCACATACCTTCCTTCCCAAGATGTGTCAGCCCATGGGCCACCTCGGCTAGACTAGGAAGGTATGCCCTGGGGGCCACTGGTTTCCCGTGTCCATCTCTCCAAAGTCCGGTGGACTCTTGGCCACATCCCTTCGACTTCCATACTGCTCTTTCCTGTGGGGAACACAAATTCTGCATGTCTATCAGTTTGGATGTGGATACCATGTTCAGTGTACAAAGGTTGGTAGGATGGGTGAAAATATTTACAGGGCATGCGGCCCTTTTCGCTGCCTCATCAGCGCGGCTGTTACCAAGTGACACCGGGTCCTTCTCTGATGTGTGAGCTTTGCACTTGATAACAGCCACTCTGTCTGGAAGCTGAATAGCTCCCAGAAGTCTCCTAATATATGTCGCATGCGCCACTGGTGTGCCAGCCGCCGTCATGAAATTTCGGAGGCGCCATAGGGCTCCAAAATCATGCACTACTCCGAAAGCATATCTGGAGTCGGTAAATATGTTAACTGATTTTCCTTGGGCCAGTTCACATGCTCTGGTCAATGCCACCAGTTCCGCTACTTGTGCTGAGTGAGGTGGTCCCAAGGGTTCAGCTTCCACAATACCTTCTCCATCTACTACTGCGTAGCCTGTGCACAGCTCTCCCGTGTCCGTCTGTCTATGACAGCTACCATCTGTGAATAAGGTTTGTCTACCTCACTTAATGGGCTGTCGCTTATGTCAGGACGTGCTGTGAAGGTCTGATTCAGGTAGGTCATGCAATCATGTTTGTCCTCACCCTCACTAAACTCTGCTTTACCATATTCAGCAACATTCCCATCACCCTCCACCCTTTGTGCCTTGGAGGGCACATGAGGAAGGAATGTGGCTGGGTTTAGTGTGTTGCATCTTTTGATGGTAATATTTACTGGGGCCATCAGCGCCAGTTCCCACTTAGTGAACCGTGCTGAGGACACATGACGTGTTTGGGCAGAATTCAGGAGGGCAGAGACAGCATGGGGAGCATGAACAGTTAAATCGTGTCCCAACACTACGTCCTCACTCTTACTTACTAGTTGTGCTATTGCAGCCACACTTCGTAAGCAAGTTGGGAGTGAGCGTGCTACTGTGGTTAGCTGGCCACTGTAGTACGCTATTGGTCGGTTGGCATCACCATGTTTTTGTACAAGTACTCCTGCCGCACACCCACCTGATTCAGTTCCGTACAGTTCAAAGGGTTTCCCATAATCTGGCATTCCCAGTGCTGGGGCCTTTGTTAGGCTCACCTTTAGTTCCTCGAAAGCCAGCTCAGATTCCTCAGTATGAGAGACCCGATCTGGCTTAGTTGAGGAAACCATCTCTTGTAGTGGCAATGCCAGAATAGAGAATCCTGGGATCCAATTGCGACAGTATCCACACATGCCTAGGAACGTACGGATCTGATGCTGGGTCTGTGGCAGTACCATGTTCTGAATCGCTTGGATTCTGTCATCGGTGAGGTGTCTCAGCCCTTGGGTAAGGCAGTGGCCCAGATACTTAACCCTGGTCTGGCATAATTGCAGCTTATCCTTTGATACTTTATGTCCTGTTTCTGAGAGATGCATCAGTAGTTGTCTAGTGTCATCCACTGATGACTCCAGTGACCCAGAACACAACAATAAGTCATCGACATACTGTATCAGTATCGAACCACTCATGGGTTGAAAGGATTGTAAACAATCATGCAAGGCCTGGGAGAAGATGCTGGGGCTGTCTATGAACCCCTGGGGAAGTCGTGTCCAGGTATACTGTACTCCTCTGTAGGTAAAGGCGAACAGATACTGGCTGTCAGGGTGCAAAGGGACGGAGAAGAACGCTGAACACAAATCAATGACTGTGAAATGAGTACAGTGAGGTGGGATTTGCATTAGGATGACAGCTGGGTTTGGCACTACGGGGAATTGGCTCTCAACTACTTTGTTTACCCCTCTTAAATCCTGCACTAGTCTGTAGCCCCTCCCCCCGCTCTTTTTCACAGGAAAGATGGGACTATTGGCCGTGCTGGAAGTTCTAACTAGGATTTCCTGTTGGAGCAATCGTTGGATCACTGGGAATATTCCTAGCTCAACTTCAGGTTTTAAAGGGTATTGCGGTATTTTTGGGGCTATCCTGCCTTCTTTTAAGCGGATCTCTACTGGAGCTACATTTGCCATCAGCCCAGCATCCTGTCCATCTTTAGTCCAAAGGGAACCCGGTATTTGTGCTGTAATTTCAGCTACCCTAGATGGATTTGACTCTACAACAGTGGAATACAACATTAGCCTCTGAGGACTGTCCAGCATATCTTGCACTTCTTGTGTAAGATTTTTAGGAGTGTCTAGGAATACCCCATCGGGAGTGCAATAGATGACACATCCCATTTTACATAGTAAATCTCTACCCAGGAGGTTAGTCGGGGCCGCTGCAGCCAACAGGAAAGAGTGTTTGGTATGCAGAGGCCCGATTGTAACCTCCGCTGGTTTCGTCAGTGGGTAATGTTGTATTTTTCCTGTTACCCCAATTGCTGCTACTGATTGGTTAGTGAAACCCAAGTGAAGAGGAGTGTTGAGAACAGATCTGGCCGCCCCTGTATCAACCAAAAAGGTTTGTCTTACTCCAGCTATATCAACTTTCACCTGAGGTTCCTCTCTAAGGTGTTGTGTTAGTCTAACTCAGGGCTATTTTTCAGTAGGCTCCAGCAGGAACTGAGGCCCTTATTCTAGTTCACTCTTTCTGACAAAATATTTCTTAGATGGACAAAACCATGTGCACTGCAGGTGAGTCAGGTGTAAAACCCCACCCAAATCTAATTATCTCTGCAAAAGTAACACCTGCCTCACCTGCAGTGCAAATGGTTTTGTCCATCTAAGAAATATTTTGTCAGAAAGAGTGAACTAGAATGAGGGCCTCAGTTCCTGCTGGAGCCTACTGAAAAATAGCCCTGGTCTAACTGGCTGTAGGATACAGGTATGACCTATTTCCTATTGTCTGACCATGGTTGCCCTTAGCACAGTGTCAGCCATTAGATGGGGAGGAGGCATGTTGCGTGACCTGTCTGTCTCCTCCCATTGTCTAGGGGCTGGCTATCTCCGTTTCTCACCTTTGTGAGATTCCCATTCTCGCTTATGTGTCTGATAACTCCTGGGGTTTCCTGACCTACAATGAGCTGAGTAGTGACCTTCCCTATTGCAGTTGTAACAGATAATTGGCTTTCTACCTGTGTCCCTGGTGTTTCGTTGGTATGCAGCTTTGTTTGGGGCATTAGTAAGGGCTTGGATGCTAACCATCATTAGTTTGTCAGTTTGCAGTTCCCTGTGTTTCTTAATGTTGCGGTCGTGGTCCACAGCAGATTCCCGTAGGGCATCCACTGTCATTCCACGCCAATTTGGGAAAGAAGTTTGGACTAAGCCCTTCCACCAGCACAGAGACAATCATCTCCCTCCGGTGGGGGTCGTCCTTAGGCTCGGAGACACCAGTGTACTTTGATACCTCCAGTAAGGCCTTAGTGAAATAATCAGCAGCAGATTTGCCATCCTTTTGTTTGATGGTAAACATCCTGCTATATTCCACTGTCGCAGGAAAATATACTCCCAATTGGAAGTTAATCAGGCGTATATTTTCCTGGTTGATCTCATCATTTATCTCCCTGTCCACTTTCAATCCACTATCCTGAATGAATTTCGGGATGTCTATGTGGGCAGGGAGACAGGCCCTCAACATGATTCTCCAATCCTTGTTGGTGGGCTCATCAGAGTTTCCCAAATCCCTTACAAATTTCCGGCTCAGAGCCAGATCTTTCCTAGGATCAGGGAAATCTGAAATGATGGACCGCAGCTCTAGCCGTGTCCATGGGTTTAGCATGGTCATCTTTCTGGTAGGTATCACACCCTCTCTGTCTGCCTTACCATAGGGAACCTCCAGTGTGCGAACAGGGTATGTTTGTACCACATCCGCATTACTGGGACCTGCTTGGGAATCGTCCGTGTCTGTGCTGTGTAGTGCATCCTTACCTGAGTCCAATACTACGCTGTTGGCATCAGCTGTCTCCTCCTCCTGTGCTGGGGCCCCAACAGCGGGTTGAGCTTTTCCCTCAATCATGTTAATTGCATGGGAGACGGCCAGTGCCAACAGCTGCTCGTTTTCCTCTCGGGTTTCCTTGTAAGGGGATAAGACAGGGTACAAGTTAGCAACGGATACATTATTACTTATGTCTTTCTTATGAGTCATTAACCCCTTCGGCACATATGGGGGTGGGGGAGCTGATTCTATTGTGGCAGCGGTTGCATTTTTATTGTGGCTGATTGCATCTGGTATCACCAGACCTCTGATTCCCCATTGTTCCTGTCCTTCCTTCTGCCACAATTTAAGAATATCTATATGCTTCACTCTCTCCTTACGACTGGAGAGTAGGCATATTTCATCTTTTACTGCTGATAAGATTTCTGGATCGAAGCTACCAACACTGGGAAATTCTAACTTGCTGCCTTGTGTCATTTTTCTCCATTTATTTTGGTAAACAACTGCGCGTTCACCGTGCTTCCTGCACATAATAAAAGCCGCCGATCCTTTTGGCCGGCTTGCTTCCTCCCTAACATGCACGTTATCACAGCGTGACCCGTTATTACCCATAATTACAGGAATAAACGTTCACAGCTTAATAGATACCGGTGGGTTATTACTTGTCTGAGAGCTCCCCAAACACTCACTTCTACAGCTTCCTAGAACATCCCACAGTCAAGCAGGTGCGAAGGATACGAGGTATGATACTCAATCACCAAGTCTTTCAACTAGCAGCGAACTTCTAGCCAACTTGCAAGGTGCGGCCTAATTTCTCCAGGGCACAACAAACTTGTTTTCCTGTGCCCCCAGAAACTGGATTTCTAAAGTAGCTAATCGGAAACAACTGGGTTCCGATGTATCTTCTTGTACCCTCCTAGCGGAATTTAGTTCCACTGAAGGGGCAGTTCCTATGTGTACGTCGGCACGTACACCCTGTCCTAACTGGACTGTCCTACACTGGACTACACTGCGCTTGAGTCGTGCCGTCACACACCCGTTCGCCTCAGTTATTTTTCACACTGGGCGCTAGTTACACCTTGGTCTTATGCTTATTTTTGAAATATTTCTGTACAGAAAATCTTCCCAGGCCGGTAGCTTTTCACTAGATACTTATGCAGGTATAAATCCCTTATAATACGCTATAGGAATCTATTAAAATAATGCTTGAGTTGCTTGTTTAAAAAAAAAAAATGAACAAAAAGAAAAAAACTTATTTTCTTTTATTAATCACCGCCTTATTCGCAGTATATTACTATACTGTTTAAATAAAGCTAGTAGTTTAATACTGTTCACCTTTGAGTTCCTATGTGTGCTGCATGTGCAGTACCAATGAACAGCCACGTGTGTACGTGCGTTGTTCACAGGCCGCCGATGAATCGGCCACCCACGTGTTCTATAGGGTATTTGCAAGGTTGCGCTCAGGTTTCGCTATACGCAGTAATTGCGCCTAAATGTGGAATAAATCCCTTAACTCCGTCCGAAAGTTACGTATCAAGATGCGAAATAAATCCCGCACTTAATCCGTAAATCACGTACAAAGATGCGAAACTTTCCCGATGTGGGCACGTGCGCGCGCACCCTGCGTAATACACAATAGACGCTTTACGTTACTGCAAAAGGCCCAGGACTTGTCACCACGTGGCGGAGTCCCTGGTTTTGCAGTAACTAACAATAAAAGTTATAGTTTTGCACAGAGGGGATCCTCTATGTACTATAATAAACACAGACTCCACGTGTGCGAACCTTATCGCACGTGGTACATATACTGTAATGAACAAGCAACTCAAGACACTATACCCCGTTAAACTACTTGTGGCAGGCAGAAGTACAGTTTACTAAACACTTAATATATGCTTTAAACACGTGGCTTTCACTTATTGTACTCCGGGTTCAACGCTAGCACTTCCCAAACCCCGCACCGCCGCGGACCCGGCCTATCCAGCAATGGATAATACTTCCACCCTTTTGCTGGTATAGGTCGGGTCGCACGCCTGGTACTGAGTTCTGGAATGTGGAGCGGACGGACGATGCCCCCAATTGTTAATGGCGATTAAATATGACCAGAGAGACAATAAGTGAAAAGCGCAGGTTACGTAATAAGTCCGCAACCTGCGTACCCTTTATACCTAACTACGTGCGAACAAAACGTAGCGCAGCGTAGCGTACCTTTTATTATATTTTATACACCAAGAACCAATACCTTAATAAGAGATTCCTTCGCAGTACTTTGTCTCTAATCTGCGAATATACCTTAAAGGACAGTGTCCGTAATATACCCTATCGCTATTATACGAATAAACAGACACGACCACTGTATAGAAATAAGGAGATAAGAACTCCGTAAGAAGGTTGTATTTAAGTCCCTAATGGACAAAAAGGGGGTTACAGAAATAAGAAAATACAGGTATAACAAGTGATACAATATACTAACAATGAATACTAAACAGACTCTGCTAGGGGGAAAGAATACAGATACAAGACACAATCAGCCAACTATACAATAAGAATAAATACCGTGTATGCAACCGTTACCGTCTCATCAAATATGCGAAGCGCAGTCCGGTCAGAGCTCGCTATCGTTCAGGGATGAACTATAGCCCGGTAGAGAGTCAGGGAAAGGTAGATGTGCCGAAGTGACCGTGGCTGCTCTGGGTCGCCTATCTTATAGGGTCAGAAAGGGGAGGTCAAAGGCCGTTCTCATTGGTCAGAGGTCGTATGTCAGGTCAGCTGTGATTGGGGGGTAAGATGATACACCTGGTTTGGCTAGGTCCAGGGGAGTGAACTTTAAGAGTCCTTTGTTTGATGGTTTCGGCGTCAGCAGTGATAAGAACCGGTTTCATCTAGATTCCTTTGTTACATACTTTCAACAGAAACTGTCTTTGGAATATGGATTATGTCCATAACTATCGGGCCGTGTAAATTGCGAGATATTCGCAATGACCGGAATACTTCGCATAATGAAAGGAACGGAACGATACTAAACATGATACAGACAGATGTGTGCAGGGCTAACTAAGCTATGTGTGGCGTTCTGAACCTTTAACTATATTTCATTTAGTGTAAGTGTGTTATTATGAATTTATGTGTGATAGTATGGCTACTCTTCTGGTCCACTTTGTCACACATACTCGGGTATGGAAACTTTATTTGCGCAACTCTGCGAACCAAAATGGCGGCCATACTATCCTAAAATGGCGTGTGTGTAACTCGACTTCCACAGTCCCCAATATGGTTTCACTGGAAATCAACTTTAGTAAATTACATCATAAAGGATCAGCAAAAATACTAAACTTCAGAAAAGCTAACGTTGAAATATTCAGAGAAGCCCTAAAAAGAATTGTGTGGGAAACTGTTTTTGAGGGGAAAAATGCTGAGGAAATGTGGGATACTCTAAAAAATGTACTCGAATCATTAACTATTAAATACATTCCTAAAGTAAATAAGGGTAAATTCAATAAAAAAAAGCCACCATGGTTGGACAAAAAAGTTAGGTCAGCAATCAACAATAAAAAAGAGCATTTGAATTCTATAAAAATAACTTAAATGAGGAGGCGTTCACCAATTACAAATAATCAAACAAAATTTGCAAAGGGGCAATCAAAGTAGCTAAAAGGGATTATGAAGAGCGCATAGCCACTGAAAGCAAAACTAACCCCAAGAAGTTTTTCAAATACATAAATAGTAAACGTATAATTAAGGACAGTTTTACGGAGGATAAGGGAAAAGCAGAACTGTTAAATGAGTTCTTCTCATCAGTGTTTACTAAGGGAGAGCAGACTGTGGAACGCACACATACCACAAATGGGATGAACAAGCCAGACCTCAATATTGATTTCTCTACCGAGGAAATAATATTGAGGCTCAGCAAAATCAAAACAAATAAATCCCCTCTACATTATATCTTCAATAATTCACTATCATCAGGAAAGGTACCAAAAGACTGGAGAATAGCAGAGGTAGTGCCATTATTCAAAAAAGGAGAAAAGGAGGATCCTGCTAAATACAGACCTGTCAGTTTAACATCAATAGTGGGTAAACTATTTGAAGGAATTTTGGTACTCTTTACTTAGAAGGGCGCCCATCTCGGCCATCTCGGGCATTGAATGCACTAAAAAATCAGGTGCGATGCGACAGACGAGATGCCCGAGATTTCCCATAGGGAACAATGTTAAATGTCTCAATTGACCCGATTTTCCTGTTCAATGCCTCAATTGACCCAATTTTTCCATAGGAAACAATGTTAAATGGGCCACAGAGGCCAAATAGGCACCCTGAAGTGAATAATGGCCACCCGAACTGTTAACGCCACCCCACGATCAACGTCAACCCGAAGCGTGGCGAGCGCAGCGAGCCCGCGAGGGGCGGCGGTACGCGTCCTACGACCTTTTCATACCCCCACTATCCACGTCGGCGTGGAGTTGAGAATAGAAAGTGTGGCGAGCGCAGCGAGCCACCAAGCCCGAAGCGTGGCGAGCGCAGCGAGCCCCGCGTGGGGACGCGGATACCTTCACAGGTATCCGCGTCCCCTCGCGGGCTTCACAGCTGTCCGCGTACCCTCGCGGGGCTCGCTGCGCTCGCCACGCTTCGGGCTCGGTGGCTCGCTGCGCTCGCCACACTTTCTATTCTCAACTCCACGCCGACGTGGATAGTGGGGGTATGAAAAGGTCGTAGGACGCGTACCGCCGCCCCTCGCGGGCTCGCTGCGCTCGCCACGCATCGGGTTGACGTTGATCGTGGGGTGGCGTTAACAATTCGGGTGGCCATTATACACTTCAGGGTGCCTATTTGGCCTCTGTGGCCCATTTAACATTGTTTCCTATGGAAAAATCGGGTCAATTGAGGCATTGAACAGGAAAATTGGGTCAATTGAGACATTTAACATTGTTCCCTATGGGAAATCTCGGGCATCTCGTCGGTTGATCGCACCCGATTTTTTAGTGCATTCAATGCCCGAGATGCCCGAGATTTTTTACTAACGATGCCCACGATCAAAATCGTGGGCGCCCTTCTAAGTAAAGAGTACCGGATTTTTAAGAGATGGGATCAAGGAATATTTAGACCTTCATAGTTTACTCAGTTATAACAAGCATGGGTTCGTGAAAAATCGTTCATGCCAAACTAATCTACTTGGTTTCTATGAAGAGGTTAGCAAAAATCTTGATAATGGAAATGCTGTAGATGTGATTTTCCTAGATTTTGCTAAAGCCTTCGACACCATACCACACAAGAGGTTGATAAATAAAATGGAGGACCTGGGATTAGGGGCAAATATCTGCAGATGGGTAGGGAACTGGCTGTGTAATAGAGAACAAAGAGTGGTTGTGAACAGTGCCGTCTCAAATATGATACCAGTACTAAGTGGAGTGCCACAGGGTTCGGTTCTAGGGCCCATTTTATTTAACATTTTTATTAACGATATTGGGATGGGGTTACTCAGCAATGTATCCATCTTTGTGGATGATACAAAACTGAGCAGAGTTATTAAATCATCAGAAGATGTCACCGCGCTTCAAAATTATCTTGACAATCTAGAAGAGTGGGCAAAAAAGTGGAAGATGAGATTCAATGTGGACAAATGCAAGGTTATGCACCTCGGGAGACATAACCAGTGTGGTAGTTATAACCTAAGCGGGTAGGAATTGGGTACTTCAGTACTTGAAAAGGATCTAGGAGTCCAAATAGACAACAAACTGGGGTGTAGTGCTCAATGTAATATAGCAACAAAAAAGGCCAAAAGGGGCATGGAAACTAGGGCAAAAAAAGTGGTGTGCCCCCTAGGGTGCACCGACGGGCGCTATCAGGGGTGTCTCGCCAAGAGCTGCCACTTAAAAAGGGGTTGTCAGCCCCAAGGACCAAGCAAAAAAAGAGAAAGAAGTGGCGCTGGTTTGATGAAAGGTATAAATGTTTTAATAACAATTAAGAATATTAAGTACAATTGCACAATATAAACAAGTAAAAAATGAGATAATGAAATTAATTGGGAATCAAGGGGATAAAAACAAATGAATTTGTTATGACTGGACCGGAAGCTGAATTGATGAATTGAGTGATGTGACCAGTTCCATGGAATACAGAGGTATATTGATGCAAATAATCAAGAGGCCCACTGGGCTGATAGTTACCACACGGTGTCTCAGATGGTCTAGACCCAGAAACAATTAGGAGGGTGTCCTCAATTGATTGCGATGGTGGGGCCACAATGGGCAATGACCCGATGTCAGCGGGGGGCTTAGATGGTATATAGCCAGATATTTCCCACTTCGCTAGAGGTCCCAATTGGATGTTGTAAAAAGGCAGGTTTCCTCAAGGTTGGTAGACTTGGATGGCAGATGATGTAAGTGGCCAACCTCGATTCCTGCACTCAGTGTGACCAATATGTCCAGCTGGGATGATGACCAATGATGGTAATAAACTGAGAGAGCGTGGGTGATGAAACAGGGGTGATCCAGATGGTCTAGGTGGGCGAAGGTATTCAATAGGTACAATAAATCCGGTCCAGAGTAACTCCTAACGCATTTCGCTGCTTGAAGGGTGCAGCTTTTTCAAGGAAACTAGGGACTGTTGCATGGAAACTAGGGACTCAAAAGTAATTATGCCTCTGTACAAATCATTGGTTAGACCTCACCTCGAATATGGAGTATGATTCTGAGCCCCACACTATAAAAAGGACATCATATAATTAGAAAACATCCAAAGAAGAGCAACTAAGCTTATTAGGGGAATGGAGACTTTAAGCTACGAGGAGAGATTAAGCAAACTGTGACCAGTGGCGTAACTAGATAGTCGTAGGCCCCATAGCAAAGGTTTGTATGGGCCCCCTATTAACCAACTGATGGTGACAAATGTATGTAAAACATATTACTTAGACAGTAAAGATGGGCCCTCTTCCGCTCTGGGCCCCATAGCAGCTGCACCCCTTGCACCTATGGTAGTTACGCCCTTGGCTGTGACTATTTACACTAGAGAAGAGATGTTTAAGGGAGGGACATGCTCAACATGTACAAATATATCAGGGGCCAATATAAGGAACTGTCAAGCACCCTTTTTTCTGCTAGACAGGAATCTAGGACGAGAGGGCACGAGTTTAGATTAGAAGAAAAAAGATTTTATTCATCAACAGTCAAACTTTGGAACTCTCTTCCTGAAGAAGTGGTGTCGGCAGACACTATGGGGGAAACTTACTAAAGGAAATTTGTAAAAAATAGGTGTATTTGTATCCAGAAATACACTTATTTTTGACATTTACTATCCCGAAAATACGGCAATTCGTAGTCGTATTGATGTGCTATCAATACGAATACGAATTGCCGTATTTTCGGGATAGTAAATGTGAAAAATAATTGTATTTCTGGATACAAATACACCTATTTTTTACAAATTTCCTTTAGTAAATTTCCCCCTATAAATACGTTTAAAATAAGGTTGGATAAACATTTATTGGTTAAAAACATCCACGGGTATGAATAAGTAACAATCGGTCTTTAAAATATCAGAACATACTATACAACAAGGGATTAGCTACTATAAACATAGGTTGAAGTAGATGGACGCAAGTCTTTATTCAGCCTCACCTACTATGTAACTATGTAACTATGTCTAACTTTTAACTGTCAACCTAGCCCAAGTTGACCTAATGCTTGTGTTGACCTAATGACATGTCGACCTTCCCTTGTGTCGAAGTTAGCTCATGTTGACCCAATGCATGTCAACTTTAGCGCTGTCGACCCTATGACCCATAAACCACAGATGTACTCATTAATCTCTAACACATTTTTTAAAGAACCATAGGTGGAGCTAATTATTTCACTTGCAAATAGATTCGCAAGTCGTGCACATCTATTTGCAAGGCGGAATTTCACTCCGGCATGGCGCTGCTGGCTGCTGAAAATTAGTGGACATGTAATCAGGTCTGAATTAGGCCCAATCTCCGAGGAGCCCCCTTCCCAGTGGCATAGGCGAAAAGGGGGCATGGCCTCACGGGAAGTAGGTGTGGCATCACAAAAGGGGTGTGGTATTACACTTTAGACCATACACAGTAATGCCCATTACACATTTTAGCAAACTCCGTAATACATATTACACATAAAGCCACACCGTAATGCCAATTACACATAAGGCCACACACCATAATGCCCATTACACATTGTGCCACACATCATGATGCCCATTACATACTATATAACAAAATGTAATGCCCATTACATATTTGCCACATAAGTGCTACTTACCTACGTGCTCATTGCTAGGGGGTTCTTGCTTGATGGCACCATAGTACCCATTACACATGATGCCGCACACCATAGTACCCATTACACATGATGCCGAACACCATAGTACCCATTACACATGATGCTGCACACATAATGTCCCTTACACATGATGCTGCACACATAATGGGGTTTATTCTAGTTCATTCTTTCTGACAAAATCCTTCTTAGATGGACAAAACCATGTGCACTGCAGGGGGGCAGATGTAACATGTGCAGAGAGAATTAGATTTGGGTGAGTTATTTTGTTTCTGTGCAGGGAAAATACTGACTGCATGATTTTACACTTCAATATAGATCTCACTTTGAAGAAAAACCCCACCCAAATCTAATTCTCTCTGCACAAGTTACATCTGCCCCACCCGCAGTGCACATGGTTTTGTCCATCTAAGAAGGATTTTGTCAGAAAGAATGGACTAGAATAACCCCCAATGTCCCTTACACATGATGCTGCACACATAATGCTCCTTACATATGATGCTGCACACATAATTCCCCTTACACATGATGCTGCACACCGTAATGCCCCTTACATATTAAGCCACACATTATGCATAATGCCCCCACATACCGCCACTTGTAGCGTCCATTAAGCAATGCCCCCCTAAAGTGCCACTTACTGTAAATTTTTATATGAGCCTTCGCTGCTGCTGCAGGGAGAGATGGAGAGCTGTGCAGCTGCTTCTATGGGGAGAGGAGCAGAGCGCAGCGCAGAGCACGCTCCCACTCCCCTCCTGGTTTCTCCTTTAGCCGAGTGGACATTTTAAATATTGTGCGCGCTATTGTTGTGCGTGACGTCGGGGGAGCACGCCGGGTGCCGGCACCACATGATTAAAGGGGGGGCGGGCTGAGGTGAAAGCGGGGAGAAGAATTGGAGCAGAAGCTGCAGGGGTGACAGGCAGGGGGCTGCCCGGCTGCATTCAGAGCAGTGCAGGTCACGGCTATTTGAAATAATACCCCTTTCACAAAAGAAAATGCAGGGATTTACCCGGGAATATGGTCCCAGGATCATGCAGGGACATTCCCAGGTTGACCCCTTATACACCAACCTGCATTTTCTGGTGTGAGGGGGAGAGAAAATCACTCCCCTCTCCCTACCCCCCTTTAACCAACCAGCTATATCTTTGGAACCAACTGATCCATTTACATGACACCAGTATCATATTGAAGAACTTTTGAGTTGGTCCCGTGAAACTGGGCTGTTTGGTTCCAGAGAATTCTGCCCTTTAAAGAACATAAACAGTCATGAAATAACATTTAAGAAATGAACAAAAAATGGTTTAACCTCAATATCCCTGGAACCAATTAACCCATATGGATCCAGCCTGGTATCAGATTCTCTCTATGCCTTACCCCCTCTCTATCCTTTCTCTGTGCTTGACACCCCTCTCCCTCTGTCTTACCCCTCACTCCCCTCACTTTCTCTGCCTGACACCCCCCTAATCCTCCTCTCTTTCTCTATGCCTTACTCCACCTCTAACCCCTCTCTCTCGGCTTGATACAACTCTCTCTCACTCCTCTCCTTCTGCCTGACTCCATCTCACCCTTTCTGCCTGACCCCCTATCTCTCCCTCTGCCTGACTTCTTTTCACCACGATCTTTGCCTGATTGCTTTCACTATCTCTTGCTCTCTGCCTGACCCTGGTTTCTCACCCAACTCTCTTTCTCTGCCTGACCCCACCCTCTTACCTCTCTCTCTTTGCCTGTCCCCCTCTCTCACCCCTCTCTTTCTCTCTGCCTAACCCCCCTCTCAACCTCCCTCTGTCTCTCTGACCCCCTCTTTATATTCCATAAAACCTCTCATCCCTCTCTCTGTACCTGTCTCTCCTCTCTATTACTCCCCTCTCTCTCTATCCCTTACAACCTCTCACACCCCTTTCTTTCTTCCCTCTATCACCCCTCTCTTTTTCACCCCCTCTCTATCCTTGACACCCTCTTTCTCACCGCCTCTCTTTCTATATGACACCCTCTCTCACCCCTCTTCATCTAACCCCCTTCTCTCTCCCCTCTCTCAGTCCCACCATCACTCTATCATGTGGTGGAAATGTATTAAGTTGGGATTTCTATTTCAGATGGGATTAATCAGATGCTATGGGCATTAATCAGATGCTATCTACTATCATCTAGAATGTGCTAAATAAATAAGAAGTAGATTCTGATTGGTTGCCCATAGTAACATGCCATTTTAAATATTATTCCAATCTTAGAAAACCCCCCCCTGTATCTCTCTCACTTGCTCCCCCCCTCTTTCTTTATCTTGGGCACCCTCTCTCTTTCTATCTCTGCCACCCTCTCTATATCACTGACTCTTTTACTGTCCCCTCTCATTTCCTTACTTTCCCTGACTCGCCCTCTATCCATGACATTCTTTCTCTCTCTCTGACACACACACTCTCTCTCTCTCTCTCTGAAACGCTCTTGCTTCTCTCTTTTTCTGTGATTCCCTATCTCTCTCATTCTCCACGTTCTCCTCGCTTTCTCTTTCTCTCCCCCTATTTCAGGGGTCATGGAACTTTTACCTTTTACCCCAAAATATATGTAGATACACCAACCTTACCCCATTGATTTCACTAGTCAACTTTACTCTAAAGAAGCAGGCAGACTTAGGGATGGACATCATTGCCATTGCCATCTATGGCAATTCTGCAACTGTCCATCGATAGTGCTAAACTATGCAATGGATGGCCATCTATATTTTTACATATTGATGGTCATTCATTGTGTTTTATTGATTGTCCTGTGGGCCAATCAAAACACAGGGGGGGGGCTATGCTACGTGTCCCGGCACTTTAAAAAAAAAAAAGCAAAACATTGTTTTGCGGTACCATCGATGGTGGGAAACCAACTGGTTCTTCCCCATCGATGGCAAAAGTATTCAACATAGGCCATGAACCATCGATGATTTTGAATCATCGATGGTCGATGGCAATCCCTAAGTGGACTTCGATGTGGAGCCCGGTGCATTACGCAGAGAAGAGTGTTATTTACACACACTGGGGGAAATTTACTAAGCTAAATACGGCTAAAATAGGTGTATTTGTATTAGAAAATACGCCTATTTTATTCGTATTTTCGCCATTTACTATGCCAAAAATAAGTGCATTTGAATTCGCATTAATGGCACATTTGTATTCATATTTACAATTATGAATGTATACGCCATTGATAGCGTGTGACTAGGAATCACCATTCAAAAGAAGGGTGATTTCTAATTTACTACGCAGCCATATGTAATATACGCCCGCTAATTGCCGGTAATTAGCAGGATACGGCTGTTAATTGCCGGTAAAATACGTCTGGAAAATACACTTAATTTTCCAGGCGTATTTGGCCAGTGCAGGCTTCAGTGTAAATAAAAAAAAATATATATATTAATAATAATAAAAAAATGACATGGACCCCTCCCCCCCCCCTTGGCCTTAACAAGCCTCAGGCTCAAAGAGCCGGTCCTGGTTTTAAAAAATCAGAAAACAAATTAAATAAGGGTTCCCTGTATTTTTTAAAACCAGAAACAGGCCCAAGGGCCATTCCTGGTTCCCAAAACATGAGGGACAAAATGAGTAGGGGTCCCCCGTATTTTGTGAACCAGCACCAGGCCCAACCAGCCAGCAGGTTAATGCCACAGCTGGGGCAAGTCCTTGCGACCAAAGGATTAACCCTCTGACCAATCAGCCTGGCAGGGATCCTGGGGAAGTGGGGACCCCCCCAATGAAGGGGTCCCCCCTCCAGAATTGATCTGCCCAGGCTGAAGCCTGGGGCTGTCCCCAGAGGCCCTGGGGTGGTGGCCACCGGGCTGATTACATATGTAAAAAATAGAAATAAACTATTGGGTTCTGTTGTGGAACTTTCAGTCCCAGCAAGCCTGGTCCACATACAGGGACTTGGAGAACCACAAGTCCCAGCATGTAACCCCTTAATGGGCTTGCTGGGACTCTTAGTTCCACAGCAGATTCAATAGTTAGATAAATGCAGACTGACACCAGAAAAAGAAAACTTTATTACATTCGAATGCCCATTCATACAGATATTTACCTTGTCCTGAAGAAATCCATATGGGAGTACCTGTGGAGGGAAACCATACTTACAAGGGTCCTCCAGTGTAGATCACATCCTCTTCGGTCCGAGTAGCATCCAGGGGACTTGGCAAAATGATTGTGTCGACATCCGGGTCATAAAAACAGAAAAAACCCATGTCCCCAATATGGTTTCACTGGAAATCAACTTTAGTAAATTACATCATAAAGGATCGGCAAAAATACTAAACTTCAGAAAAGCTAACTTTGAAATATTCAGAGAAGCCCTAAAAAGAATTGTGTGGGAAACTGTTTTTGAGGGGAAAAATGCTGAGGAAATGTGGGATACTCTAAAAAATGTACTCGAATCATTAACTATTAAATACATTCCTAAAGTAAATAAGGGTAAATTCAATAAAAAAAAAGCCACCATGGTTGGACAAAAAAGTTAGGTCAGCAATCAACAATAAAAAAGAGCATTTGAATTCTATAAAAATAACTTAAATGAGGAGGCGTTCACCAATTACAAATAATCAAACAAAATTTGCAAAGGGGCAATCAAAGTAGCTAAAAGGGATTATGAAGAGCGCATAGCCACTGAAAGCAAAACTAACCCCAAGAAGTTTTTCAAATACATAAATAGTAAACGTATAATTAAGGACAGTTTTACGGAGGATAAGGGAAAAGCAGAACTGTTAAATGAGTTCTTCTCATCAGTGTTTACTAAGGGAGAGCAGACTGTGGAACGCACACATACCACAAATGGGATGAACAAGCCAGACCTCAATATTGATTTCTCTACCGAGGAAATAATATTGAGGCTCAGCAAAATCAAAACAAATAAATCACCTGTGCCAGATGGAATTCATCCTAGGGTACTAATGGAATTAAGGGAGGAATTAGCTTCCCCTCTACATTATATCTTCAATAATTCACTATCATCAGGAAAGGTACCAAAAGACTGGAGAATAGCAGAGGTAGTGCCATTATTCAAAAAAGGAGAAAAGGAGGATCCTGCTAAATACAGACCTGTCAGTTTAACATCAATAGTGGGTAAACTATTTGAAGGATTTTTAAGAGATGGGATCAAGGAATATTTAGACCTTCATAGTTTACTCAGTTATAACAAGCATGGGTTCGTGAAAAATCGTTCATGCCAAACTAATCTACTTGGTTTCTATGAAGAGGTTAGCAAAAATCTTGATAATGGAAATGCTGTAGATGTGATTTTCCTAGATTTTGCTAAAGCCTTCGACACCATACCACACAAGAGGTTGATAAATAAAATGGAGGACCTGGGATTAGGGGCAAATATCTGCAGATGGGTAGGGAACTGGCTGTGTAATAGAGAACAAAGAGTGGTTGTGAACAGTGCCGTCTCAAATATGATACCAGTACTAAGTGGAGTGCCACAGGGTTCGGTTCTAGGGCCCATTTTATTTAACATTTTTATTAACGATATTGGGATGGGGTTACTCAGCAATGTATCCATCTTTTTGGATGATACAAAACTGAGCAGAGTTATTAAATCATCAGAAGATGTCACCGTGCTTCAAAATTATCTTGACAATCTAGAAGAGTGGGCAAAAAAGTGGAAGATAAGATTCAATGTGGACAAATGCAAGGTTATGCACCTCGGGAGACATAACCAGTGTGGTAGTTATAACCTAAGCTGGTAGGAATTGGGTACTTCAGTACTTGAAAAGGATCTAGGAGTCCAAATAGACAACAAACTGGGGTGTAGTGCTCAATGTAATATAGCAACAAAAAAGGCCAAAAGGGGCATGGAAACTAGGGACTCAAAAGTAATTATGCCTCTGTACAAATCATTGGTTAGACCTCACCTCGAATATGGAGTATGATTCTGGGCCCCACACTATAAAAAGGACATCATAGAATTAGAAAAAATCCAAAGAAGAGCAACTAAGCTTATTAGGGGAATGGAGACTTTAAGCTACGAGGAGAGATTAAGCAAGCTGTGACCAGTGGCGTAACTAGATAGTCGTAGGCCCCATAGCAAAGGTTTGTATGGGCCCCCTATTAACCAACTGATGGTGACAAATGTATGTAAAACATATTACTTAGACAGTAAAGATGGGCCCCCTTCGACTCTGGGCCGCATAGCAGCTGCACCCCTTGCACCTATGGTAGTTACGCCCTTGGCTGTGACTATTTACACTAGAGAAGAGACGTTTAAGGGAGGGACATGCTCAACATGTACAAATATATCAGGGGCCAATATAAGGAACTGTCAAGCACCCTTTTTTCTGCTAGACAGGAATCTAGGACGAGAGGGCACGAGTTTAGATTAGAAGAAAGATTTTATTCATCAACAGTCAAACTTTGGAACTCTCTTCCTGAAGAAGTGGTGTCGGCAGACACTATAAATACGTTTCAAATAAGGTTGGATAAACATTTATTGGTTAAAAACATCCACGGGTATGAATAAGTAACAATCGGTCTTTAAAATATCAGAACATACTATACAACAAGGGATTAGCTACTATAAACATAGGTTGAACTAGATGGACGCAAGTCTTTATTCAGCCTCACCTACTATGTAACTATGTAACTATGTCTAACTTTTAACTGTCAACCTAGCCCAAGTTGACCTAATGCTTGTGTTGACCTAATGACATGTCGACCTTCCCTTGTGTCGAAGTTAGCTCATGTTGACCCAATGCATGTCAACGTTAGCGCTGTCGACCCTATGACCCATAAACCACAGATGTACTCATTAATCTCTAACACATTTTTTAAAGAACCATAGGTGGAGCTAATTATTTCACTTGCAAATAGATTCGCAAGTCGTGCACATCTATTTGCAAGGCGGGATTTCACTCCGGCATGGCGCTGCTGGCTGCTGAAAATTAGTGGACATGTAATCAGGTCTGAATTAGGCTCAATCTCCGAGGAGCCCCCTTCCCAGTGGCATAGGCGAAAAGGGGGCGTGGCCTCACGGGAAGTAGGTGTGGCATCACAAAAGGGGTGTGGTATTACACTTTAGACCATACACAGTAATGCCCATTACACATTTTAGCAAACTCCATAATACATATTACACATAAAGCCACACCGTAATGCCAATTACACATAAGGCCACACACCATAATGCCCATTACACATTGTGCCACACATCATGATGCCCATTACATACTATATAACAAAATGTAATGCCCATTACATATTTGCCACAAAAGTGCTACTTACCTACGTGCTCATTGCTAGGGGGTTCTTGCTTGATGGCACCATATTACCCATTACACATGATGCCGCACACCATAGTACCCATTACACATGATGCCGAACACCATAGTACCCATTACACATGATGCTGCACACATAATGTCCCTTACACATAATGCTGCACACATAATGTCCCTTACACATGATGCTGCACACATAATGCTCCTTACACATGATGCTGCACACATAATTCCCCTTACACATGATGCTGCACACCGTAATGCCCCTTACATATTAAGCCACACATTATGCATAATGCCCCCACATACCGCCACTTGTAGCGTCCCTTAAGCAATGCCCCCCTAAAGTGCCACTTACTGTAAATTTTTATATGAGCCTTCGCTGCTGCTGCAGGGAGAGATGGAGAGCTGTGCAGCTGCTTCTATGGGGAGAGGAGCAGAGCGCAGCGCAGAGCACGCTCCCACTCCCCTCCTGGTGTCTCCTTTAGCCGAGTGGACATTTTAAATATTGTGCGCGCTATTGTTGTGCGTGACGTCGGGGGAGCACGCCGGGTGCCGGCACCACATGATTAAAGGGGGGGCGGGCTGAGGTGAAAGCGGGGAGAAGAATTGGAGCAGAAGCTGCAGGGGTGACAGGCAGGGGGCTGCCCGGCTGCATTCAGAGCAGTGCAGGTCACGGCTATTTGAAATAATACCCCTTTCACAAAAGAAAATGCAGGGATTTACCCGGGAATATGGTCCCAGGATCATGCAGGGACATTCCCAGGTTGACCCCTTATACACCAACCTGCATTTTCTGGTGTGAGGGGGAGAGAAAATCACTCCCCTCTCCCTACCCCCCTTTAACCAACCAGCTATATCTTTGGAACCAACTGATCCATTTACATGACACCAGTATCATATTGAAGAACTTTTGAGTTGGTCCCGTGAAACTGGGCTGTTTGGTTCCAGAGAAATCTGCCCTTTAAAGAACATAAACAGTCATGAAATAACATTTAAGAAATGAACAAAAAATGGTTTAACCTCAATATCCCTGGAACCAATTAACCCATATGGATCCAGCCTGGTATCAGATTGAAGGCCCAGCGATTTGAGTTTGACTGAGATCAACCTCGAGCTTCAGTGATGCCGAAGGGGGAACTGGCAGCCGTTGGAACTGGGTGGGGGTCGGAATTAGCGGGTCCCATGTTATCCTATAAGGAAAATGTTCCAGCTTTGCCTGGCAGGATCTCCGGTTCCCAGGGGGCTAGAGACACGGGGCTGGGCTTGTTGGAAAGCCCCAGCCCTCAGCTATAAAATGGGTTAATGGGTGGTCCTGTGCACCCCCGGACCACCCCCTAGATTCGCCTATGGTCTTGCACTATGCTGCTCAGGGGGCTAGTTCCTTACTCATATGGGCTGGTCTGGAGGCTGCACTTATGCTGCTTTGGGGGCTGGTTCAACACTCACCACACCCCTCTCCTGGACGTGTATGCTGCAGGGCCCAGCTCAGTCTCCGCCTTGGCCTGTCACTCAGCTGCTGCTTCACTGCCCGGTCTCCGCCTCAGCTGACGCCTCCTCACTGCCTCCTGCGATGCCCAGCAATGGCGCCATCAATTTCTAGCATCTGCTGTCGGACTCCGCACACTCCAGGACACTGGAGCTGCTGCCGCTTCTCTGTGACGCCCAGCATTTGCGGAGGAGAGAAGGAGCCACCCGCCTCCTGGATGACGCTGCTGACACTGGGACCTCCTTCCCAAGATGGATGGGCGCCGCCTCCGTGATCACTGCCACTCTTCACACTCTGCTTGCGAGCGCCAGGTCCCCGCCGAGTCACCGCTGCACCCTGGACCTTTCAGGTAAGTACTGATGCTAACCACAGCACCGCTCTCCGTCACTTATTCGGCTGCGCAGCTCTGCACTTCACAATCCTCCACAGGGATACTGCTCCGTGCTGCGCAGCTCTGCTGTTGAACCCTTTTCTGAAGGGGTACCCCGCAACAGCCGTTAACGGCTGTCCCTTTATCACTTTCTCCTCGCGCTGGGCACAGTTTCCCGCTCCCCTCACGAGCCCAACAACTTTATTTAAAGTGTGTCCATTACCATGGTTCCCCACAGTCTCCCCTATAATCAGGGTCATTGGGCCAGACTGCTCATTTTAAGTCTATGGGGGATTCCCTTTTAGGGTAGTCCACTTCCCTCTGAGAGGGGTTCCAATGTATTATAGTAGTAATAAATGTCTTTAATGTCCCCTATGAGGATTGCCTATAATCACAGCACCCTCTATTGTATCTTCAATGAAGAATAAAGAGTAAAACATTATATGTCTATAATTCACTGTATGCATATACATTCCAAAACATGTCATCCCCTATATACATGGAGTTATCACATAGACACTGGACACGATTCCCTAACAACCAGCAGCAACCAGCCTGACGTCATCCTCAGCAGCCAAGCTGGGCATTCTCTCCTGCCTCTCCTGCCAGGTGGGTATGGGTGATGGGATCATTACACCATAAATAGGTAAGATATTTTGTTATTTGTTTCAATACTCACCTTGAAAAAGAGGATTATTGCCTCAAAATGTCTGTCAAATGTATTAATCTGTTAACTCACTAAAACTGCTTTGAAAAATAGTGCCGCTGTTTTGCATCACTATTCTACAAGGAGTACGGATGCTGGAAAACACTCGAAATGAGAGTGCCGGTTCACCTGTTTCTACTATCTATCTATCTATCTATCTATCTATCTATCTATCTATCTATCTATCTATCTATCTATCTATCTATCTATCTATCTATCTATCTTTCTATCTATCTAAGAAAAAATACCCTCTAATGCACTAGAAGATAATAACAGCAACTCTAAAGATCCTCCTGTTAATGGAGGATAGGGGTAGTAGAATATATAATAATAGAGTGCGCTAAGAATAAACCACCACCTTCAGGGCTTAATCAAGTCCTAATGAAGTTAAAGAGAATCATGTTATACACTGAAGAATTTTCAATATTTAATACAAAATAAAATTTTCATAAAACAGCATATGACATCCACTTCAATTGAGTAATATAGTTAGCAAGCGACGAAATTGAAACCCAACATGTTTCATCCTAACGACTTCCTCAGGGGCATGATTCTATTCGCATAATGTCCATATCATATAATCTATATAAAAGGTTGGTTTACATGTATACATAACCAAATAAAAATGCTGTTAATTAGAATTTCGGCTTACGATAGGTCCATTTAAATGGGCTCCTTGGTGTAATGGAAATTCAATACAATCTGTGAATATGAACCGTATGTATATACAGTATGGGATAAACATAGAGGAGAGCATGTCTAAATGAAGACTAAAGTAATAACAGAATTACATACCAAATGGTGTTTGGTATGTAATTCTATTATTAATAAAGATGGAGCGCCCCTCATTCAGGCAGGGGATGGCAGTAGATTCGCCAGCCGTCGGAAGCGGATGTGCGTGGCCGTGTTTGTCCCCTTACATCGGAGCTCCTTCCAGGGCCCAGCTGCCTCGCTGCTGTTCCCCAACTCATTCCCCCACCTCCCCGCTCCCCCCCTAACCCTACCCGTCTCCCTGAAGCGGAGACGGGTAGGGTTCCCATCCCCCGCCGACATGCATCCCACAGTCAGATGTAGCGTCCGCTCCTCAGTGGGGGTGGTTTTTAGTTAGAGATGCTCTCCACTATGTTTATCCCATATATACATATGGTTAATATTCAGATTGTATTGAATTTTCATTACACCAAAGAGCCTATTTAAAGGGACATATTATCAGCCTAAGTTCTAATTAACAGCATTTTTATTTAGGTATGTACAGATGGAGCCCCTCTTGTCTTTGCAGGGGCTGGCAATTCTATCGCCAGCCCCTGACAACCGTCACGCATACACGAGATGCTTGCGCACCCCATTGCGACAGAGCTCCCGCCACCATCCACCTCCTCCCCCACCACCATCGCCGGTCCCCACCGCCGCCCCAAACCCTGCCTAACCCTGCCTGTCTCCCTGAAGCAGAGATGGGCAGGGTCCTACCACCCAGCTGCCGAGAGACTGGGATGCATGTGCGCATGAGACGCACGTGCGTCCCAGTCTGATGGAGAGTCCCTCTCTGCCAGCACTCGCCATTGGCGATGTTCTGGCAAGTGCCGGGCAAAAAAGAGAGGGGCTCCATCTGTATACCCTTTAATGCCCTGCATGCTGGGACTTGTGGTTCTCTAAGTCCCTGCCTGCGTGGGAGGTTTGCTGGAACATGTAGTTCAACAACATAACCCAATAGTTTTTAATCTATTTTTTTACACATTATTAGCTATCAGGCGGTCCACACTGCCCAGGTGCTGGTTCTGATACTAGAAATATGGGGGGAGCCCAGTATTTTTGCCTCTTGTATTTCTACAATAGGGCCAGCTCAATGAGCCCGGATCTGGTTATAGCTGGGCGGAAGGACCCCACGCCTTTTTTTTTTACACTGCCCAGCTTCGCACAGATCTCAGAGATCTGTATGATGCTTGTGGCTTGAATGTACAGTATTTGGCTGCCGTATTCTCAGCAATCAAATACGAAGGGCTATGACATCGTAAAATACAAATCGGGAGAATACGGTAGCTTCGTAAACTTACCATATTCTCCATTCGTATTGTCGGGGTGTATACAGCCGATCCCATTCTTACACATTCGTTGTGTTTATATAATGTAACATTATGTTGTATACATACTGCAAAATGTAATTGTACAATACGCTGGAATGTGGTGAAATGAACCATGTGGCACAAATTATAGATTATATTGTTTTTTTTTAAATATTTATTTAATATTTATTAAATTATATTTAAAAAAAATCATTTAAATTGTATGTTTATAATGTGTACATTTCGTTATATGGTTGCCGGGGGTTTGCATTGACATGTCAATTGGTAATATGTTATTCTTGCAGTTAGTAAAGAATTAGCTCATGCTGTGCTTAAGCTTTCCTCCCCCACTGATGCTTCTGACAAGTAAATTGTTCATTTTCTAATATGAATACTCACTATTCCATCAGGTTCATATACAGTAGTATTGATTTGTAAGGAGATGACACTTTAGTTAATTCATCTAAAATACTGTTGAAACACTTTCATACCTTTCATGTTTAATTTAATATGCAACAGCAATAATAAAGGTATGTTAATATAATTTATACTGTTACTTACTAAATGCATTTTTATTGTGTTTAAAAAATTATGGATGAAAATGGATGAGTAATTTTCATCACAATCGAAAGTAAAATAATCATAATACAAAGGTATTGCACAAATGCATTTTTTTTATTAAGTGTTATTCTACTTTGGGGCTAATTCAGATGTGGTTGGAGGTTCTGTCACTGCTGCTTCCTTAGAACAGAAGCCCAGTGCATATAGCGTTAACCGAAAGTGTCAGATTCCAGGAACATGGCTCACAGACGTCCCTGGTAACGAGCATGTAGGTATCCACATATGACATAGGGAAAGTTGGGAAATGCACCTGACTCAAGTGCATTAGAGAATGATTTCTGTGTTGTGCAAGGTACCCAAACCCTTCATACTTGTCACGTGAACTAAGTCCACACTCTGCAGCTTGAGTCAGGTCATTCCCCTCATTAGGCTTTTGCAAAAGCAGGTGGAGAAAGTGAAGGAGGAGCTTAAAATGGAGCGATTCTTCTAGGAAAGTCGGACTTATGGACGAAGCCCTTCATTCACTTCAGGTTTCGAATGTGGTCAATCTTTTAAAATCAGATAATTACATTTTGGCCACCGTACTTGATCATAGGTTGTATGTTTGTTTATGGTGGACACAAATATGCAGAGGTGCAAAGACCTGTTGGTGAGAAAATTGTCAGCTCATGCAGAACGGGACAAAGCAACATCTCCTCCTTCATTTCTTCGGCAACTGTGGCTGTAAGAAAAACATTTTGTAACAGACCCACAGGCGGTGATGCAGGGTAATCAGGAACAAGTTTTGACATTTGGTCCAGACGAAAGGAGCTGCCTACAATTACTGACATGTCTACTGTCACTGCATATGATGCTGTCATCATTGAACGATTATTTCCATCATAGTATTAAAATAGTCAGACAGTCTGTTTCTATTTGGGCAGGAATAAGAGTCAATTTGGAGGCCCTTGCATCAATTGGCTTTCATTTACTTAAGTTGCCACCCCCCAGTATGTACTCAAAAAGAATTTATAGTGCCGTAAGTAACCTTGTCAGTGATCGGTGTAGGAGGTTACTTTCCCAAAATGTGGAAAAGATGATGTTCGTCAAAATTATTTACAATTTCCAGGAAGAAGACCTTTACTAGCAACTACCTCCATAAAGTACAGAGGGACCTGTGATGGTGGATTTTAGGGGGGAATGAATTTATAGTCTAAAGACGATGAATATGTACACACTAATGGGTGAGGAATTGAAGGATGATGACGACATCTTGTTTCTGTAGAGCCAGTTTGTGCAGGGAGAGATTAATTGCATCTTTTTTTGTGGGGCCCAAAAAAAAAAAATAATTTAAGCCAAAAGTATGGCAGACTCTGTTGCTGAAATGATTGGTTTGTTAAAGTGTGCATGTCCTGTTTATACAACTTAAGTGTGGGTGGGAGGGCCCAAGGATAATTCCATCTTGCACCTCTATTCTTTGCATTATGCGCTCTTTGGAGCATTGCGTTTTTTTGTGGGGGGCCCAAACAAACCAATCATTTCAGTCACTTTGTATTATGTGCTTTTTGGAGCATTTTTGGGGCAAAGTATATAAAACCTGTATCCTGTCTTCCATTGCAGTGCCACTCCTAGATGTAAGAAAAAAGATACTGACAGTTTTTCAAGGTGCTCCTGGCTCTCAATTCCGTTCTATATCATATACTTCTTATTCTCAATGTACATGAAAAATTAAGAGAGATAATACATAGGGTGAAACCCGATTTTTATGGGTTATTATAGAAGAAATGACCCCAAGTGGGGAACCGTACCCTCTGACGAGAGGAGTCAACTCCACGTCGCATTCATCTGTCCCTTTATGAGCCGGTTACCATATAGGAGAGAATGGAAATAGACCTCCAATGGTGAAATACCGTTTTATTCAATTCGACAAAAATACAAATAAAAATATGGGTGCATGTAATGGACTCTCACCAGATTCATATGTCCACAAGAATGTAGACAGATACAGCATAGAATGGAAAGACCACAGGCGTCCCTGGATGCTGAAGTCAAGATGGTATTCCTGGTGATGGGTCCACTCCGTGCCAGTCTCTGCTCCCAACGCGTTTCAAACAAATTGTCCTTTCTCAAGGCATAGAGACTCTATACCACAGAAGGGTATTTATACCCCTCCTTTCACTTAACAATGCATAGCCTAATTCCAGACATGGAGCTTCTAGCCATCTAAAATTACATACAACACAAATATACAAGGTACAATCCGGTTCCGAAGCTTTGATCCTCCTAGCATGCGATCTCGTTTTTGGTGCCGAAAATCTCCCTCCAGGAAGTGCCTTCCCTCCGTGCTACACGGAAGTCGTCATCACGTCCTGCAAGGAAATCATCATCACCGCAGCGCCGGAAATTATGTATGCGCGAACACCGGAAGTCCCTTGTGTTCCGCTTGTGCGCCACCGGAAACGGCGTGCATTCCATTGATGTCCGGCCGGAAGTCCATAGCGTTCCACCGCCATTTTATCGGTGGTAATGGGTTTAATATAATGGAAGTCCATAAATATTTGATATGCAAAAATATCGGAAAAAGAAGATATCATTAATACCATGAATCACATATGAAATGAGATTTTTTTGTAAACTCATATACTCTGAAGACACTCCTAGATGTGTTTTTAACACCCATTGCTGTCACAGCTTAGTCATCCAGCTACCTTGGTACAACCTTTTGGCCTAAAAACAAGTGATGTGAGGTGTTCAGAATAGACTGGAAATGAGTTGAAGGTAATTTTCTTGAAGTCAATAATACCGTAGGAACAGTTTAGCTGTTTTTAGGATAAAAAAAAAACAGATCCAAAACTAAAACCTGCATGGATGGTTTAAAGATAACATTATACTAAATAATACATATAAAATACATAAAAAGCAACAACAAATTGCATAGATAGATTAGATAGATTAAAATAAGAATGATACAGTATATCAACACATGAGCGTTATTTAAAACAACCATGTCCTTTGGGAGCTCAACTACTGTATGCATAGAATTTTTCTGCCAGACTGATTTTCTGTCTGTTAATTTGAATATTGTCAGCCCACATAGGATTTATTTTCCTCTGTAAGTATGTTGCACACCGTAATTAATAAGTCACTTGTTGATCTGGTATCAAGAAAGGAAAAAAAAATGAGAATAAATCTTTGTTTGTCAAGCACTTTGGATGGTATGTGCAGTCAATGGCTAATTAGTACAAGCTGTAATCAGGGCCATCTTAACATTAGCACGGGCCCCTGGGCAAAATAATTCACCCCCAACTATTTGCAGCAGCATCCAGTCAGCGGGGATCTGGGCAGCGGCATCCAAGTCCAGGCAGTGGGTATCCGGGCAGTGGCCTGGGATCCAGGCATCAGCGGCTGGGATCTTATATCGCTATTTGCAGGCTGCCTGGACGCCGCTGCATGTATCCTGCTGCCCACCACCTGCAGCAGCTTCCTGGGGCAGTGCCATCTTCCCCATAGGGGTGGGCCCCTAAAATCCTTGGGCCTCTAGGGAACTGCCCATCAAGCCCAATGAGAAAAACAGCACTAGTAGCCCATTATTAGAAACAGTGCAGCATTTCTCCTTTGGTTCTTTAGTCATATAGTCTAGTCAATGAACCAGTGGATATACAGGTTGAGATATCTGTGGACATCTGTAACAGCACTGTTGAGGACATAGGGCCAGATTCTCTAACCTTCAAAAGTGATAAAATGGAGAGTGATAAACAGCCAGCCAATCAGTTCCTGTCTGACATTTTTCAAACACAGTCTGTGACATGGCAGGTAGGAGCTGATAGGCTGGCTGTATATCGCTCTCCATTTTATCACTTTTGAAGGTTAGAGAATCTGGACCATAATATGTAATTGGCACTAAATACAGTATGTGCAAGAAAATGATTGGTTGGCATTCACCTTCTGAGTCTGAGATAGTACACAAACTTTGTTTCATGTTTTGAAACCTTGTTTTATGCACAAATAAAATATTTTTGTGTGTATTTCATGTGTTTGATGTTCTTGATACATTATTGAAATATAAAAATATTCTGAAATACGGAAAAATCAGTTATCCAAAATTCTTCTGGTCCCGAGCATTTTGGATATGGGATACTAACCTGTATATATATAGTATATATATATTATAGTGAAAATTGACACAAATGATATTTAACACACTGTCTGGACTAAGGAGGTTATTCTGGTTGACTTGCAAGGCTGTGAATTTCACAGCCTTGTGATTCCACTAGATGCTGCGCGCACAGCTGCCTGCCCCCCTCTCACATGCCGCGATCCTCCTCAATTCTGAGAACAGATGTTTTGAATAAATGTCCACTTGGGTGCGGGGGAGAAATCATTCGATGGTCGGCACCATCAAATGATTTCTCCAGCTTTCGCAGACGGGAACACCCATAAAACACTGGGCGTAAATTGGTCCCCCATGCGAACACATGGGGGACCGTTTAAATTAGAGTCACCCCCTAGGACTCAGGTCCGGGCTCGATACTTGCTATAAAGTCAGATCAAAATGTTTTCACCATATTAAACATACATTTTACAGTGCATGAGCTCTTTTGACAGAAATAAGTACTTTTCGCTTTATTAAGGTTGGAAATAATTTTTCAAATGTTTATTTGTTACATATGTGCTCTAATTTTGTAATGACAGATAGGAGCTGGGTATAAAAAATGACAGGTAGTACCTGATTGGCTGGCTTTTTATCACACTTCACTTTATCACTTTTTGAAGTTTGATACATCTGGCCCTTAATGTCCAAATTAAGAATGATTTATATTAAACTGATAATTTATTATCATTCACGCATTTTCATACTTGGCCAAACCACAGGATCACTTGACACTTTTGATAACCAAAACGGATGAGATATGGACATTTGATACTCTGATGGCTGATCCAGATCATGTTATAGTTAGTGTATTAACAAGCAGATTACAAACTCAGGCCTCCTTCAGTTATCTACTGACTTTATTTTTCAGGCTCCCGTTAATTAGTGCTCTTCTTATGATCTTCCATTTTGGCATGTCTTCTTTGGGTCAACACATACAGCAATACTAGGTGTTCAAGGACAACTTGAAAGTTTTGGTTACTTATTAGACAGGCCGCTAAAAAAAAGTTATGAACTAAAATACTTTCAAATCTCTAATAACTTTTGCATAAAGTACAGTATCTCCTACCAGCAAATGTGATACAGGTTGAGTATCCCTTATCCAAATATTCATTATCCAAATTATTCCAAAAACCATACATTGCAGAAAGGCCTTTATTCTGATTGAGTCAGACGGCTGCGTGTTTGGTCGGATGGCCGAAGTATAGTGTTTGCGCATGTGCAGAGGCATTTCTGAATGCCGCGCAAGTCTGAATATGGCGTGAAATACAGAAAACGATCGGTTGGAACAATCCAAACAGGGGGTGGCGAGGGGCATGAAGGGCTGTTTGGGCTCATTACCATATGCGTACACCCCATGTTTCATGGGCATTCCCATGAAAACGCTGGGCATAAGTAAGGTAATCCGGCCGTGACGCATGTGTGGGGGGCGGACAGCTGACATAGCCGTATGCCAGCTGCCTGCCCATATCCCCGCGCTCGCACGCAGAAATGTCCGAGTGGTCTGGAGCACTCGGAGCTGTCTGTCCGCTCGGTCCACCATTCGATGGTCGGCGACCATCGGAGGATGGGGGAGGTTCACACAGATGGGGGAATTGTTCACATGAAACATCCACTTGCGGTCCGTTCGCTCGGCGTCTTACCGCATTCGGTCGGTGAGCGATCCGTATGGTAGGCGGGGCTAAGAACACTCGGGTGCCGTCCGAAAAGACGCATCCGTCCGAGTCAACTAGAATAAGGGCCAAAGTGAAGAATTTTTCATGATAAAAACATACTGGGGACTGTAATAGCACTACAGAGTACATAATATGTAACTGGCACTAAATATGTGGAGGAAAATGATTGCTTGGCTTTCAAATTCAGTACCGGAGATAGTACACAAACTTTGTTTCATGTTTTGAAAAAAATCTGATCGCAGTACAATTTTTTTCTCAAAATGGGCAAAACCATGTGCACTGCAGGTGGGGAAGATGTAACATGTATAGAAAGAGTTTGATTTGTGTGAGTTGTTTTGTTTCTGTGCAGGGTAAATACTGGCTGCTTTATTTTTACACTGCAATTTAGATTTCAGTTTCAACACACCCCATCCAAATTTAACTCTCTCTGCACGTTACATCTGCCCCACCTGCAGTGCACATGGTTTTGCCTATTTTGAGAACAAATTTGTATGGCGATCAGATCGGAATAAAGGCCTTTGCTTTATGCACAAATAAGATATATTTATGAGTATTTCATGTGTTTGATGTGTTTGTACAAAATACAGTAAATGCAAGATACAGTACCTAAGAATACATAATTGAAATATAAAAATATTCTGAAACACGGAATAATCCATTATCCAAAATACTCAATCTGTATGAGTAACTGTTATAGCTTTAAAACTAGTTTGGTTGAATAATTTATAGATAATACAATTTGCAAAATTGTAAAATTAATGAATTATGGTTTTAATAACAGTTTTTGACCCACTCTCATGCACTAGTCTCCATGACAGCCAACCCTTGACTATATTTCCTATGAAACATTACAACTTAATCCCAGCATTTGATGCTTCCAGGCAGTATTTTCTATATTGTGCAAGTATATCAAACGGGACCTTTACTGTAAACCTTAATGACACTGCAACTGTGTAATTCTGGCTACTGTGCATCTCTCCTGAGATTATGGAATGTTATGCTTGGGGGCAGAGCTGATGCATGGCGTGTGTGTGTGTGTGTGTGTGTGTGTGTGGGGGGGGGGGGGGTAGGGAGGGGTGCTGCAACTGTCATCCAGCTCCAGGAGGGTGGGATGCTACCCGCAAACGGGTAGCATCGACTACATCTTTCCTGCTCCTCACAAAGGAGTGGCCACCGCTCATAGGCAAATGCCTAAAGCTGCCTAGTGGTGTCTACAGCCCTACTTGGGAGGAGACACCAGAAAACCAAGCCTGAAAAAATTTCTGGAAGCAGACCTAAATGGGGGCAGGATGTTATTGCTCAACAAACACATATATTAATAACACTCATGCCACAAACTACATTAATCCGTCCATACTTATAAATTATATAACACACAAATCATATTACTACCATAAAGCTCACACACAAACACACACACATCATATTAATACCATTAAACACAAATATTATATTAATACCATAAAAAATTGGTGAATAATACACGGAAAATAGCACAAGTGTTTTTGAAATATTATAAGGAATTATATGCCACTACAACAAAGGGTGGGCCTATGGCAACTATTAATTATTTAACAGGGATTGTAGGGAACAGCTAGGAACCTTCTTTTATCTTTAAAAAAAACCATAACACTAAAAACCTTACTGGCCCCTAGTGAACTGAAAGAGATCAAATGTGACAATAGGGAAAAAGGAGCAATATCTGCTACTTCAAATATGTGGTTACCACAAAAAACTCAGGGCTGCTATAAATGTAGTCTTATTCAGAACAAAACAAAATCCATTCCAATCGAAGGTGACAAAAATCCTCATGACATCAGGGGGTTTATAAACTGCAATAGTGATTATGTAATTTACCTGCTAACCTGTAGTTGTGGACTCAAGTACGTGGGCAGAAATACTAGAGAGTAAGATTTCTTGAACACCGCAGAAATATTTTGAATAAAAACACACACTCCACAGCGTTTCCCGCCATTTCTCTTAGTGTTACAACAGCGACCCCAAAGATCTTAGAATATTGAGTTTAGAACAAATAAACATCACTAAACGAGGTGGAAATAGATTCAGGATCCTGTGCAATCAGGAAATCTACTGGATGTAAGTTTAATTCCCTGTATCCAAATGGCCTAAATGATGCACTAGAGTTAAATGTTGTTCTATGATAAGTATATATTGACCTTTGTATGAAAATCCATTCAATAAGAATGAATTCTTGTAACTGATTCTGGAGTATACTGAAGAAGGATCATACATTGAATGGTCCTTATAGATCTTCCTAGATTTTTTGCACTTTCTTCATTCATTCACTCGCTATAGGTTATCCTCTGATGACTCTTCTCATATCTATTTATTTATTTATTTCATATGTTATTTCACAGGCATGTATAAATTTATATCTAAGGACATAAATAAAAATATGACATCATACTATTGGTCTGATGATATATTGATTTTTTGGAATATCTATTAATGATCTCCTCTCAGAGTATGGCAAGATACCAAATTGTACAAAATCTGTATCTTTCTGTATACATATTATTCATAAAATTATCCTGGACCACCAACATTAAGATCCCTCCAAATGTCGATATCTCTCATATATCTTTCTGCTTTTTATCATTATGTAATTATGTATCCCTTCCAACCATTGCTTTTTATATTTGTTATTTGTTTTTATGGAAATTTATGCTATGTCCCATTGCGCTATATAAAAAATGTAAGACTAACATAATGAAAAATACACCATCTAGTGTTGGAAGAAATCATCCATACAAATAAGTAAATACACAAGTTTAATAGTAATACGTTATGAATAAAATGGGTACTCTTTACCTAGCACGGCGCCCACGATCTTGATCGTGGGCATCGTGAGGTAAAAAATCGCGTCGGTCGCGTCGTATGCGGGCTAAAGATGCCCGGACGCGACGCGACCGACGCGATGTCCACGATTTCCCATTGAAAACCATGTTAAACATGGACATCGCGTCGGTCGCGTCGCGGCCGGCCATAAATGTGCACACGATGGCCGCGACGCGATGCCCACGATTTGCCATAGGAATCAATGTTAAAAGGCCCGATGGACACGATTTTCATGTTAAATGGCTGAATGGACCCGATTTTACCATAGGAAACAATGTTAAATGGGCCTTAGAGCCCAAATACTTACCCTGAACTCTGAAATGGCCCCCCCAATTGTTTACGCCACCCCACGATCAACGTCAACCCGAAGCGTGGCGAGCGCAGCGAGCCCGCGTGGGGCGGCGGTACGCGTCCTCCGACCTTTTCATACCCCCACTATCCACGTCGGCGTGGAGTTGAGAATAGAATAGTGTGGCGAGCGCAGCGAGCCACCGAGCCCGAAGCGTGGCGAGGGGACGCGGATACCTTCACAGCTATACGCGTCCCCTCGCGGGCTTCACAGGTGTCCATGGCGACGCGGACACCTGTGAAGCCCGCGAAGGGACGCGTTTACCTGTGAAGGTATCCGCGTCCCCTCGCTGCGCTCGCCACGCTTCGGGCTCGGTGGCTCGCTGCGCTCGCCACACTATTCTATTCTCAACTCCACGCCGACGTGGATAGTGGGGGTATGAAAAGGTCGGAGGACGCGTACCGCCGCCCCTCGCGGGCTCGCTGCGCTCGCCACGCTTCGGGTTCACGTTGATCGTGGGGTGGCGGTAACAATTGGGGGGGCCATTTCCCAGTCAAGGTTGCCTATTTGGCCTCTGTGGCCCATTTAACATTGTTTCCTATGGCCACATCGGGTCCATTGAGGCATTTAACAGTAAAATCGCGTCGGTCGGGCCATTTAACATTGATTGCTATGGGAAATCGGGTGCATCGCGTCGCGGGCATCGCGGGTACATTTATGGCCGGCCGCGACGCGACCGACGCGATTTCTATGTTTAACATGGGTTTCAATGGGAAATCGCGGGCATCGCGTCGGTCGCGTCGCGGCCAGACATAAATGTACCCGCGATGGGTGCCGTGATAGGTAAAGAGTACCATAAAATGTTTGATTGGTATAATAAATAGCTGATTTTTATGAACGAGTCTTGGACCGGTATAACTGCTATATATATATATATATATATAACAGCAAAATCGCTGATTACAGCAATCAGAATACCGGGTTCGCCTTTGTGTTCCTTACACAGGATATCACCATCAGTCCTGCGGGCCAAATACCGGAAGTAACCGAGACGCAATGAACAAGCGTAACGTCACATCCGGGTGCCTTACATTGGAGAGCAGAAGCCGGATGTGATGTGCGCAGTAATGCGTAATGTCATATCCGGAATAAACAAACTGCGCCACCAATGTGATTAATATATGGAATATACATGTAATCGGTAGATAATTACCACCATAATAGAGCCCACTGGATTTATATTACCCACGTAAGTCCAGACCCTATAAGGTTATAAAATGAACAACCGATTGTAGAATTAAGGTTTAATTCATCTAATTACTGGGCTTTGACCCGGAAGTGATTGACCGGATTTGACCTTAAGGATTTCTTTTTTTCACAAATTCTTTATGATTGTGTACCCAAAAATACATTTTGATACAATGAATATATCATTTATAATGCTGCTATTTGTCTCCGAGTAAGTTTTAGATATTTTATATATATAATGCCAATGTAATAATTAATTATGCAAATTACTTATTTAGGAAGTTAGGTATAAAAATGGAACCCAAAGGCAAGGAGATACACCTTGACAAAGCAGTCAGTAGCACTGCGAAACGCGTTGGTGCTTGCCCTTTGGACCCAATTATTTTTTCAGGGAGACACCTTTCTACACCAAAGGACTTGTCCCACCTGCTGATATATCTGATCGGACAACATCCTTCTCCGGAAGTCTTTTGCCATTAACAATATGGATATCTGTCACTCGCAGTAGTGAGGACTCCCGATCCGGCTAATTCCAACTGTGCCATCGGTAGAGTCCAGTCTAACATCTTCAGGACACCATAAAGTGGCTAATACGGACTCCATCATTTCTATCCACTGAGATCAGAGCAGGACAAATCACTCTCCAATTTGGTGACTATAGAATTGGATCCATTTCAATTGATTTTATCTAATCTTTCATTTTTGTTTGTTTTTTATTATTGTGTATTTTACATGTCAAATTGTTATTAAATTAATTATATGTGATTGGTAAAAATCAGCGCTGCTTCCTTTTGTCTATTTCTATTTTTTACCTATTTGGGAGCTGACTACTCCATAAAGCAGCAGTTTTTTGACAAAACAAACTCTGGATAAGCGCTCTACACTAACCCAGGTTAGTTATTTCTCTTTTCAATAGCTTGGAACAACCTATAGAAGAGGAGGAAGTGAGGATAGCCATCAAATCATCACAGAATGGGAAAGCATCTGGGGCGATGAACTACCATCAGAAATCTATAAAAAATGTAGTGCAGTAATTTCCCCTAAATTAACAGATATGTATAATAAAAGTATGGAAAAAGGCAAATTGCCAGATTCACTGAATGAGGCTATAATAATTGTAATTCCAAAGGAAGGGAAAGACCCCAGGTTACCAGAGTTGTACAGACCAATTTCATTGATAAACATGGACAGCAAAATACTGGCCAGGGTATTGGCAAACAGGCTGGAGAAGGTAACTAATGAACTCATTCATGAAGATCAAACAGGGTTCCGAAAAAAGAAGAGTACAGCTATAAATATTAGAAGGTTTTTGTAAACGCTCAGGTGGGGCAAGAAGGGGGGGGGGGGGGGGGAGCTAGCAGCCATAACATCTCTAGATGCTGCTAAAGCATATGACAGCATAGAGTGGGATTATCTTTGGGATGTTCTAGACAAATTTGGGTTAGGACCACAACTTGGTCAAATGGATCAGAATAATGTATCAAGCTCCTAGAGCAAGGGTCCAGGTAAATGTATATGTTACAGAACCATTTGAACTGGCAAGGGGGACAAGGCAGGGATGCCCTCTGTCCCAGTTGCTGTTCAATTTGGCAATAGAGCCGCTGGCATGTGCTTTGTGGCAGACGGTGGAGCTTAGAGGGCTAGGGCAGAAGGGGAGAAATAGACAGCTGATCTCGCTCTATGCTGATGATATGTTGATCTACCTGGCGAACTATAGAGATGAGATACCAAAGGTATTAAAGATAATAGAGACCTTTGGAGAACCATCAGGTGTAAGGATAAATTTGTCAAAATCAAATATAATACCAATGATAGGAAAATGTCCTCAGAACCAAGCGCCTCTAAAATGGGTGGACAATATGAAATATCTGGGGGTACATATTTCAAATCAACCAGAAGAATATGTTAAACTTAATATAGACCCCCTAATAAAATGGTATCAAGCAAAAACTAAGACATGGGTGAAGATTCCATTAACAGTAACAGGAAGAATAAATTTAATAAAGATGGTATCCTGCCAAAAATACTGTACGCCCTGCAACACTCGCCTATATACATGCCTATTAAAATATTTAAAGTACTAGATAGTATAACGTCGTCCTTTTGTGTGGGGGAAAAAAGAGAGCGAGAATAAAGATAGGCGCTCTAGTCAGAAATAGCAACCAAGGAGGAATGGGCCTCCCTCCCTTTACAATATATATTACATAGCATCTCAATTAATTAGTAAGTGGAGAATGCGGAGAGAACATCAAGAGATTGGTAGATCAAGGAAAAAGAGGATACACCATTAAACAAATAATATTGGATAGTAATAGTGGAAATACAAGCCTCCCACTAGTTAATCAAGCAAAAAAAATGTGGGAATAGATTAATGGAATTTGAGGGGGTTGATCCGGAAACACCAATTTGGGCCAATAAAGGAAAAAGGAAAGAAAACGGTACAAGAAATAGGGAAGTGAGAGCATGGTGGGGGAGATATGGAATAGAAACGGTGGGCCAGGTATACAGTGGAGGAAGTATAAAACCCTTTGATCAGCTGACAAGAAAATATAAAGTTGACGATAAAATGCTGTTTCGGTATATCCAGCTGAGGCATAGATTGCAGGAGACATATGGAAAGCCCCTAATAAATGTACAGGAGTCCCCAGTGAAACAATTATTACTATCTAGTAAAGAAGTGAGAGTATCAAGGATTTATAAAATGTTAATTAGTCAGCTTAAAAATACCCGGATAATAAAAAAAGAGTGGAGCCAGGATATAGGGGATATAACGGAACAAGAATGGAGTAGAGCTCTAAGCTCCCCGACAAAACTTTAATAATTAGGAAATGGTTAGCGCCAGATAATCCTAATCTTACACAATGGGTAAATTTAGTAAATGACACACTAAAACACAAAAGATACATGTACACAAAGCGGGATAAGATAGAAGAATTTCATAAAGTGTGGGATAGATGGATCACGTCGAAATATTATATGGGGGAAAAAACACAGAAATGAAGAAACATTAGTAGCACTTAGACAAATAAAATAGGTATAAAGAAGTGATTAGTGAATACCACGATATAAGAGTGTGTCACCTCACAAATAATGAACGAAGAGGAAAAAGAGATGATAGAAGAATAGAGATAATATAGAACCAGGACAAACCGTGGGGAAGCGTGGAATAAGTGGTGAGGGGGGGCAGGGAGGGCGGGCTGGACTTGTGGAAAATGTGTGATATGATATTATAATGTTATATATTATAGAAAGATGAACCATGTATTTTAAAGGTACCATATGATATTGTACATGTGATGTTTTGTGTTATAAAACAGAAATAATGAAATACTATATAAAAAAAAAAATACCATAAAAAATCCATACTGTATATTCAGAACAACTCCCCTATGCTTGCCTGATAAGCAGAAGACTGCTGCTCAATCACAGAGATACATTAATACACAGGGACGTGCAATCAGGAGAGGTAGGGGAGGCAGTGCCTCACCTGTCATAAATGATGGAAAAAAAAATACAAAGATGATATTTATAACTAGGGATGTGCAAGTTTGGATTTACCTAGTTTTACCCGGATCTCAAAATGGGATCATATTGGCTATCTGGCTGTCACATGTTTTGGAGCCAACACAGGTGACAGCCGAAAGCCAATAATTTCCCATTTTGAGATCCGGGTAAATCTGAACCAGCACCTCTCTAGTTATAACACATACAATGTGCAAAAAATATATTTTTTTTATGATTTATGTGCCTTCCACTGACAACTGTTTGGACACTGCAGTGTCCTATGGGCGTCAGTATCCCGTGGGCGGGAAGAACAGTTGAGGAGCTGTGGTCACTGCTGCTCTGCCCAGCAAAGCAGCTGGTGATCACTGAACAATAGGGGAAGGAGAGCCAGGGACTCAACCCTCAAAAAATTTGAAAAAGGGCTCTTGCATTCATGCCCCACCACTCCACCAGATGCTCTACCCCTCCACTGGAGGTCCATCCCATTTTGAGCCATGGAATCATCTCCGGTGTGGCAGGTCCTTACCCTTAAGAATCCTGCAGCATAAAAGGACCTGTGATCAAGAACTGTATATAGAGATAGAAAGATGGAGAAGAACAGCTATGAGAGATGATGCCTTTATCTATCTGTAATAATGTAGGCATTACCACTAAGAAATAAAATACATAATCACTATACTCATACCTTCCAACTGCTCTGAAATTTGCGGGACAGTCACATTTTTTGGGGGGACTGTACTGCTGTTCCTACTACAGACAACAGTGTCCCACGATGGGGGCAGTTGGGGGTCTGCCTGTAACTCTGCTCACAGTTACAGTGAATACTGTAGATGCATAGCATCTATACTGGGGAGACAGAGATAATTGGGGCATGGCCAGCAGCTCATAGAGCTCTGGGCATGAGCCCAAAGTGAGGAAAACAGGGTGTGGATTGCAGTTGCGACATTCCCACAGGGCCTTTCCCCCTTTTGCAGAGGCCACACACTTGTTTCATTCATTTAGAATGTTAGAAGATTATGGGCGAGATGTATCAAATGGAAAATGCGGTAAAACCCCGGTTTTACCGCATTTTCCAATGTATCAAAAATGATACAGTACTGCAGTGTAGGGTAGGCGATACCCTATAGAAGCCTATGGGCTTCTTTTCGCCGCCCGCCGACGCAAACCTGCCGCCTGGCCGACCCCCCCTCTCGCTTACCTTCCTGAAGGGTCCTCCTGGACCCTGGATGGTAAACCCCTCCTCCCCCTAGTGATGCAGCCGGACGTCCTTCTGGCTGCAGGGGGGAGGAGGAGGCACCGGGGACAGCTTGCTTAGCTGTCCCCAGCGTGAGGGATGCAGGAGCCGGCTGGGAGGTGACGGAGACCCCCCGCACACCACATTTCAGGTATCGCGGGTCGCTTCCGTCACCGTATCGCGATGCCAGCCGCATATGTTAGTACATATGCGCTGGCATCGCGGCGGGGGGGGGGGGCGCGAAGGGCGGCGATGTATTTTAATACATCCCGCCCACTGTATGCATACTTGATGATTCATTGTTATGCAGAAAGGTGCAACAGTATGTTATTGTTATCAGTATCGAAATTTCCAAACTTTGTAAATGTACATGTTCTGAGGATGACCATTACATTGTAGTGCAATATTTCATCATGCTCATCCTTAAACAGCAGAAACTAGCCTTTATTGTGACTTAATAAAGATCTCTATCATGAAATGATGAAGGTAGTTATAGATCTTTACAAGTTCAATTATCATCTGAATTGCCAGCATTGGCTGGACAGATATTTATTGTCTATCCTTTAATACAATACAATAAACCTGATCCATCGAGGGAAGCAGAAAGCAATAATGATGAATCTAGTCCTCAGGCACAATGTCATGCCCCTTGGCCTGTTCCATTGAACTTACAAAAACCATGGGATTTCAGATTCACCCCTGGAAACAGTTCACATACTGGAAGGTAATTGTACAGATGTGCAAGAAGAACAAAACCATAAACAGATTATTATTGCCAGTGCTTTTGGTGCCCCTGACCAGTGACCCTGTGGGTACTTTTTAATACATTACTGCTATCCTTCATTTTATATTGCTGCAAATGGAGGCAATATGACATTAATTATCGGATCTAGAACCTAAAACTAATAAATATGCTCCTTTGCACTCTTATTTAAACACAGGCCTCCGCATTGCATGGCTCTGTTCCAGCCTAGCTCTGATTTACGCAAGTCTTGTTATCATTTTGGCAATTACTGTAGGTTTTTGTGGAACATTATTATATTTTCCTCGTTGCACCTGCTGTTGCTAAAGCATTTGTTTTTGTGGTCCATACAATTATGGATACATAGCAAGTTTCTAATATAAATTCTGCAAGTTATTTCATTAAGTGTATAAACATCTGGCCTGGGGTGCCGCAAGGACCCAACGGATATGAAAGTCTTTTGTTTATGAGACAGGAAATATAATCTTTGCAGACTAAAAGCTGTAATCTGTAAATCGGCTAAATGAGAGATCTGAAGCATTAACAAACACAAAGAGCGCACAGTCTGCGGAGAGCACAGGGAAACTGCTTAGTGAAGGGATTTCAGCTCTTACATAACTTAATGTGCTCCCAGTACTGAGACAATAACTGCAGATGAAAAACAGGCATTGCCAGGAAGACGTAATTTGTGATTTCAGTTCCCTCCACCTCTCTCCAAGAAACAGTTGGATCCTCCTTCAGGGCTTTTACATGAAGAAGGGATTGTTCCTCAAATGAGAAATCAAAATGCAATGATCTTTTTATCCTAAAATGCTAAATGAATCCAACAATCCGTGATTGGGTATAAAATTCAGCAGATGATCTATTATTTTATTTAGAGATTGTTTTTTGTGTGGAACTTGCATTTGCAACATAGTATTTTTTTGTGTGATTGTTTTGAAGGTTTGCAAACATCCAGATATACTAAAAACCAAACTGCTGGCTTTTACTTATTACTATCATTGCCATTTCTAGACAATTTACCTAACAGTAAAAATGAACCCCTTGAAAAATATATATGGGTGTGGGCTTTGACACCATATCAAGCCTCACTAAGGGCAAAATTCAGTGCTCACATTTCGCTTTTTTTTTCGGCGAGATTTGCTGTTTTGTTTTGGCAAGAAGGGCAGTCTTCTCTCCAAACAATTTTTTGTGGTATTTTTTTCCCCCATGATGTATTTTTTTTCTCACTGATTATTCTACCCATGATTCAACTCAGTTATTACACATGATTCACCTCTTCTTCCTCACTCCTTCATTTTGACTTTGAGGAGATACACAGCTTTTCACACAATCAGCTGCTTTGGAATCCTTTTTTAGGCACACAGTGAAATTTTAAAGAAAACCAGAATAGCAGTGCTTCAATAAAAAGAAAACCTAAACAATTCGATTGACTTTTACAATGTTAAATTCTATGGTTTAATATATGCTTATCATAAAAACACACCATGGTAACACATAATAAAATTTGTTAAAAAGGTATACACAGCACCCAATGATTTCCACTTAGCCTGGAGAGTCCGTTCCTATATATGCCCATCTGATTATTACATGTTAATAGAAAATTACCACCCCAGATTTCAATGGCATGGTGTCCTAGTCCATTTTTGGCTCCATGTGGCTGGCCCGTAGTTTGTAACATTAACCGAAATTGCACTGGAGGTACAGCAGAAATTGCATGGCACCTGGGTACATACCTTCAGGCTCAGACTGGGCCGCCGATTCTTAGCCATACCCTCTTTTGCATTAGGGCACAGCCTGCAGCCCTGGTGCCCGTTACAAAGACTGCATTGATTGACACAGCCAGGTGTAGGCTGTGAACTGCGAGAGCTTGCTTACCTGGATTTCATTCCCCCATGAATTGGGGATGATGTCAGCGGGGGAATAGTGTAAATGCAGCCTCTCCCTGTCCCTGCACAGCGGCGGCTGGCCTTGTCAGGGAGGAGCTGTTCATCATACTGACCAGTCTCCTCCGACTGCTTGCTGGAGCCTGCCCCACATTGTAACAGCATCTATATACAGCATCCACATGCTGCTGTCACCCGGACAGTGACCCCCCCTTGCCTGTGTATGCCCTGTAGATGCCAGCACTGCAATCCCCCATTGGCCAAACAGTTTTCCATAACCAGACGAGCCACAGCTTGCTTGACTCACAGCACCTACCGAAGCTCGCTGTCATCACTGCAATTACGAATAATTCTCAAAAATTGTGCATATGGCACACTATTCTTCCATGCTGGAAAATGGCAGCTTGTGCTGGGATAAAACTATTGGCGTCAACTGAGATATAGTGTGCCAATTTTGAGAATTAGGCGTCATTGCAGTGATGACAGCGAGCTTCGGTCCGAATCACAACTTCTATTTGATCGTTTTGTAGAAAGGGGCTATAAAGTGGAGTTCATAGAGGAAGCCAGAACAAAAGCCTTTGCACATGGAAGAGATGAGTTATTGTCTAAAACCGATAAAACTCAAAACGAATTTAAAAGCAGACCGTTTGTGACGCAATTTAATTGCGAAAACTACCAGATTAAAAAGGTGCTGGAGAAGCACTGGTCTATTCTTTTACGAGATCCTATTCTCGGTCAACATCTACCTCCCAGGCCGAACATGGTTTTCCAGCAGGCCAGGAATTCTAAATCAATTCTGGCACCAAGCAGAATGAAACCACAACCCTTATCTACTCCAAAAGGAGTTTATTTTTTAACCAAAAAACCTGGAACACTACCGTGCAACAAATGTATTTGTTGCCCCTTTTTGGAGAAGGCTCCCTTTCACCACATGATGGAGAATGGCAGGGAGTACAGAATTAAAGATGCAGTGACCTGCAATTCAGATCATGTGGTTTACAAGATCACTTGTAGTTGCAACTTAATATATGTCGGGAAGACCATTAGACAGATCAAGTTGAGGATACAAGAGCATATGCGTAATATCAGGAACAAAGTTAAGGTACACAGCCTTCCCAGGCATTACCTAGAGAAACATTATTCCTCAGTCACCAAAGAGAATTTTAAATTTACAATTTTGGAGCGTGTACCAGTGAATCCCAGAGGAGGGAATAGGGGCCAAGAATTAATTAAGAAAGAAAGCTTCTGGATCTACTCCCTAAACTCCCTCACACCGAGTGGATTAAATGAAGGCGTGGACATAGTGGCCTTCCTTTAGCCTTTACCCCTTCTCATTTCATTTTTTTTCTTTCTGCTTCTTCTTTTTCATATCTCCCCTTTTTTTTACTTTATATCTGGTTTCGACCACTACATTCATTCAGAATTAATTGTTGTTGTTAGGACCTTTGGGCTCAGGGATAATATCTCGATGGAAATAGGTTGGTGACTTACCAGCAGGAGCATTTCCCTTAAAGGGTGAATATACAAGAACCCACACCCAGATTTTTTAGGGTGAGTATTTATGGGTCCAGACGTGGCCTAATATTGTATAGCTGTAATGGCCTATGAAGTAAACTATGGTGGGGGTCGTCAATTAACTCAGTATCCCACTCAGACAGGTTAGTATGAGTTTATTAAATTTATTATATCACTATGGTGAAAAGTTATGGTAAATAAATATAGATTTTCCTATTTCTCTTATTATACTATTAGGATTCATTCTATGGAGTAGGTTGAAGTCAGGTTTGGCATAAAAATTTAATTAATATTTTTTTTTTTTAAAAACACTTTTACTTTAGGATCTTAAGAATTTTATGTAGTCACTCCTAATTTTTGCACATATTGTACACACAGGTGCCTTTCATATGATTTAGGCCACAGTGTTTAGTTTTATTATCGGGGAAAACAAATAGTTAAATTTGGTAAATATAACTAAATTCAATTTATATTCATAGTATATAGTTGTTATATTGTCACTTATAGGATAATTCTTATTATTGTAGTATTTCTCTAATGAGTCGTAGATGTAATTAACACATATAGTATCATTGATCGTATTTCCTGTTTGCGTTCCATGATTGCCCAAAATGGCGTCGAATGTGGAACGCATATTGCTACATCACTAGGTTAGTTAAATTCACATAGGGAAACTCTAAATTTTCACGGAGTGGTATATACGTACTATTTCACCCCTATTTGTCGGAAGTCACTAATTAGATATATAGCAGGTCAGTTGATTCAATTAAATCACAGTCCGCCTAACTATTAATTTGTAGGAGAGGCGGGCACTATTGGAGCGAGTCTGCGTTCCAATTTGACAACATGACGTCCACTTGGAATGCTGGAGGATTCCGCAGAGCGGAAATGGGACGCGTTTTGCGTTCCACTGAAAAAGAAAATGGCGGCGCCTTTGGAACGCATGGCGAATGCGCCGATCGGCTGCTGATGATCAGTGGCAGCACCCTGGGGTTCATGGAGGCCTCCCCCGTTGTCAACGGGGTGGTGGGCGAGCTCCTCTCTAAAGAGAGGCTCTTAGTTATGAGCGTTAGAGCTTAATTAAATGTACAATATGTAAAGCCCATAATAAGTGCCTGACAGGAAATGACGTTTTCCACGCAGGCCTATATATAGCCTTCCCTAGGTATAGGCTGTCATTCTGCCATTCTGATGCACTAGAGGTTAATTCCTGGTCACACAGCACTATGTAAGTATTTGGTTTCTGTTTTTTTTTTTGGGTCAGTAATGCTCCTGCTTGTAACCACTGTCCTATATAGGATTACCTTCTGTGTATGTACATTGACTGGGTTTTCATGTCTACTTTTAAAGCTGACCTCGATGTTGACATCTGCCACTGAGTGGGTGTACTCAGTGTAGTTGGGACAAACACTGTATATTTATATGGGCCAGTTTTAACAAGAGCGCTGTTATCTGGTGAAACGTAAGTCTCATTGTACCATTTTGTAGTAGCCCACTTATATTTGTTGCTGGTGACGGTATAATAAACTGGGAGTAAAGGGGGAACAAATTTCTAACCCCCAGACCATGTACGTCTCTCCATCCAGATACTTACCTACAAAAAAACTTTTTTTGTACCCAATCATTTTGAGACACTGCAAGAAGGTACCCCCTTTTTTCTTAATCTTTCTTGTTGATATATTTCTTTTAATTGTTTTGCTAATATAAATAAATAGTGTATGTATTATAAATTGTTGTCTGAGTAGGCCGTATAAAACACTTCAGCTATTAGGATCGTGTTGTATTAAATGAGAAAAAGCTCATATAAGAACATTGTTTTTCTAAATAATTGTTATGATCCGGGGACCACCTTGCCACCCCTATCTCCGTTGCCTCAAACCGGGATTGGCGGACGTGTGCAGAGAGCTAGGCTTCACCAATAATAGCCGCGTTCGAGGGAGCCAGTTAGTCCGGCTCCAACCCCGATGCCACCTGGTCTTATGAGAGGACAACACGACCGCCAAGGCCAATAGAGAGCAAGGGTACAGCTAACTACACCTACAGAAGGCAAGGGGACCCCGGACGCCTGGCGTGTAATACCCCTGGGGGACACTACCCAATAATACGGGATAGATCCAGGGGAGTATGACTAAACGTAACAATACGTGAAAATGGTAATAAATATAAATGGTGAACAAGGGAGCAACAATGCTACGAAGATGGTATGCTATCACAACAACTGAGGGCAACAATGCCGAAGATGGAATATAAAGACAAAAGATACAACTGGCAGCAATGCTTCTAACTAGATGGAATATGAGACTAGAAAGCACTGGCAACCAGGTTCTCTGATGACACTTATCTGTAGCCGGACACGGGTACACGGGACACGGCACGAGGCACGGCACAGAACGGAACGGCACAGCACTGCAGAGCACTTCTGGAACCAGGAACACCAAGGCACACTCAGGTATGACCAAAGCTATAACCGGCGTCTGTTCCCAGCAGACGCCGGCTATTTATTTGAATCTGCCGCCTGTGACTGTGCTGACGTCAGCTGCGCTGACGCCGCACGCTGCTTGGAGACTCGGGAGCGCTGCCCAGCAACGCCCCGACGTCCAGCAGCCGGAGCTACAGAGCCGGAAGCTCGGGGCGTTGCTAGGCAACGCCCCGACGCTCCCCCGGCGCTCCATCTCCGCCGCCCGCCCCGGACGTGACATCACGCAGAGGCGCTCTGGGACGGCGGCGGCTGACAGTACCCCCCCCTTGAGGAGAGGCCAACCGACCTCCAAGTCCTGGCTTCAACGGATTTTGCCTATGAAATAATTCTTTTAAGGATGGGGCGTGAAGGTCCTTGTCCGGGACCCAGGACCTTTCCTCAGGTCCATAGCCCTTCCAATGGACTAGAAAGAACAAACGACCGCGAGTGATTCTCGAATCAAGAATACTATCGATCACAAACTCCTTGATGCCTTGCCGAATTACTGGTGCTGGCCTGTAAGCACGTGGCCGATGGGCAGGTTTAAGTAATGAGGCATGGAATGTGGGATTGACCTTCAGAGAGCGTGGAATCTGGAGTCGAAAGGCCACAGGATTGATCCTCCTAATGATCCTGTAGGGACCGATAAAGCGAGGACCCAACTTCTTGGATGCCTGATGGATATTAATATTTCTGGTGGATAGCCACACCCAGTCTCCGACTTTAAACGAACAAGGTCTCCTGTGACGGTCGGAGAAGCGCCTTGCGGCCGTGGTCGCAGAGAGAAGAGCCCTACGGACCATAGCCCAGATACTCCTCCTACTGGTCACCCACCTGGGATTACCTGTTCTGGCGGTAACAGGATCAAACGAATTAGCCCGAGGGTGGAAACCATAGTTACAAAAAAATGGAGACATCTTGGTGGCAGAATGCCAGCCATTGTTATAGGCAAATTCTGCGAATGGCAGATTTTCCACCCAATCCTGTTGGGACTTTGATACGTAACACCGCAGGAACTGCTCTAGTGTCTGATTCACACGTTCCGTCTGCCCATTAGATTGTGGGTGATAGGCCGAAGATGGACTGAGCTTAATCTGTAACGCAGAACAAATAGCCCTCCAAAACTTGGCCACAAATTGAACGCCCCTATCTGAGACAATATCAGTAGGAAGACCATGCAGGCAAAAAATGTGGCATAAAAACAAAGAGGCCAACCTTTCCGCGGAAGGTAAACCGGTCAAGGGGACAAAATGTGCCATCTTACTGAATCGGTCTACCACCACCCAGATGGAATCACAACCCCTGGATAGTGGTAAATCGGTTATAAAATCCATGGAAATATGTGACCATGGCCTCCGGGATATCGACAAGGGAACCAACTGACCAATGGGCGAAGAACGGGGAGTTTTATTCCTGGCACAAACGTCACAGGCAGACACCCATTCCTTGACATCTCTCCTCATGGTGGACCACCAGACAGCTCTAGATAACAAAGATAACGTTTTATCACTGCCAGGATGTCCCGCTGATTTACATTGATGAAACTCCAAAAAAATTTTTTTGCGGAGCTCTAAAGGTACAAAGAGTCTACCCTCTGGAACGGCCTTAGGAGCCGAAGCTTGTGCCAACATGACTTGATCCAGAAGGCTATGAGTAAACCCAGCAATAATACAAGAGGCAGGAATAATAGACTCTGGTTGTAAATGCGGTTCTTGGACAGCAGAAAAACTTCTCGAAAGAGCATCGGCAACGACATTTTTTGACCCTGGCCTGTAAGTGATAATGAAATTAAATCGGGCAAAAAATAATGTCCACCTAGCCTGCCTAGCATTGACTCTCTTGGCTGATTGGAGATATGCCAGATTTTTATGATCCGTTATGATGGTAACCTGGAATCTAGCCCCCTCCAGCCAATGTCGCCATTCCTCTAAGGCTGCTTTAATGGCGAGAAGCTCCCGATTGCCGACGTCATAATTACATTCTGCTGAGGAAAATTTCCGAGAAAAAAAAGCACAAGGATGTAAGAACCCGTCCTGCCTATCCACCTGTGAGAGGACTGCCCCAATCCCTACTTCTGAGGCATCTACTTCCATGACGAAGGGTAATTCAGGATTGGGATGTCTCAAAACCCCGGCGGAAAGAAAGGCTGCCTTCAACTTGGTAAAGGCGTTAACAGCGGCATCGGACCAGACCGAAGGATTGGCGTCCTTCTTGGTTAACGCAACTATGGGGGCCACAATATCGGAGAAGAACGGAATAAATCTCCTATAATAGTTTGCAAACCCCAAAAACCTTTGAGTGGACTTGAGGTTAGATGGTTGAACCCAATCCTTAATGGCCTGAAGCTTTACTGGGTCCATTTGAAAACCCCGAGGGGAAATAATGTAACCCAGGAAAGAAATGCTCTCCACCTCGAACTCGCATTTCTCCAACTTGGCATACAAATTGTTCTCCCTCAATTTCTTTAGAACTGCGCATACATGCAAGCGGTGTTGCTCCAGTGATGGGGAGAAAATCAAAATATCATCCAGATACACTACGACAAAAACTCCCAGAAACTCCCTTAAGACGTCATTAATAAAATCCTGGAACACTGCAGGTGCATTAGCGAGACCAAAGGGCATAACCAGATACTCATAATGTCCAGAATGCGTATTAAAGGCAGTTTTCCACTCATCACCGGCTTTAATGCGAATTAAATTGTACGCCCCTCTCAAATCAATTTTAGAAAAAATGGATGCCTTACGAAGCTGGTCGAAGAGGACAGATATGAGTGGAAGAGGATATGAATTCTTTACTGTAACGGCATTGAGTTGTCTAAAATCAATACAAGGGCGAAGGGAGCCGTCCTTTTTCCCCACGAAAAAAAACCCGGCTCCGACGGGTGATTTTGAGGGCCTAATGAACCCTTTCTTCAGGTTTTCCTCAATATACTCCTCCATCGCCTTCTCCTCAGGAAGGGACAAGGAGTATAGTCGCCCCTTGGGAAGTTTGGCCTCAGGAACGAGATTAATGGCGCAATCATATGGTCTATGAGGAGGCAAGATGTCTGCTTCTTTTTTGGAAAACACATCAGAAAATGACAAATAAGATTCAGGTAACCCAGAAACTGAGGGAGTCACCATGCGGACTGGAAGAGCTAGACAATTATGAGAACATTGCTCACCCCAACTTACAAGTTCTCCTGACTGCCAATCAAAATGTGGGTTGTGTAGTTTAAGCCATGGCAATCCCAGCACTACGGGTGTAACAGGACTATGAAAAATAAAAAAGGATAAGAGCTCGGAATGGGTAACCCCAACCTGGACCTGTAGGGGGACGGTGCGCTGTGTAATAACTCCACTGGGCAAACGGTTGCCATCTAAGCCATACACCGAAATCTCTGGAGATACTGGTATGAGGGCAATCCCCAGTTCCTTAGCTAACTGGGAGTCCAGAAAATTACCCGCAGCCCCACTATCAATAAATGCCTGGCCATCCCACCTATGAATCTCAGAACAAATACATATGGGGATTAATAAAGAATTACTGGGAGATATAAGAGATAGGCCTGATAGGATGTCTCCCCGCATCCTCAGGCCTTGGCGTTTCCCGGGCGCTCAGGACAAGCATTTACCAAGTGTCCACGGACCCCGCAGTATAGACAGAGCCCCTGAGCACGCCGTCTTGCCTTCTCCTGCGGAGATAAGCGAGCTGCGCCCAACTGCATAGGTTCCCCAAGGTCAACGGCGGAGTCCTCAGGAACACTGGGCAATGGCGCCAACCCTGCCCCTCGTTCCGAGCGTCTCTCACGGAGCCGGCGATCCACCCTGATAACCAGCTGCATGAGGTCATCCAAGGACGTCGGTGTGGGATACTGCACCAGGGAATCTTTTATTTGGTCAGACAGCCCAACCCTAAATTGGGAGCGTAAAGCTGGATCATTCCACCCTGAATCATTGGCGTGTCGCCGGAATTCAGAGCAATAGGCTTCTGCCACCTGGCGACCCTGTTTGAGAGATCTAAGGTGAGCCTCTGCTGCGGCTGCCTTATCTGGGTCATCATATAAAATCCCCATTGCCTGGAAAAAAGACTCCACGGACCGGAGAGCCGGACTGTCTGACTTCAGCCCAAATGCCCATGTCTGTGGATCCCCCTGGAGGAGAGAAATCACCAACCCCACTCTCTGTATTTCAGACCCGGAGGACAGGGGCCGTAACCGAAAATATAATTTACAGCTCTCCCTAAAGTTAAAGAACTGATGTCTATCCCCAGTGAACCGATCAGGAAGACTCATTTTGGGTTCCTTAACCGACACAGCCATTGCAGGAGCTGCTCTACGAACCTCCTCCTGAGACTCAACTCTGAGAGTAAGATCCTGCAACTGCTGAGTGAGGTGGTGTAACTGTTCAGCAAAAACCTGGGCCGGAACCCCCGCATTGGGATCCATGCTAAACCAAGAAACACACAACCACTGTAGAGGTAATATGGTTGTGTTACAACTTTTTTATGGCCGGTTATAATGTTATGATCCGGGGACCACCTTGCCACCCCTATCTCCGTTGCCTCAAACCGGGATTGGCGGACGTGTGCAGAGAGCTAGGCTTCACCAATAATAGCCGCGTTCGAGGGAGCCAGTTAGTCCGGCTCCAACCCCGATGCCACCTGGTCTTATGAGAGGACAACACGACCGCCAAGGCCAATAGAGAGCAAGGGTACAGCTAACTACACCTACAGAAGGCAAGGGGACCCCGGACGCCTGGCGTGTAATACCCCTGGGGGACACTACCCAATAATACGGGATAGATCCAGGGGAGTATGACTAAACGTAACAATACATGAAAATAGTAATAAATATAAATGGTGAACAAGGGAGCAACAATGCTACGAAGATGGTATGCTATCACAACAACTGAGGGCAACAATGCCGAAGATGGAATATAAAGACAAAAGATACAACTGGCAGCAATGCTTCTAACTAGATGGAATATGAGACTAGAAAGCACTGGCAACCAGGTTCTCTGATGACACTTATCTGTAGCCGGACACGGGTACACGGGACACGGCACGAGGCACGGCACAGAACGGAACGGCACAGCACTGCAGAGCACTTCTGGAACCAGGAACACCAAGGCACACTCAGGTATGACCAAAGCTATAACCGGCGTCTGTTCCCAGCAGACGCCGGCTATTTATTTGAATCTGCCGCCTGTGACTGTGCTGACGTCAGCTGCGCTGACGCCGCACGCTGCTTGGAGACTCGGGAGCGCTGCCCAGCAACGCCCCGACGTCCAGCAGCCGGAGCTACAGAGCCGGAAGCTCGGGGCGTTGCTAGGCAACGCCCCCGACGCTCCCCCGGCGCTCCATCTCCGCCGCCCGCCCCGGACGTGACATCACGCAGAGGCGCTCTGGGACGGCGGCGGCTGACAATAATGATATGAACATATAAGAACATTGTTTTTCTTAAAAATGATATGCTGGTAAATTGCCTTATCAAACACGTATATTGTAGTGACGATTTTATTTATGAACATTTATATCTATATATGTTTATTCTTTATCTCGATGGTTTTTAAATGAATATTGGAATCCATGTCTCTCCATTTGTCCTCTCCAACCTCTTTTTACTTCTTGTCATTTAGAAAATGTGATACATATTCTCCTTGACGTATTTTATTACTATTTACAGTGCAACTGTATCTGTGTCAATCAAGTCATCGAATGCCCCTGATGAAGTCACGTAGTTGACGAAACGCGTTGGGCCTGCTGTTGTATTGGAATATTATACATTATGTCAATTGTTTTTTCATCTAATGACTATGTATATGGTGTATTTTTTATGAGCCGAGTTGTAGGCTTTTATTGAATAAATTTTACAAACTGAGGAAAAGTTGTGTACCTTCACCTTTAGCGCACTCTGTTCCTTTTCTGTATCTCTATCTGTCTTGGGTCCCGGCTAACAGGGGACTCTCAGAGTTGCTGCTGGTCATCACTAGGGCGCGGTTATTTAGGTACTCCCTGCTTTTTATTTATATATATATATATATATATATATATATATATATATATATATATATGGAAAGAATAAGGGATAGATGTGCGCCCTAAGGTATTTTTTCACCTCAGAATTTACACAAACTTTTAAAAGGTTGTTTTTATCCAACACATTGGTACATAGATTTTCAGTTCAAATGACTATTTTACAATCCAGAAGACAATTGAACAAATAATATGATGATCCAACATCAACTGATGTTTACAATGAGGATTTCACGGAGGGGGGGCACCGTGTTATTTCAAGCAACGTGTGCAAACTCAGCGGAGTGCCGCTCCACCCATCTTCCTACAATTTGGCACGGACATCTTATTCTGTTCTGTTCCTGTGCGGGCACCCGCTACTGCTAATTTACATCATCTATTTTTCAAGATCCAGAAGTCCACATACACGGGCATACATACGTGTTCACCACTGCAGCACACTTGTTGGGGAACAAGTTGGTAACACCGTGACATGGAACCAGCAACCTTCTCTGCCAATTTGGCAGCTACTGCCCAAACCAGGGTGGAACTAACCCATGGAGCAGTTTTCAGTTTTTCTGATACGGACTATGAGAAACTAATGTTCAAAGAAGATATGGAGGCCAGTCAGGCCCCGATTGAGAACATCCATCTATATCATGAATTATTAAATCTCAAGCGGAAAGAAACCGATTATTATTATCATGGACTAACTATATTAGGGACAAGAAGATCCCCCACGGTTTCCGCATAAAAAATGTCCCCACCTTGGGCACATTACATAACATTGCTTTCTACAAAACCTGGACTTCCATTCTAAATAAATGCTCCTTTGACCTCATGCTGGCTGTCATAGAGGAGGTCTCTAGGGAGCTAGGGGCTACCCGTGCAAAGATTGCAATGTGTGAGGCCACTCACATTCCAACTTTAAACCTGGACACTAGCACAAAATGGATGGACAAGCTATCGGGGCAAGTCGATAAATATAAGAAGGAGCTTATTGCCTATAAGAAAAATAAAAAAAGAAAGAGTCAACGCCGACTATGACAAACATCTGATATATCCCTGGTTAACAGGGGGCGACATGCATACCCGCACGTTCAAAATACGTACTTTCCAGCGGTTTAACCGCAACATAAGAGACACTGAATCCTCAAAAGAGGACGTGTCATCAGCCAGAGATGTCGACCATCCTCTACCACCTCGGGCCCCGCGCACTTGGGCTCCTCGGGTCCCTTTAGGGGTGAAGACTCGGTTCCAACTAGCCCACAGAGACGGCGGTATACCCGCCGCGGGGGGCAAAACCAAAGGCAATACACAAGGGGGCAAATGGTCACAGTAGACCAAGTAAATGCCGATGCCATCTTCAACCTGTCATCCAGAATTTTAACCCCAATTGAAAAGCAGGTACTCTCCAAAGGGTTGAACTTTGTGCCGACCACTAAAACGGATTCATTTCAGATTAAGGTGGAACAATACAAGCTGAACCGGCAATTAAAACTCAAGGAATTTTTCCAGGATCGACAGGAGAATATACCCCTCACGCACATTCCTCGCAAAATCATCAAGAAATCTAAATTCGACCCACTATCAAATAACCCATTCATCAAGACCTTCACAGGCTTGATTGAGCAAGAAACCACTGCCATTATGGCCAATAAAGCCCAAGCAGATGTGAACTTCACAGCAGCAGAGTGGAAAGCTCTCAAATCGCTTAGTGATGTTTCCTCCATCACGTTCCGTCCAGCGGACAAAGGTGGAGGGCTAGTGGTCCAGGATTGCAAGGATTACCTAAAGGAACTGTCCAGACAACTAGCCGACTCTTCAACGTATCTACCTTTACCTAAGGACCCTACACCAGGTTACAAGAGTGAACTTGACAGCTTACTTGACAAGGCTCTCTCGGACGGCATCATTGACCAAATCACCAGAGACTCCTTGAAAACCCCATTTCCCATTGTACCTCTTATGTATCTTCTCCCGAAGATACATAAGAACAACAGGGAACCGCCAGGTAGACCCATCATATCTGCCCGGGGTTCCCTGTATCAAGTAGTGTCTATCTTTTTAGACTACTTCCTTCAACCATGTGTACAAGCAGAGGTCTCATACCTCAAGGACACTAATATGCTGTTGTCCAAGTTATCCCAGCTTAGTGTTGTCCCAGAGGGCTGCCTGTTGTGTACAGTTGACGTTGCGAGCCTCTACACATGCATTCCACATGAGGGGGGCTCGCGGCGGTTCGTACCCTCATCTCAGGCAACCCTTTATACAAGGGACCAGATGTGGAGTTGTACATGGAATTGCTCAAACTTACATTGAAAAGAAACTATTTTCTGTCTAACAATAAATTTTTCCTCCAGCTATGTGGGTGTGCGATGGGGTCCTCAGTGGCCCCATCGCTTGTCAATAGCTACATGTTTCAAATTGAACAGCAGGTCTTTCTGTCCGACCCAGAGGTTAGCCGGCATCTGGTGTTATACACCAGATATATAGATGACCTGCTGATCCACTGGTCTGGCTCCCAGGAGCGCCTTGAAGAATTGATCAGTACACATAATGCTTCAAATTCTCTGGTGAAATTTACATTGATCAACACAGCATCCATTTCTTGGATGTTCAAATTAACATCATTAACCATGAAATCCATATGTCACTGTACAAAAAAGAGACAGATCGGAATAATCTGGTATTGGCTACCAGCCATCACCCTACGCCATTAAAACGGGGGTTGCCTCTATCACAAATGTTAAGAGTCCGACGAATAGTTAGTGACCCTAATGAATTAGAAAGGTCCTTGTCCCAGATGGTGGAAAAATTCGCTGCCAGATGATACTATAAAGAAGACCTGTTCAAATCCAAAAACAAAGTGATGAACATGACCAGACATCATGCATTACAACCTTCCCTTGTTGCCAAGGGTGACAAAAGCGTGATATGGGTGAATGCCTACAACCCATTAAGCACGTCCATTAACAAAATTGCCAAATCGCATTGGCCAATTGTAAATACAGATCCTGCCCTACACACATTTCACCCCAAAAAATTGATGTGTGCGTACACACGTGGCAAAAATCTTAAAGATTTTCTGGTGAAAAATGATATTACCTCACCAGTTAATACAACTGCCACGTTTCTGGGGGCTCCCAGAAACGGGTGTTTCAAATGCAGTGGTTGCACCACTTGTAAATTTATGGTAGCAGGTGAAACCTTCAATCATCCCTATTCGGGACGGCCGATAAAAATCAAGCAGCGTGTCTCTTGTACCTCTGACCATGTTGTGTATCTGATCTCTTGTCCGTGCGGCCGACATTATGTCGGCAAAACTGTCAGAATGTTCAAAGAGAGGGCAGCTGCCCATCGTTCAGCAATCAAGAACGCCATAGCCACCGGGGTGAGTGAGCAGCCAGTAGATCGCCACTTTGCGGAGGCCAGACACCCGTTAACATCCCTTAGGTATCGGGTCATTGAGCAAATACCCTTATCAAAGAGAGGAGGCGACAGGGGACTCAAGCTGTGCCAATCCGAAAACCATTGGATACACAGGTTGAGTACCCTGTGCCCCAGAGGGCTCAATGAGCATGCAGGATTAGCATATTTTCTATAACCTATGCCTCATAATGTTTCAGTAAGTGTATTTTGCCATAATACAGGCTCCACAGGTAACACACACCTTATGTGTACAATGTTTTTGAGTTGTAGGCCATTGCTTGGTGTTCACGACATCATCTTTAGTATTTATAACGCTTTTATGGTAAGATCGCATCGCATATTATGTCAGAATTAGGACAATTGGTCCAGTCCATTTTTAACATATGATGTCGATGCCAACCAACTTGGCCATAACAGTGTCCTGCAATTATATTTAATTTGTCACCCCTTATATCAGTTTGAACGTACGCACACCACTTTTGTTTGAAAACATTTTATTCACATGTTTTTCACTGTTTTTCCTATGTTGGATCTAATTGATATATATCACGCTAAAGTGTGTTGCAACCACTATTGCAACACGAATGTCACATTATTTTCCTCTGTGTATCAGGATATTTGCACTTTGTAACTGTAATACAAATAATATGTATCATATTCCAGCTCTGGAATGCTCGCTACAATGCCCGCCCCTTCACAAGGGGGCGATGACGTCCAGAAGACAATTGAACAAATAATATGATGATCCAACATCAACTGATGTTTACAATGTAACCTTACGCGTTTCATCCCTTGGGACTTCCTCAGAGGTGATCTGGATCTAAGGGGTGAAAATTTGTACCGTAACTAAGGTGCTTCCTTAAGGACCTTAAAATAAAAGATACTAGGTCAGTCTGACCATAAAAGGAGGGACAAGTAGAAGAAACCATGGTACTTGTTTCCTAGCACGGCGCCCCTGATTTTGATCGTACTGCATCTTATACAGTCGCATCGCATGCAATATAGCGGCATGCGATGCTATTAAATTTTTAATTGTACAAGCACCCTGATGGGTGCTTACAATGTTAAATGCATCCCCATTGTCAACACCACCCCCACTATCAACGCCAAGTCAAAGCGTGGCAAGCAAAGCGAGCCATCGAGGGGTGGCGGTGCGCGTCCTCCGACCTTTTCATACCCCCACTATCCATGTCGGCGTGGAGTTGATAGCATCTCACTAGTTAGTGAGTGTCTGACTGTGACTGACTGTCTGAGACTGTCAGGTGTTAAATTTGAGCACACAGGCCCAAAAATATCTTTATCAATATCAACAGTTATCTGTGCATCATTTCTCATGAGAAATGATGCACAGATAACTGTTGATATTGATAAAGATATTTTTGGGCCTGACTGAAAGATATTTTTGTACCATAATGTAAGCAGGTGGCATGCCAAGACCCCTGGAGAGGTGCTGCTCACTTCTGGCCAGCATGGTAGTGTGGGCATCAGAGTTTGGGCTGAGCATCTTCTCGTGTCCATAGTTGTGGAGGCTCTGCTGGGTGGATGGAGCCCAAACCATTGCCCAGGGAGCTGCCGGTCAAGGGTGACAAGCTTTGGCCCATGCCAGTCATGTTCTTGTAGGGACTGTACAGGTTGTTCATGGCTTGGATGCCCCTGTCATTCCTCATGAGGGTGAAGTAGCCACTGACATTGCCAGTCAACCAGTGGCATTGATTACTTTTAATACATTTCATGGTGTGTATTGTTACATTGTGTTGTAAAAAGGGGGACTATGCTGCTGCAATGTGTAATAAGGGGAACTCTGCTGCCGTAATTTTAATATTGGAGACAACTGTGCTGCATAATATAAACTGGTATTATTTTGTGGCCACGCCCCTTCCCCATGAAGCCACTCCCCTATAGTTTTGGCTTGAGCACACGCCAGCAAAACGAAGAAACGGCACCTATGAGCGGCACTCACTGGATTTCTCACTAGACCGGTTCTGACAAACTCAAAACATGTTGGATGCAGAAGCCAGGAGTGCTGAATGGACACGGTACCCGAACTTCCATTTTCAAGCCGAATGGAAGACGCGGCAGTCGGGAGACGTAGACGCAGACTAAGAACTACAACACCACACGGACCCCGCAAACAGGATGGGAGGTATTGTAGGGAAAGTGTAGCTTAATGTTATACTACATGATCCCCAGTGCCGCTTCACCTATTTTATACCATCACCAATCAAGCCATTCATGGAAGAGCTGCAAACATTAAAGCGTCAAACTTTTTAACCAAGATAACCCTTCCCCCTTTTTCCTTACAGGCAAGCACATTCAATATTCATTATATATTTTAATCATATGCGCTCCCATTCCAATTTATAAATTAATTTCCCTGGCCCGGGCCTACTGCAGAGGCTCGGCAGGGCCCTGGTCCGACCCCCCTCCCCCTCAGCAGCAGCATGAGCACTCACGCTGTCAGTGTGCATATGAGATGCTCATGCTGAGCCTGACATCATAGAATATGCTGTAGGTGCGTACTGTGCTTTTGAGCAGGTGATAACACTCCCCCTTGATTGTTTAGAAGGTTTTCACTTTTTTCCCCACTAAGGGGGCATGACCATGCCTCCCAAAACTAGGCCACACCCCCAAAAATGTTCAGGGCCCATCATACCCCTCACTTGCACTGAATAGAAAATCATTTGATGGTGAGTATGGATTTACAGTTGACCAGCCATTTGCAGACTTGCACAGGCTGGGTTTTCACTGTCTGGGAAGGACTGGTCGCAGATCACTGAAAATATGCATAGCAGTGATCAGGTCTGAATAACCCCCCTTTTTAGAAATTCTTTTTGACCTACATTCTGCTGAATTATTTGATTCTTGAGAAAAACACAGATCAGTATGGTTGTGCAGTATGATTGCCTCTGTGTTAGCACTTAAATGGGTGCTAGGTGTTACATGTTATATTCACACCTCTTCCCTACCTAACAGCAGGATTAGAGTCACAGATCATGTTTTCATATACATAACACTTATTTATTATTATGTGCAAAACAGTCTGCAATAAATGCCCCTTTCAGACCACGCATATTACCCGGTATTTTGCTGTTTGTGGGGACCCGCTCATTAAATATGCACTGTGGTCATTAGATATGCACAGAGGAGATATGCACACTTCCAAACCTCCCCCCACCCCACACTGAGGCATCTTTCACACCAGAAAACCTGTTTAGACACGGTTTAAGACCGGGTTTATGTGCGGTCTGAAAGAGGCATTAAGCCTGCTTTGACCGGTTTTGAGACCCGTTTTAAATACCGGGTCTAAGCATGTTTTGTGGTGTGAAAGCAGCATAAGTGAATAAAAAGAGATGTTAGTGGATTGCAGTCATTTCTAGAAATTCAGCTTGTCACTTGTGCGTCATAGGACAGGATAAATGTACAGAGTGAAAGATGATTTTCTTTGAAATAATGTATCTTTTCTTGGAAACCCTTGCCACAAATTACTGTCACAAGAGAAAATGAACAATATTTAGAGATGATCGCCACCTTGTGGTCAACCTATGTTCAATTGGAAACTACTGTATAGTAAATATCTTAAAATATCTAAAGGGCAATTTATTTTTACTAAAATAATGTGTAAAAGGATGTGTTCAATTTTTTTTTCGTATCACCTGAATGCATTTAAGGTTTTTTTTGCAGAAGTTTTCGTGAAAAAAGTTAATTGAAATAAGTAACCATAATGCATTTCATACTTATAATGGAAAATACAATCTGTCCGACTTTACTTAAAAAAAAAAAAAAGCCCCCTTTTATAATAATTCATTGGGAATTCTGAAAAAGAAAGCAGTGCAGGGACGGGGCCAGTGTGGTTAGCTAAGGGTGTCCGATGGACATACAAGTTGACCACTGTGTGAAAAAAATAGTAATAATAATAATAATAATAATAGGTGGTGGGGGGGGGGGTTGTTAATATTATAGGATTAGGATTGTGCTCTGATGAAGGGGGTGAAACCCCGAATGCTTAGCTTTTAATACACATCCGTTTTTGCATTTATGTTTGCCTCCTGAGTGCCATTACTTTTGGAAATTGTATATATATATATATGGTTATAGATGAGAACACCGCACACTTCAAGAATATATCGAGGGTGCCAAATCACATAGTAAATTACATACACATTATCCACTAGAAAGTAGACAGCGATTTGCACACCAATAATAAGTTCAAAAAATCATTTATATCGGCTGTATCAAAGCAGCAAAAAAGATGAACAAGCACATGGCAGTATATTGGAAACAATCAAAAGGGTACAGGTTTACTTATCGAATTCCATCACATGTACATGGTGCATATGGAACACCTGCCACCAGCCTCCCAATGGTGTGACCTGACATCAAGGGTACCCTTGATGAAGGTGGTAGCACCACTGAAACAGGCTGTCGGGTCACACCATTGGGAGGCTGGTGGCAGGTGTTCCATATGCACCATGTACATGTGATGGAATTCGATAAGTAAACCTGTACCCTTTTGATTGTTTCCAATATACTGCCATGTGCTTGTTCATCTTTTTTGCTGCTTTGATACAGCCAATATAAATGATGTTTTTAACTTATTATTGGTGTGCAAATCGCTGTCTACTTTCTAGTGGATAATGTGTATATATATATAGTCCAGGTATCTACACGCAAGGTGCAGAAGGGAGAGCACTCTCCAATCACAAATCAAATATTGTGAAATCCAAATACGTCGATACTAATGAAATAAAGAGACATCATAGTCCAAAAGAGATAAAGGTGATATATTGTATGACAGCCCCGACGTTTCGGTCCAAATCATGGACCATTATCAAGGAGCCTAAGGCACACAGAAAACATAAGTCATAAACACACTTTCAGTATGACAGAATGTGCATAGATACAGCAAGGTAACAATAAATGCTTACATAGTCATCTGAGCATACAGGTAGTCAGCGTTGAAGTAATCTCTGCCAAGTAGGTCAGGACAAAGTCAGCTACCTATAGTGTGCAGTCCGGGTCCCGCTATATATACCCACAGGAAGGGGTTAAGGAGCACAGCGATCGCGCCATAATAGCCTGCGTGTCAGGCTGCTGGAGCGCACGCTGACTTCCGGAAATACCGGAAGTTACGCGGTCTGTGGACCGCAAATGGAACGCACAGCTTCCGGGATGCCCGGAGCTGCGTGTCATATTCAGGAGTACTAAAGTAATTTAAGTGACTATGCGCTGAGACAAAATGCAAGATACAAAGTCATCTATATGGTGTGGGTTTAAAGTAACCATGATAAACATCCATCTGGTGTCACTATTATGTGAAAAGCGCGCATACTTGGGTAAATAGCGGGGGCTGGTGCCAGAAGCAGGGGAGTGGTAAAGGGGGGGAGAGATAAAATTATGGGAGTAATAAGTCATAATGAACCAATAATTATCTAATAAGTCAGGTAATGGAGGCAAGAGAAGTGCGTGAAAGCACTGCATATGGGGTTGAAAAATCCGGAAGTGCTAAAGGGAGAGAAATAAAAATAAATATAAATGTAAATATACATATCCGAGAATGAAAGGGGTTCGAGATAATGGGGCAAAAAAAATGGACGTGATGCTGGTCAGTCAGCTACAGTCACAGGAGGAGTATAGTAAAGGGATTGGAGATATTAATATGAAATTAGAACACACATAGGGATATATATGTATATACACACACATATACACAAACAGTTAAGGGGTCATGGCAATATGCATAAGTGAAAACCTAAAAGGGAAGGAGAAAGAGAAATGATGTATTACATTGGGAGAGTAGTGACATATTACAGTAAACAATCACCGTACTATAACAATGGGTAATGTTATGAGAGGGGTATAGAGTAAGAGGGGAACATAAGTATAACACCAAAAAACCTATCCCATCCTTACGCCAGTATATACCAAGTATGGCCTCTGGAGGTTTAGGTTTTCTGGATGATAACTTACTGACACAAGCCGAACATGGCATCATCTCATTGACAGATGATGATGCCGAAAAAGTTTTATTTGACCACTCCGACTTTGAGATCTTACCAACTGAATCACCCACCGACCTATACCAGAAACTCTTGAAGCTTAAAAAACGCGAAACTGACCTGACTCTTCACGGCCATTTTCTTTCTGAATATCACAGAAAGAAATATATCCCCAGGGGCTTCCGTGTGTCCAATATTCCTACTATTGGTAGACGCAACCCGACATTCTGTAGTCGCTGGTGCGGCGTTTTAAATAAGTGTTCTTTTGATCTTATGTTGCTAGTGATAGAGGAAGTAGGTACCGAACTTAAAAAGGTCAAACAAGAGATCGACACATTTGGTATTGCTCACTTACCTGCCATCAAAAGTGACAAATCCTGCAACCTAATTGATAAGATCAGAACCCAAGTAGACACTTATAAACAGGAAGAAAATTTGTGGTGTGTGCTGCGCAATTAAAGGCAGCTGACACAGGGTTTAGTCACTAACCCAAAATAGTAATAATAGAAAAAAGAGGTTTGTGTCAGCGCCTGCTGTTTAAATAATTGTTTACACGGTTCTCTTAAAAAATATATAAATTTAATTAGAATAAAAAAATATAAGTATAACAAAATACAATTCATATAATTACATACATATAATAAAATAAAAAAATAAAAAATAAATTATTTATTTTTTATTTTTTTATTTTATTATATGTATGTAATTATATGAATTGTATTTTGTTATACTTATATTTTTTTATTCTAATTAAATTTATATATTTTTTAAGAGAACCGTGTAAACAATTATTTAAACAGCAGGCGCTGACACAAACCTCTTTTTTCTACTTATAAACAGGAATTGATCTCATTTAAACGGAACAAATTGACAGTAGTTACCTCCGACTACCAGAACCATACTGTGTATAGGTGGCTGGCAGGTGACTCCGGTGGTGGCCGCACACAGAGGCCTTATAGGTCAAGGCGCCAACCCAACCCATATCACCTTAACACGGGATCATCCACATCGGCCTCTGACACCGAGCAGTCAGGTCCACAATCCGATTTTTTAGGATCTGACCCCGGCAATACCTCCAAAGCCAGAAAACCGCCAAGGGGGCGAGGAAGGGGCATAGACCACAGCCTCGGTGTGGCCGACTTAGGAAAAAGAGTCAGGAAACCAGTGCTGACCTAGTATTCAACTTGTCTGACTCATCCCTTACCCCGGCAATGACATCGCTTCTCGCCAGAGGCCTGTCGTTTGTCCCCACTTGCCCCCATGACAGTTTTGATACCTCCTTAGACGTTTATAAGTTCAGCAGGAAATTACGGTTGCAAGAACAGTTCGCAGGCGCCACTAGCACTGCTCCCCTGTCTAGCTTCCACAAACCATCTGTGTTTGCCCTGACTTCTCTCAACCCCAGTATCAAGACCTTCACTCGACTGGTTGAGAATGACATTCAACAATCACCTCTTAAACCTAAATTTGACAATCTAACCCGTGCAGAACGAACAGCTCTCAAATCCCTGAAGGATGACCCTAACTTGGTTATTCGCCCAGCTGACAAGGGAGGGGCGGTGGTGGTACAAAACTGGTCTGACTACAACACTGAGATACAGCACCAACTGGCTGACAGTAATACCTATCAATCAGTACCACAGAACCCGATCCCAGTATTCAAAAAGAGAATCGACAAACTCCTCCTCGACGGCCTGACACACCAGTGGATCACTAAGGAGACACATGAATATCTGACAGTAGATTTTCCAGTTTGTCCCATCATATACACCCTACCCAAGATTCACAAGTCCCACTCTCACCCACCGGGCAGACCCATTATTTCTGCCAGACTCTCCCTACTACAACCACTAGCCATTTTTGTGGACAACTTTTTGCAACCACTGGTCACCTCAGGCACTACGTATGTCCGAGATACCACAGACTTCATTGGAAAATTGAAAACCATCAACATCCCAGCAAACCCGGTACTACTAGCAACCATGGACGTGTGTTCTCTATACACAGTGATCCCACACACAGACGGCCTACGAGTACTGAGAACCAAGCTGGATGCCAGACCGGTACCTGAACCCCCTACTAACTTCTTGGTTGATTTGGCAGAAGTAATTCTCAAATATAACCACTTCCTCTATCAACGGAAATACTACATACAGGTGTCAGGGACTGCGATGGGTTCTAATTTGGCCCCGTCGTATGCCTGCCTGTACATGTCTGACTACGAGGAGACCCACATCATGCCACAGTATGGCCACCAGATCCTCTTCTACAAACGCTTCATTGATGATGTGTTCTTAATTTGGTCTGATACAACTGAATCATTCAACCTGATGATACAATCCCTGAATGAACTCAACTGCCCCATTAAATTCACTCATCTTACTGACCTCCAATCCATAAACTTTCTGGACATCAACATTTCCATCAAGGACGGCATTCTGCATACCAGCCTGTTTAGGAAACCGACCGACCGTAATACATTACTTTCCACAACCAGTCAACACCCTCCGGCTCTAAAAGAACACCTGCCCATCTCCCAATACATGCGGGTTATAAGAAACAACTCCAATCAAGCCACGATGGAAGTCCAACTCCAAGAGATGACCCACCGATTCTCCCAACGAGGATACTCATCCACCACCCTGAACCGCTGCCTTGCAAAAGCCAGAACCAATATGCTGCCACCACGGCCAACCACATCGGCCACTCCTAAAAGGCAACCACGGATGGTCTTTGTAAACCAGTATGACCACGTATCTTCCAAAGTTCAGAAGAGTCTAAGAAAACACTGGCCTATCATCGCTTCCGACAAAACTCTGAAACTACAGCAATTTGGTCCCCCAATGATCGCTCATAAGAGAGGACCCAACCTGAAGCAATTACTCATGCGCCCGATGATGAGCCCTTCACCAGATAGCAACGTCACATGGCTCCACTCTAAACGCCCCGGCTGTTTTCGTTGCACTGGATGCACGACCTGCAGCAGCATGACCCCGGGCCCTACCTTTCCACACCCGCATTCAGGTAAACCGATCAAGATCAAATACCGCCTCCATTGCCAAATGGACCACATTATTTACCTCCTAAACTGCCCTTGTGGACTGGCATATGTAGGCATGACTACTAGGAAATTTCGAGAAAGGATGGCAAACCACAGGAACTCTATCCGAGCTGCACTTGAGACCAAGAAAGCAGACTTGCCCATTCCCCGCCATTTCCTTGCAGCAGGACATCAGAACTCTAATCTCCGGTGCCGACTCATTGACTGGGTACCCCCGTCACCCCGTGCGGGTGACGGGGGACTGAGACTAAGGAAACTTGAAAGTCGTTGGATCCACAGGCTGGACACTATCGCACCCAGGGGTCTCAACGAGAACAATCCTTTGTCCATCTTTCTTAGACAATCCTAATTACTCATTACCAGCATTATTTTTTGGTGTTATACTTATGTTCCCCTCTTACTCTATACCCCTCTCATAACATTACCCATTGTTATAGTACGGTGATTGTTTACTGTAATATGTCACTACTCTCCCAATGTAATACATCATTTCTCTTTCTCCTTCCCTTTTAGGTTTTCACTTATGCATATTGCCATGACCCCTTAACTGTTTGTGTGTATATGTGTGTCTATATACATATATATCCCTATGTGTGTTCTAATTTCATTTTTTTTGCCCCATTATCTCGAACCCCTTTCATTCTCGGATATGTATATTTACATTTATATTTATTTTTATTTCTCTCCCTTTAGCACTTCCGGATTTTTCAACCCCATATGCAGTGCTTTCACGCACTTCTCTTGCCTCCATTACCTGACTTATTAGATAATTATTGGTTCATTATGACTTATTACTCCCATAATTTTATCTCTCCCCCCCTTTACCACTCCCCTGCTTCTGGCACCAGCCCCCGCTATTTACCCAAGTATGCGCGCTTTTCACATAATAGTGACACCAGATGGATGTTTATCATGGTTACTTTAAACCCACACCATATAGATGACTTTGTATCTTGCATTTTGTCTCAGCGCATAGTCACTTAAATTACTTTAGTACTCCTGAATATGACACGCAGCTCCCGGCATCCCGGAAGCTGTGCGTTCCATTTGCGGTCCACAGACCGCGTAACTTCCGGTATTTCCGGAAGTCAGCGTGCGCTCCAGCAGCCTGACACGCAGGCTATTATGGCGCGATCGCTGTGCTCCTTAACCCCTTCCTGTGGGTATATATAGCGGGACCCGGACTGCACACTATAGGTAGCTGACTTTGTCCTGACCTACTTGGCAGAGATTACTTCAACGCTGACTACCTGTATGCTCAGATGACTATGTAAGCATTTATTGTTACCTTGCTGTATCTATGCACATTCTGTCATACTGAAAGTGTGTTTATGACTTATGTTTTCTGTGTGCCTTAGGCTCCTTGATAATGGTCCATGATTTGGACCGAAACGTCGGGGCTGTCATACAATATATCACCTTTATCTCTTTTGGACTATGATGTCTCTTTATTTCATTAGTATCGACGTATTTGGATTTCACAATATTTGATTTGTGATTGGAGAGTGCTCTCCCTTCTGCACCTTGCGTGTAGATACCTGGACTATTTTTGAGTACAAGCCTTTTTGGCCTGCACTTATGGTTGGGCACCCCACTGTTGTTTCCCTTGGGTGAGAGTGCGGTCATTTGTATATGTATATATATATATATATATATATATATATATCTATTTGGTGGTAAAACTTCTGCGCCTTCAGTGTTGACAAGGAAATAATCTGTGACAATCCTTAAAAAACTTTCTATGTGCGTACCGAAAGTAGTAAACAATTTTGCGTGTAGTGGTATCTTTCACTCCCAAATATTCATCCTTTTTTTCCTTCCAAAATCCGACTGGGATTAGCTCTGTCCAGGTGTAGTTCCCATCAGGCGTAGTATAAAGGCCCTTAAAACCAAAAAACTCCCAACAAAGGGGAAAACTGATAGCGTAATATTGTTTTTAGAAACACATTTATTTCAAAACAATACGCATAATAAGTAAAAACAGTGGATGGACCCGTACATTTGACATAAAAACATAAGCTTATCTGATTTTAGTCATCGGGAGCGGAGAGGTATGTATAGCCCAACCGGTTTCGTCCCTTTCTTATGTGCTGGGACTTCCTCAGGGGTTTAGAGATGAGGTGACTTGTATCTATGAGATATATATATGCTATTGCAGCTAAGAGAATTACCTGGCGTCCGGAAACGCTGTTTGCGCATGTGCAGGATGCCCGTGTTGTTATGGTAACCTCTGCAGTAACTGTACCTGCTGGTTTCGCCGTTGCGCATGCACGAGGCCTCCGCGATCTCGCGGTAGTCCTCGCACACACGCCCGCGTTGTCATGGTGACTTCTGCATCAGATCCGACCACAGGTCTCGCTGTTGCGCATGCGCGAGACACCCGCGATCTTGCGGTAGTTCGAGATCTCGGGTATCTCGCGCATGCGCAACAGCGTGACCTGCAGTCGGATCTGATGCAGAAGTCACCATGACAATGCGGGCGTGTGTGCGAGGACTACCGCGAGATCGCGGAGGCCTCGCGCATGCGCAACGGCGAAACCAGCAGGTACAGTTACTGCAGAGGTTACCATAACAATGCGGGCATCCTGCACATGCGCAAACAGCGTTTCCGGACGCCAGGTAATTCTCTTAGCTGCAATAGCATATATATATCTCATAGATACAAGTCACCTCATCTCTAAACCCCTGAGGAAGTCCCAGCACATAAGAAAGGGACGAAACCGGTTGGGCTATACATACCTCTCCGCTCCCGATGACTAAAATCAGATAAGCCTATGTTTTTTTGTCAAATGTACGTGTCCATCCACTGTTTTTACTTATTATGCGTATTGTTTTGAAATAAATGTGTTTATAAAAACAATATTACGCTATCAGTTTTCCACCTTTGTTAGGAGTTTTGGGGTTTTAAGGGCCTTTATACTACGCCTGATGGGAACTACACCTGGACAGAGCTAATCCCAGTCGGATTTTGGAAGGAAAAAAAGGATGAATATTTGGGAGTGAAAGATACCACTACACGCAAAATTGTTTACTACTTTCGGTACGCACATAGAAAGTTTTTTAAGGATTGTCACAGATTATTTCCTTGTCAACACTGAAGGCGCAAAAGTTTTACCACCAAATAGACGTTTTTTCTGGTCCTAAGGAAATTAGGCCATTTTGAAAACTTTTGCTGACACAGTATATATTCTGGAGTGTTGATAATATTATCACTTGTTTACATTATTGTAAAGCTTGTCACATATACTAGTCACTAAGTGAGGGGTAGCGCTTTTTGTGCACCACACTATATATATATATATATATATATATATATATATATATATATATATATATATATAGGTAAGTAGGTGTATCGGGTTGGCACTCGTGGCTTCAATAAAAATCCGGTGCCAGGAACATAATAGAGCAATAAGAGACACTTACCCCCTCAGAGAAAGGATGGATCCGGCACACGGTAGTATAGGTGAAAAAAAAGAGGTTTATTAAGAGTGCAACATTGCACTAAGTGACAGCTGCTGACCTGACAGCCGTTTCAACTGCTGGGTGCAGGATTGTTGGCGTCACTCACAGGAAAGGAGGTAAATCAAAGAAGTACACGAAGCACCATGATTTAGCAACTTTTCAACTCCTTTATTCTGAGTTTTTTGACAAAGGCTAAAAAGTCCCGTCAATAGGAAATCTGCAGGCAAAAAATATGTCATCTGTAACCAATCGCAGGATACAAAGTATATAAATTAGCCGTGAGTATCAACAAGTCATTCATCACAATGTAGCAATAGAAAGCATGCGAGAATTAGAGATAACATTGTAAGCCCAATGACTCGTTAAGGCCTCTAGGAGCCAGGGAATCCAATCGGGTGATCCACCTGGACTCAAGCCCAGGGGCGGATTTAGGGAGGAGGGCGCCCCTAGGCACAACAATAATGTTTACTAAGTAGGACAGTTTATAAGGGCAGTATCTGCATGTCCTATCCATTTACACTCTATTTAAGATGGAATATAGTACAGTACAGTGGATATTTTGCAGTTATTGGTACATTTTGGGCTGACAGTACTATCACAGGCATCCAAGTGCCGCCCCCAAACATGTGCCGCCCCTAGGCCGGTGCCTCACGTGCCTAATGGGAAATTCGGCTCTGCTCAAGCCTTAACAGTAAATTGGACCGATCACCGCCACGTACCAATGCAGGTACATGATCTATAATACGGTACCTGAGAGTCGCAATGTTATGCTTGGCTTGCACAAAGTGCCTTGCGACTGGCTGCTCACTCCCACCAGAAAGTAAGGCTGCTTGGATGGCGCAGCAATGCTGCGCCATCCTCTCCTTAAAGGTGAGGTCAGTCTTGCCTACATAGATGCGGGAACAGACACACGTGATGGTGTAGTATACAAATTTGGTACTACAAGTTAGATGATGTCGTATCAGGAATTTCTTGCCTGTAAAAGGATGAGAAAAAGACGGCCCAGTCTGTAAAAAGTTGCATGTAGTACAATTTGGACATTTGAAACTTTGAAACAGCCTAAGCGGGGTTTACCAAGGAAGTTGGATGGACTAGGTATACTTAGTTTGGAAATATCATTTTTAACAACCAAATCTTTGATATTAGACCCCCTTTGGTAGCAAGGCATTAATCTAGATTGGTGCATGGGTTTTAAATCACTGTCGGATGTGATTATCGGCCACAAACGTTTGGCCGCCACAAACGCCTTTGGAGTTAAATGGTTACATTTATTAACCAAGCATGGTAGTTGGATGTTTTCTTTGTGCCTGTGCTAGTGTGTAGCTGGTGGGGGGGAATCTCCAGGACCTTTTGCATGACAGCATACAAGACTTTTCTATCATACCCACGGTCAAGGAATTTTAACAGCATCAAATCGAGCTGTCTAATCCCTTCATCGCGGTTGGTAGATAGTCGTAGAGCACGTAGAAATTGAGAACGGGGTAGAGCTTTTTCAAAGCTATCGGGTGTGCACTAGAAGCTAGGAGCAAATTGTTTCTGTCAGTAGACTTACTGTATAAAGTCGTTTCCAAATGTCTCTCCACCTTTCTAATATTCACGTCAAGAAAATTCACTTGTACGTTGTCAATACTGTAGGTGAATTTGACTGGGTGGTCAAGGCTATTATGCTCATCTATTACTGTACTGAATTCCAGTGCCTCCCCAGACTATAAATAAATCATCAATGTAACGAAAAATGCGCTGATTTTATTGGCAATGGTGGGAGAACTGAAAAAGACATCTTGCTCAATAGCAAACCTAAATGCGTTGGCATACGATGGGGCCACTGCCGACCCCATCGCACAGCCTTCGCACTGTAAGAAAAAAGCCCCGTCATGGAAGAAGTAGTTCTTGGTAAGAACTAATTCTAACAAAGTCAAAAATAACTCAAGGACTGGCCCTTGGTATAAAAAATTGTTGGTTAAAAGGATTTTAACAGCATGCAGACCCATTGTGTGGGGGAATGCAAGTATACAAATTGACAACATCTACTGAGCACAGCAAACAGTCAGGTGGCAAATCTTGAAGTTTACTCAAAGACATTAAAAGGGAACCTGTGTCTTTCAAATAGGTTGGTTGCGCCTGCACACAGGGCTGTAGTAGTGCGTCTAAATAGACAGAGGCCGGTTGCATAAGTTACCCGCGGGCCGATATGATCGGTAGGCCTGGGGGTTTGTCAAGTGTCTTGTGGATCTTAGGGATCGTATACAGGAGGGGGGCAATAGGATGTTCCATTAGTAGGCCTTAAAGACTGCATTGCTAAGAGCTATGTTCTGCTCCTTGGAGAGGTTGCGCTGTCCTTTAAAGATCTGGTAAAAAGTTCTTAATCCTGATGAAGGGGATTGCATTCCCCGAAACGTAGAAGCTTATGTTTTTGCAATACACTTGATTATTTTTGCACAAGTCTCCAAGTGCCGCCTCGTTTCTTTTGTGGATATATGTTTGGACGCTGGTCCCTTAGGAAGGCATGGGAGTACAATACCCCCTGGGGGGGGGGGGGGGGACTGCTGGAGTGCCAGAGCCCACAAGACTATATATATATATATATATATATATATATATATATATATATATATATATAAATAAAGCACTTACCCCCCTTGGTTGTAGAAGGATAGGAACCGGCACACGGGTGGATGGTGAAGAAAAGTTGATTTATTGTACAAACATGATTGCACCCAACAACAGCTGTACACCTGACAGCTGTTTCAACCAAAATAAACGGTTTTCATCAGAGGTGAAGCACACAGTAAAAGAGCCTGCTTAAATAACTGAAAATTGCGCCAAAATGCATATGTAAATTGGGCCAACCAGGCCTCCACTGACGTGCAGCTGACTTCAATTACAGTGAGTGACAGCTGGAGTGGGGGGCGCGGCTCAGGCAGCATAATTGGGATTTCCCAGAGTGTAAGCACTAGGCTAGCTCCGGGAGTCCCATATCTGCCAGTGTGTGGCGGACGGCAGTTGTCTGTGTGCGTACAGACAATGTCACTTGACACGCCAAGAGAGGTGGTGACGGGGCCGGTGGGGACAGCGGGTGTCAACCGTGGTGTTGGGCTATAACACCGCTGTACAGGACCACCTAGGTCTGGTCCTGGGGAGCGCGCAGGATTGGTTGTCCATTAAACATTGACAGTGTGTACAGAAATAAACATTGCGTGGGTGTGTAGACAGGTTAGCATGTCGACCACCATAATAATACATGGTATTTGTAGACTCTGAGGCATCTCGTATTTGGAGACATAACAAGGGCATATGAGCAACATGTTTTGCATAGATGAGCCGTCAACATGGATGCATGCCGGCTATATACTCTCAGCCTAATAATATCTGCGTGTTCACTCAATCGAATAATATATGCATGTAGCTCCAGGGCACTCTGAGCCTTAAAGTCTCCTGATCACTCATATGAGCCATACTGTGTCAACACTCATGGTATGTCGACCATGTAAATAAAAGCTCGGCGGTGTCGGAAAACCGTTACATAGGATCTTTAACTCCGCAATGACTACAACACTCAGAGGTGTCAACATACACTTATAGTCAACTATATGGATGCTTGTACACAGGGCCGGCGCGTGCCGCTCAGCAAAGCCTGCAAAGCAGGGAGGCGCTGGGCTGTATAGGCGCACTCTCCCTGCTCTGCGACTCTGCCACTGTGTGGTGCTGCTGCTGTCAGTGTATGATGCTGAAGCACAGAGCAGCAGCAGGGGAAGTCCCTTAAGCTTCCTAACTGCGGTGCCACTGCCGACTTCAGCCTTTCCTCACTCATCTCACAGGACAGCATGTGCCTAGCAGGGATTGGAGGAGCTCGGCACATGCTGATGATAACAGCCACTGATTGGAGGAGCCTATAACATGCTCCTTTGATCCCTGGCTGAACCACAGGATGTAACAGAATGACGGCCTCTGTGAGTACACCTTCTCTGTCTCTGTACAAGCTCCTGCCTCTCCCTGAAACAGCTTCTCTCTCCCCATCATCTGTCCCACCTCTTTCCTGCCCAGCATTTGTCCTGTCCCCTCCTGCCCACCATCTCTCCCTGCCCTGTATTTGCCCTCTCCCCCTGCCCATCATCTGCCCCACCCCTCCCTACCCAGTATCTGCCTTCCTCTCACTGCCCAGCAACTGTCCTATCCCCCTCTCCTGCCCACCATTTGTCCCTGCCCAGTATTTGCCCCCTCTCCCTGCCTATCATCTATCCCAACATCTCCCTACCCAGCATCTGCCTTCTGCTCCCTGCCCACTATCTATCCCCCCTCTCCCTGCCCATCGTCTGCCCCCCTCTATCTGCCCAGCTCCCTGCCCATCGTCTGCCCCCCTCTATCTGCCCAGCTCCTCTCCCCTCTCTCTGCCCATCATCTGTCCCCCTCCCTCTGCCTATCACATCTGTCCCACCCTTTTCCTGCCCATCATCATTACCCCTATCCCTCTCTGCCCAGCATCTGTTCCTGTGTCCCCACCATCTGCCCCTCTGCCCAGAATCTGACCCCCCAGCATCTATCCCACCTCTCCCCACATCTGTCCCCATATGCATGCACACTGGGTGTGTGAAGTGTGCACAGGCACACCCTAATGCACACGCCGCCAGCCGACGCTGTCACACATCATGTGCAGGGTTGGGGCTTCCGTGACCGCCTCATAGGTAGCTCTGTAGAGGTGGCTGCTGCTTAGCAATGTGCAGCGGCACGAAGGCAGAGGATGAGGAGGCGTCAGCAGCAGAGGCAGGAAGGTGGAGGCCTCTTTACCCATATAACATGTAAATAAAATAAATGCGGCATGGATGGGGTGCATGGTGGCTGGGCATGACTTGCCTGGATGTATGTGTTTGTGTACTCTCTATTTGTATGTTCTTCCTTGAATGTTTTATTTTAATAGGTGATATGAGTGATATTGACTGTGCTGCCTTTAGTTTGGGGTGTCTCTCGCTGATAGGCCCCTAGTAGTAAATGAAATGTGGATTGTACTAAATGGTGCCTACACAGCGCCCTGCATCTCACTATGTCCTACATGGCGCCCTGCATCTCACTATGTCCTACACGGCGCCCTGCATCTCACTATGTCCTACACAGCGCCCTGCATCTCACTATGTCCTACACAGTGCCCTGCATCTCACTATGTCCTACACGGCGCCCTGCATCTCACTATGTCCTACACAGTGCCCTGCATCTCACTATGTCCTACACGGCGCCCTGCATCTCACTATGTCCTACACAGTGCCCTGCATCTCACTATGTCCTACATGGCGCCCTGCATCTCACTATGGGCCTTATTCTGATCGGTGCGGATATTCCCGCATGCGGACGGACCGCCGATGTTGATCGTCTGCGCATGTGCAGAGGTCACTCTGCGCATGTGCAGGCGATTTCGCCGCACGGATTCTTTATACGCCGCACAGGGGGCGTAGAGGGGCGTGAGGGGCTACTTAGCCTCATTACCCTATGCATACGCCCCGCGTTTCATGGGCGTTCCCATGCAAACGCGGGCGTATGCATGGTAATGAGGCCGTGACGCGTGGGTACGGGGCGGGCATCTGACATCGCCGGATGTCAGCCGCCTGCCCCCATACATGATTTCACACGGACAAGTGTCCGTGTGGTCTTGTGTTGCGGGACCTGGTGGAGCGTGCGGCCCTGCATTCGATGTTCGGCGACCATCGAATGCAGGGGCTGCTCCCAAGACGGAGGAGGCGTATCCCCGTCCAATTTCATGCGGATCGCCACATATCCGCGTACGGACGGCAGGTGGCGATCCGTATGGAAGGCGGGGATTCGCCTGCACGGTTGCGGCCGCATATTCTGATCGGGCCACACCGATCAGAATAAGGCCCTATGTCCTACACGGCGCCCTGCATCTCACTATCTCCTACACAGCGCCCTGCATCTCACTATGTCCTACACGGCGCCCTGCATCTCACTATGTCCTACACAGTGCCCTGCATCTCACTATGTCCTACATGGCGCCCTGCATCTCACTATGCCCTCCCTATGTCTCTCTATGCCCTCCCTATAGCCATGAGTCTCTCTATGCCGGCTGTGCACACCCATATAATATGATCTGCGGACGCATATGTCTGTACCCCTCTCTCAGCCTAGCATCGGTACCCTCCACACTGCTCAACATCTCACTGTCCTACACTCTCTCTGCCCAGCATCTGGCTCCCCATAACCTTGTTCCATCTTTTCCCTCCTATCTCTTTTCCTTGTACCCCATCTATCATTTCTATACTCTAGCAGTAGATAGACCCCTAGTAGTAAATGAAATGTGGATTGTACTAAATGGTGCCTACACAGCGCCCTGCATCTCACTATGTCCTACACAGCGCCCTGCATCTCACTATGTCCTACACAGTGCCCTGCATCTCACTATGTCCTACACGGCGCCCTGCATCTCACTATGTCCTACACAGTGCCCTGCATCTCACTATGTCCTACATGGCGCCCTGCATCTCACTATGTCCTACACAGTGCCCTGCATCTCACTATGTCCTACATGGCGCCCTGCATCTCACTATGTCCTACACGGCGCCCTGCATCTCACTATGTCCTACACTGCGCCCTGCATCTCACTATGTCCTACACGGCGCCCTGCATCTCACTATGTCCTACACAGTGCCCTGCATTTCACTATGTCCTACACGGCGCCCTGCATCTCACTATGTCCTACACAGCGCCCTGCATCTCACTATGTCCTACACGGCGCCCTGCATCTCACTATGTCCTACACAGTGCCCTGCATCTCACTATGTCCTACATGGCGCCCTGCATCTCACTGTGTCCTACACGGCGCCCTGCATCTCACTATGTCCTACACAGCGCCCTGCATCTCACTATGGCCTCCCTAGCGCCCTGCAACTCACTATGCCCTCCCTATGTCTCTCTATGCCCTCCCTATAGCCATGAGTCTCTCTATGCCGGCTGTGCACACCCATATAATATGATCTGCGGACGCATATGTCTGTACCCCTCTCTCAGCCTAGCATCGGTACCCTCCACACTGCTCAACATCTCACTGTCCTACACTCTCTCTGCCCAGCATCTGGCTCCCCATAACCTTGTTCCATCTTTTCCCTCCTATCTCTTTTCCTTGTACCCCATCTATCATTTCTATACTCCATTCATATTCCACCATTTTCCCTCAGCACCCACTTTTCCCTTGCTCCCCTCACAAATCACTGTTTTTCTAACATTTTCCCTTCTCGTGCCTCCCCTTTCCTATTACTCCTTTGCTCTCTACCCACCTTACGTCTCTACTACTGTGGGCATGATGTGGATAAGGTGCATTCCTACTGTGGATTTCATATGTAATGGGATCTACTGTGAGCGTTATGTATAAGGGGCACTACTATTGTGTGCATTGAGTTTTTAAGTAATGCTACTATGTGAGTTATGTATAAGGGACAATACTACTGTGGGTGTTTTAAGTGGCACCAGCATTATGTTAAAGGGGCATTACTTCTGTGAGCAGTGTGTATAATACTTTTGTGGGCATTATGTATAAGGGGCACTACTGTGGGCTTTGTGTATAAAATGACACCAGGTACGGTGTAATGTGGATTGTGCTACTGTATGGTGTAATTTAACTAGCGGTACTATTGTGTGGCTGTGCCCCTTCCTTATAATACCACACCCTTTATTTGTGTGTGCCATTAAATATGGGAGGGCGCAAATATACAGTTTGCAGGAGGGAGCCAGAGAACCTAGCACCGGCCCTGCTTGTACAACCTGCATAGAAGGCGCTAGGTAGCGATATGAACAGATGTCAATATACAATAGTATATTTATGCATGATCTCAATCATGCAAACAGAGATAAATAGCACTCAGCGGTGCAGAAGATAAACATATACAATATATACAATAAGCCACCTCATTAGCACATGGTGGTGCATGGAGGTGCAGATATATATATGATGCAATAGAACAGTTCTGTTAATGGAAAGTCCACAGTCACAGAAAGCAGCCCATATTGGAGTCTTCATTCAAGCCCAGCGGGGCTTGGCACTTCAATTTAAATATCCAAGAGAGCTCTCTTTGGAGAAGTAGTCTCTCTCTGTCGCCACCATATCTAAGTGGTGGTATGTGGTCAAGGATGGTGCACTTTAAATCCACAACCTTGTGGCAGCGTTCCAAAAAATGTCTTGCGACAGGGAGATTCTTAAGGTCACTTTGGGCAATGTTGGGGTCAGTACTTTTCTTGATGGACGACCGATGTTGGTTAAGTCTCTCCTTTAACATGCGGGATGTCTTACCCACATATAGCATTTTACAGGGGCACTGAAGGGCATAGACGACAAACTTGCTGTTGCAATCCAGGTGGAACTTTATGTTGAACTCTTCGCCATTAGATGGATTTGTGAATTTACTGCCAGTCAGTAGGAACTGGCAGTTGACACATCCCCCACACTTGAAAGTACCTTTTCTTAATTTGAGCCAGTTATGTCTAGAACCCACGCTGGGGTTAGACTTAGTCTTGACCAGTAGATCCCTGAGGTTAGGGCCTCTTCGGTAGGCAAATCTGGGTGGTCCTGTGATCTCTTTCAAAAGGACCGGATCACTCGACACTATGTGCCAATGTTCATTAATTTTCTTTCGAATCTGCTTGGAGGCCACCGTATAGGTGCTCACGAAATTCATTCTGTCACTTTTCTCTTGTGTTGTGGTCTCCTTAGCCTTCAGGAGATCATCACGTTTAAGCTTCAGGACTTTGGTGTATGCTTCTTCCACTTCCACTTCAAGACCCAAGCGTGGGACCAGCGGTTCTCCAAAATGTCGCTGCCAGAATGGAGACCCAAGAAGCCACTCAGCAGCAGGTGATCAAATTCTTACAGGATGTGTCCAGCAGGTTGGATACCCTGCAGCAATCCCTGTCGACTTCTATGTCAACTTCCCCCGGAGGTTCAGCATCACCAGTCCCACCTTCTCGTCTCCAACTGCCAGCACCCAGCAAATATGATGGCGACCCCAAGACCTGCAGAGGGTTTATTAACCAGTGCCAAATCCAGTTCGAATTGGTTCCTCATAATTTTCCCACGGCCAGAATTAAAATTGCATATATTGTGTCTTTATTAACTGGTTCCGCCCTAAATTGGGTGTCACCTTTATGGGAAAGAGCAGATCCTCTGCTGGCGGACTATGACCAATTCATCCAGACCTTTCGCCGCATATTCGATTTGCCAGGTCGACCCGTGTCAGCAGCTACCGACATCCTCCAGATCAAGCAAGGGTCTCGCCCCATGGGGCAGTATGTAATCCACTTTCAAACTCTCGCGTCTGAATTACAGTGGAACAATGAAGCCCTGACAGCTGCATTCTGGTTGGGAGTCTCTGACCGGATCAAAGACGAGTTGGCCTCTCGTGATCTTCCTGACCGATTGGAAGATCTTATATCTCTGTGTCAAGATTGATCTACGTCTTCATGAGAGAGGACTAGAAAAACATAAGAAGTTAATTCCCAAAGTTTCTCCCAAGATTCGTTCTGAGTCTCCTACGCGTGAAGAACCAATGCAAGTGGGTAGATCACGACTGACTCCCGAAGAACGTACCCGCAGGCAGCGCAATCGTTTGTGCCTATATTGCGCTGCTCCCAGTCATTTCATTAACAATTGCCCCGAGCGTTCTGGAAACGACCGAGCCTAACCGGTAAGGGAGGAGTCAGGTTAGGTCAAGTGGCTAAGTCTCCTCCAGACTATGACTTTGTTTTGCCAGTATCTTTGGATACCCCTGCCGGTGCCCACTCCAGCACCGCCTTGGCAGATTCCGGCTCGGCCGGAAATTTCATTTCACAAGAACTGGTCACTAAACTGAAGATTCCTCTTGAACCGTTAGTTCCACATCTAGCTGTTACAGCAGTTGATGGCAACAGAATTCCAGGCAGTGAGGTTCGTTTCTGTACCAGCCTTCTCACCCTCAGAGTTGGCATGTTGCATCAGGAGCAGATCAAATTTCTCATCATTCCCAAATCTTCTTATGAAATCGTCCTCGGTCTCCCCTGGTTCCGTCTTCATAATTCCAACATCAATTGGAAGACATTACAGATCGAGCAATGGAGTTCTCATTGTCAACAGCACTGTATCAAGTCAGTAGTGCCCACTCGTTCAGCCAATGCGAAAGTTCTCCCTGAGCTCCCCGAAGTCTACAGTGAATCACTGATGTATTCTGCGAGCAGTCTGCTGATACTCTACCTCCTCATTGCGATTGGGACTGTAAAATTGACCTTCTTCCCAGGAAATTTCCCCCTAAAGGTCGAACTTATCCTTTGTCTGTTCCTGAAACTCAAGCCATGTCCGCATACATTCAGGAGAATCTTCAGAAAGGGTTCATCCGGCGTTCGAGTTCCCCAGCAGGCGCAGGTTTCTTTTTCGTAAAGAAGAAAGATGGAGGCCTTCGTCCGTGCATCGATTACCGAGGGTTAAACGATATCACGGTCAAGAACAGTTACCCTCTTCCTTTAATTACAGAACTCTTTGACCGGGTGAGGGGTGCCAAAGTCTTCACCAAACTGAATCTCCGTGGTGCATACAATTTGATACGAATCCGTGAAGGCGACGAGTGGAAGACCGCATTTAATACCCGGGATGGTCATTACGAGTACCTGGTAATGCCATTCGGTCTCTGCAATGCCCCAGCAGTCTTCCAGCAATTTGTAAATGAGGTCTTCAGGGACATGCTCTACGTTTGCCTTGTGGTTTACCTCGATGACATCCTCATTTTTTCAAAAGACTTATTCTCTCATCGAACCCAGGTCAAAGAAGTATTGTCTCGTCTTCGGCAAAACAGACTTTATGGCAAGATTTCCAAATGTACCTTTGAAGTTCCGTCCGTGCCCTTTTTAGGTTACATAATTTCTGGCTTTGATTTGCGTATGGATCCAGAGAAATTGGAGGCTATTAATGGGTGGTCACAACCCACTTCCCTCAAAGCAATCCAACGCTTTATAGGGTTTGCCAACTACTACAGGAAATTCATTCGAGGCTTCTCCACACTGATTGCACCCATTACCGCACTCACCAAAAAAGGGGTTAATCCAGCCAGCTGGCCTCCAGAAGCCGTCGCAGCCTTCCAGTTTTTAAAGCAAGCCTTTGTCACCGCACCTATCCTGTCTCAGCCCGATGTCGATCAGCCCTTTTTTCTTGAGGTGGATGCCTCTAACATAGGAGTAGGTGCTGTGCTATCCCAGAAAAACAGTGATGAGAAACTCCACCCCTGTGGGTTCTTCTCTCGCAAGTTTCTTCCAGCAGAAAGAAATTATTCCATTGGAGATCAAGAATTACTTGCCATTAAATTATCCCTCGAAGAATGGAGATATTTATTGGAAGGTGCCAAGTTCCCCGTGACGATCTTCACAGATCATAAAAACCTGCTTTACCTCCAGTCTGCCCAGTGTATGAATCCCCGACAGGCTCGTTGGTCTCTGTTTTTCTCTCGGTTCTCTTTTAAACTGTTGTACCGTCCAGGCACCCAGAATGTAAAAGCTGATGCTTTATCCCGTTCCATGGAAGAGGATTCAGACCTGCAAGAGAGTCGGCCCATCCTTGACCCCATCGCCTTTGCTCCCACACAAGTGTCACCTGTGCCTCCTCCAGGTAAAATCTTTGTTCCCACTGAACTTCATCAAAAATTACTCTCCTGGGCACACAAGTCATTATTTTCTGGGCATCCCGGCGCCCAGGGGACATTAAAAATTCTTCAGAGATCCTACTGGTGGCTACAGATTGGAAAAGAAGTGAAGGAGTTTGTGGCCTCCTGTCCAGAATGTGCACAGCACAAAGTGTCCCGACAAGCTCCAGCCGGCCAGCTCCATCCTTTGTCTATTCCATCTCATCCCTGGACTCACATTTCGATGGACTTTATCTGCGACTTACCCAAATCTCAAGAATACAACACCATCTGGGTAATAGTTGACAGATTTTCCAAGATGGCCCGGTTCATTCCATTACCCGGGCTACCATCCGCTCCTAGTCTGGCTCAGCTGTTTGTACAGCATACTGTATATTCAAAAGTCATGGCTTGCCTAGTGAAATTGTGTCCGATCGTGGGGTACAATTTGTAGCACGGTTTTGGAGAGCTTTGTCCGATGCATTCCAAATAAAATTAAAGTTTTCCTCAGGCTATCACCCCCAGTCCAACGGCCAGACAGAAAGGGTAAACCAGGACCTGGAGACCTTCCTTCGTCTTTATGTATCATCCTCTCAAGATGACTTGTCTAGACTCCTCCCATGGGCTGAATTTGCCCATAACTTCAGGTACCACACAACCACTGGGCATTCCCCCTTCTTTATAGTCTATGGTCAACATCCTCGGGCCCCCAATTTTGAAGCTTTTCCTGCGATAGATGTACCTGCAGCCGCAGCAGCCGTTAACCATTTCTCTCAAATCTGGAGAGAGGTCCATTCTAACATCAAGAAAGCTTCAAAAAGGTACAAGTTCTTTGCAGATCGCAAGAGAAGAGCTGTCCCTGAGTTGTGTCCAGGGGATAAAGTTTGGCTTTCTACACGGAATCTCAGGCTGAGAGTTCCTTCTATGAAATTTGCTCCCAGATTTATCGGCCCTTATACTATTATACAAAGGATCAATCCTGTGGCGTATAAGTTGAAGTTACCCAAGTCGTTACGCATTCCCAACTCGTTTCACATCTCTTTGTTACGTCCTCTCATCCTGAATCGCTTCCATACCTCTTCCCCATCACTACCCAAAGTCCCAACCAGTAGGGGAGTAGAATTTGAAATCAACAAAATCATTGATTCTCGTTGGAGGTATGGACGTCTCCAATACCTCATTGACTGGAGAGGATATGGTCCTGAGGAGAGGAGTTGGGCGGATGCGTAAGATGTGCATGCTCCTCGATTACTCAAAATGTTTCACAAAGAAAATCCCTCCAAGCCCAAAGGGTGTTTGGTGCCCACCCTAAAAGGGGGGGGGGTACTGTCACAAACCGTGAGTCTCAGCCCCGTCTGAGACCACGTCCATTACCTTCCCGGTGGTCAGCGCTGAGAGTAAGGCCTCTGGTCGGTGTCAGTGCCTGGCAAGATGTCCCATGTTTAGCTGGTGTTGACCCGTGTAATCGACATGTCGGCACGCTGGAGTCCGCGCGACATGGGCGCCGCCATGACACATGCGCTCAGCTGACCAGAGGGTCCAATCCCGCTGCTCAGCCAGGGTAACCTCTGACCCACACACCTGCATACCTTCAGGTATGCTCAGTCTTTCCCTGTACTGATTGGTGCCGCTGCAGCTAACCAATCAGCACCTAGCAGGGGGGATATATTCCGGCCTCTGAGACTTAGTCATTGCCTTGAACTTGTGTTCATCTGATCTCAGTACCTCCTGTGTTCAGCTGTTTCCAAGGCTCCTGGTTATCCGGACTCCCCGTGTACCTCTCGCAGTACCTGCGGCTTCTACCTGGTTTGTCATCCCCAGAAGACTCCTGCTAATCCACTCTGCAGTCGAGTAACTGATTCCTGCTAATCATACTCACCTGGCATACCATCTCCAGAAGCCTCCTGCAGTTACCACCTTGCAGTTGAGTGATACCGACAACCTCGCTGTCGACATCTGTGTTGACACTTTCACACTGTGCCATCTAGAGACTGTTCCATCTGCCAGTGTCTCCAGTGTCATTCCTACAGTCATCTCCGACCCTCACAGCTCCAGTCCCAGCCTACGTCCAGAGGGCCAGGGCAGGGGGCCGCGACCTGCCTGTCAGACGCAGCCAAGTCCATATCCCCTTGCGGGGGTCCCTGGTGAATACCGCTGGCAGGTTAGACTCCGCGCCTCTGCTTTTGGTCTCCGTTAACACTCTGGTACGCTAGGTCCTGCCCCTGTGCATGTCATACATCAGGCCTCCGGCCTTCCGCTACTCTGCGCCCTCCACTGGTTCACCACAGTCAGAGTCGGGAACACAACAGACCACAGACCTGACATATATATATATATATATATATATATATATATATATATATATACACACACACAGTATATATATATATTTATATATATACATAGGATACTTTTGAACCGACATTCACTTATGTAGTCTGTTTTGAGTCCAGGTGCCTTCAAAGAATCATTGTGCAGATTGAAGAAAAAGAAATGCGGCACTCAAAGGGTCTTTGTTACTTAGATGAATGTATTAGTGGTACTACTATTACATTTACCTAAGTAACAAAGACCCTTTGAGTGCCGCATTTATTTTTCTTCTATCTGCACAATGATTCTTTGAAGGCACCCTATACAGCCGATTATACAGGCCAAACATTCGAGTTTAAAAGATACAGCATCATTATTGTCTGCATTAAGATCCTTCTCAAAATTGCCTGAAAATTGCTTATTATGTACCATCTATGTATGCAATTTGTATACATGCATTCCACACAACCTTGGGTTACAAGCCATCAGAATGTTGCTGACAAATAATGTATTGTACAAAGGTCCTGATTTGTTTTTTTTTATGACCTTACTTGAAATGGTACTCAACTAGGAAAGGGGGTCTTGTGGTAAGATGCAAGAAAAGACTGATTAAGTCTTACCTGGGGCACACTTTGATTTGATGTATTTTGTTTTATTATGATACTTTAAAACTTAACTTTTATTTTTATATTCTTAAAAGGAAGGGTGACTACTGTCACTTTTCGGGATATTTGAAGTGGTTGTTGTATCCCAAATAACTGTCTGCACCTTTTTATTGGGATGCATATACTCAATCACAAATATCTATCTGCACCTTTCACTTAGGATGCAAATGATAAATTTTCTCATAAGACACAGGAAAACAATTAAAAACAATTTTTCTCCATTTGCGAAGATTTTGTAAACATATGTCAGATGTTCACAGGAAAAAGCCTTTTGAGGTTTATCAACATTTTTAAATGGAGCAGACAGTTATTTGGGATATAACAACCACTTCAAATATCCCAAAAAGTGACAGTAGTCACCCTTCTTTTAAGAATATAAAAATAAAAGTTAAGTTTTAAATTATCATAATAAAACAAAATACATCAAATCAAAGTGTACCCCAGGTAAGACTTAATCTGTCTTTTCTTGCATCTTACCGCAAGACCCCCTTTCCTAGTTGAGTTCTCTGAAACTTGTTCTGGGAGCACCACCAACAGGCTATTCCAGAGATCATCCTGCAATGACAATTATGTTGGTTTAAAAATTACCGCACACCCATATGATGTTATGTGCGGATTCACACCAAAACTTTGCCTTGAAATGGTGGGAGTGGCTAGGGGGTCTAATGTAGCCCTGTCATATTTTAACGCGTTCATGTTCATGGTAGAAAATTAGACCTTTTTTTCTGACTCAAATATCTCCTAGAACATCTTTTCTTATTTCAGATACATAGATGACCTCTTTATATTCTGGAAAGGCACTAAAGAGAAGCTCCGAAATATCATCGACACGCATAATCTTACCTCTAATCCAGTTAAATACACTTATCACATCAGTGATACGGGTGTCAACGACCTGGACGTGACTATTACTTAACATAATGACCAACTCCAAACCACTCTATATCATAAGCCAATGGATAGAAATAATATTCTTCTTTCCTCCAGTGCACATCCAACCAGTCTTAAAAATGCATTACCCTATAGCCAGTTCTTGAGAGTACTGCGCATAAACAGTAATTGAAATATGGCTGTAATTGAACTTGACGAGATGTGCAAAAAGTTTTACGATAGAGGGTATGGTAAAAACACCATAAAACTCATGAAAGAAAAAGCCTTATCTGTACAGCCAGAGAAATTAAGTAGCAACCAAATATCGACATCTAAGAAAACAACCAATTCCCTGATTTGGACCAATACATACAACCATCAAACTCCTGGGGCGAAATGTAATAGGGTGCGATTTTTAGACTAAAAAAAAATCGCACCAAATCGCACCTTTAAAAATCGCATTTTTTGCCGCGAATTCGCATATGTAATGAGATGCGAATTAGCGGGAAAAAATGCGATTTGCCGCGATTTGCCGCGATTTTTAGTCATGAAAATGTGCGCATTTTTATAAATGCGATTTTGTGCAAAAAAAAAAAAGTTAAAAAAAAAACGGCGTGGGGTCCCCCCTCCTAAGCATAACCAGCCCCGGGCTCATTGAGCCGGACCTGGTTCCAAAAATACGGGGGACAAAAAATCTGGGGGTCCCCCGTATTTTGAAACCAGCACCGGGCTCCAACAGCCCGCGGTGTCATGCCACAGCCGGGGGACACTTTTTATACAAGGTCCCCCGGCCAAAACATGAGCACCGTGGCTGGTCAGCCTTGGACGGGGTACCTGGAGGAGTGGAGACCCCCCCAATAAAGGGGTCCCCCCCCCCCAGGCTTCACCCGTCCAGGGCTGAAGCCCGGGGCTGTCACCGGCGTCCGTGGCCAGTGGACGCCGGCCTGATAGGGTTAAATCCATCATACATATCATTACATTGCTTTTTACCGGCGAACTACAAGTGCCAGCAGACCTCCCCCGCATGCTGGGACTTGGAGAACCACAAGTCCCAGCATGCAGGGCATTAATGGGCCCGCTGGGACTTGTAGTCCACCTGTAAAAAGAATGTTTATAAAAAACACACACACAGAGAAGTACAAGTTTATTACACACACACACCTCAATTTTACACCAGCATACTTACCATTCCTGGATCCAGCGCTGGTCTGGCTGCTTCACAGCCGGCTCCCCCCGCACTGACAGGCAGCGGGGAGAACCGGCTTTCTCCGTTGCCTGTCACCGGCTTTCTCCGTAGCTTCTGTAGCTCTGTCCGAGTGCTACAGAGGCTGAGAGCGCGATTGGCTGAGCTACAGTATGCGTCTCCATGGAGACGCATAGCTCAGTCCTGATTGGCTGAGCTATGCGTCTCCATGGAGACGCATACTGTAGCTCAGCCAATCGCGCTCTCAGCCTCTGTAGCACTCGGACAGAGCTACAGAAGCTACGGAGAAAGCCGGTGACAGGCAACGGAGAAAGCCGGTTCTCCCCGCTGCCTGTCAGTGCGGGGGGAGCCGGCTGTGAAGCAGCCAGACCAGCGCTGGATCCAGGAATGGTAAGTATGCTGGTGTAAAATTGAGGTGTGTGTGTGTAATAAACTTGTACTTCTCTGTGTGTGTGTTTTTTATAAACATTCTTTTTACAGGTGGACTACAAGTCCCAGCGGGCCCATTAATGCCCTGCATGCTGGGACTTGTGGTTCTCCAAGTCCCAGCATGCGGGGGAGGTCTGCTGGCACTTGTAGTTCGCCGGTAAAAAGCAATGTAATGATATGTATGATGGATTTAACCCTATCAGGCCGGCGTCCACTGGCCACGGACGCCGGTGACAGCCCCGGGCTTCAGCCCTGGACGGGTGAAGCCTGGGGGGGGGGGGACCCCTTTATTGGGGGGGTCTCCACTCCTCCAGGTACCCCGTCCAAGGCTGACCAGCCACGGTGCTCATGTTTTGGCCGGGGGACCTTGTATAAAAAGTGTCCCCCGGCTGTGGCATGACACCGCGGGCTGTTGGAGCCCGGTGCTGGTTTCAAAATACGGGGGACCCCCAGATTTTTTGTCCCCCGTATTTTTGGAACCAGGACCGGTCCAAGAGTCCGGGGCTGGTTTCAGAAATACGGGGGACCCCTATGCTTTTTGTCCGGTACTTATGTAGTAACTGGGCTGCCGATTTTGAAATCGGGTCCATCGCATCGCATCGCACCCGACCAAATCGCATGCGATGCGATGCGATGCGATGCGATGGACCCGATTTTTCCATAGGAATCAATGTTAAAATGGACTGAGTCCATTTTAACATGGAATTCAATGGGAAAAAGGGGTCCTTTTCATACCCCTACTATCCAAGTGGGCATGGAGTTGGATATAAACCTGTGGCGAGCGTAGCGAGCCACCGAGCCCGAAGCGTGGCGAGCGTAGCGAGCCCCGCGAGGGGACACAGAATACCGTCCCCTCGCGGGGCTCGCTTCGCTCGCCACGCTTCGGGCTCGGTGGCTCGCTACGCTCGCCACAGGTTTATATCCAACTCCATGCCCACTTGGATAGTAGGGGTATGAAAAGGACCCCTTTTTCCCATTGAATTCCATGTTAAAATGGACTCAGTCCATTTTAACATTGAATCCTATGGAAAAATCGGGTCATCGCATCGCATCGCATCGCATCGTATGCGATGCGATGCGATATCGCATCGCATCGCATCTGATTGTATGCCTTAACTTAAGGCATACAATCAAAAAATCGGCAGCCCAGATACTACATAAGTACCTTTTGTCCCCCCGTATTTTTGGAACCAGGTCCGGCTCAATGAGCCCGGGGCTGGTTATGCTTAGGAGGGGGGACCCCACGCCGTTTTTTTTTTTATAAAAACACTTTTACACATTTTTATTAACAGAACCATGCACAGATCTCAATGATCTGTGCATGGTTCTGTCAAATTCGCCTGTCAGAACCTGGTCTATTTTTTTTGCGATTTTTGGTAACATTGACCAAAAATCGCACCCTATTACATTTGCGAGTTGTATACTTTATAATGGGAAAACATCTGGATGCGAATTGAAATGTGACTAAAAATCGCACTTCTAAAAGTGCGATTTCGCGGTAAAAAGTGCGATTTTTTACCGCGATTTTCAACCTATTAAATGTGCGATTTTCGGAAAATGTGCGATTTCGGCCGTTTTTGACCAAAAATCGCACATGTCTAAAAAATCACACCCTATTACATTTCGCCCCTGGCCTGATCAAAAAGGCAAAAAAGTTATGGCCCATAATACAGTCCGATTCTGACCTACACTTAACCAATAAAAGTCTGATGCCAGCTTACCGTAGGAATAAAAACCTTAAAAATGATCTGGTCCATAATGATATCACAGACATGGTTACAACCAACAAAGGAACATTTTTAGGGACCCCCAAAAAGGGACGTGTTAGATGCCCTAATTGCACCACCTGCGGGTTCTTACAAACAGGTACAGGTTGAGTATCCCGTATCCGAATATCCGTTATCCGAATTATTCCAAAAACCATACATTCCAGAAAGTGAACAAAATTTTTTTTATTTGCTAAAAACTTACTGGTGACATCTGTAACAGCACTACTGAGGGAATGATATGTAGCTGGCACTATATATGTGCAAGACAATGATTGCTTGGCATTTCATTTCAATGGGCCTTATTTTGGTTCACTCTTTCTGACAAAATCCTTCTTAGATGGACAAAACCATGTGCACTGCAGGGGGGCAGATGTAAAATGTGCAGAGAGAATTAGATTTGGGTGAGTTATTTTGTTTCTGTGCAGGGTAAATACTGACTGCTTTATTTTTACACTGCAATATAGATCTCACTTTGAAGTAAAACCCCACCCAAATCTAATTCTCTCTGCATAAGTAACATCTGCCCCACCTGCAGTGCACATGGTTTTGTCCATCTAAGAAGGATTTTGTCAGAAAGAGTGAACCGAAATAAGGCCCAATGTCTGAGATTGTACACAAACTTTGTTTCATGTTTTGAAACCTTTTTTTATGCACAAATAAAATATATTTGTGTTTATTTCATGTGTTTGATGTATATGTACAACATAAATGCAAGATACCTCAAGATAAATCATTGAAATATTAAAATATTCCGAAATATGGAATAATCCCTTATCCAAAATTCTCCTGGTCCCGAGCATTTTGGATAAGGGATACTCAACCTGTACTACTTTCAATCATCCTTTCACAGGCAAATAAATCCTGATACATTTCCAATCTTATCTCTTGTCCATGCTCCCTATATTATACAGGAAAAACAGATTGTCAATTTAAAGAAAGGATGGCTGCCCATAGATCAGCCATTGAGGCAGCCATCATTAAGGGAGACAGCGAACAACCAGTGGCAAGACATTTTGCCAAACATAGTATCACCGCCATACGATACATCATTATCGATCAGGTACCCCCACTTAAGCATGGAGGGGACAGACATAGTAAATAGTTTCAACTAGAATTGAGATGGATTGAGAGGCTTGGCACATTGTCACCAAGAGGTTTAAACAAATCTTTGGGATTACATGCGTTTTTGCAATAATCCATCAAGAGTTTCGATTTAGACACAAGGGTGGTCCTCTAAAATATGTATTAATTTAACAATAACAATATGGCCTGTTAATTAACAAATTAGGTTGAAGACATACATTTGCATATACATATAAATTAAATTCCTAGGACAAACTGTTAGTTTGAGGCATCATTGATTTATTTCTGTTAAAATCTGGCTCACCGAATATAGTGAAAAAATAAAGTTACAACATTGCAACACTTTTACAAAAGTAACAAATGGAGGCAGACAGGTGCTTAATAACATGTAACGTTACTTCCCTTTTTACTGGTGTAGAGTGCTTCCAAAAATTCTTCAAGGGAAAAACGATGTATCCTCATATGCACGTATTTTTCATTTGTGACCATGCAAAAAGAAGAATACATAAAACATATATGATGAAATATGTCTTGGGGTGTTAGTTCTTCTTATTCTACCTGTGTTGTTTATAGGAAGTAGTGTATGGTTGCCCTTCCACCAGATCCACTCTCAAAGAACACAATGTGTACCGAACTCACATAAAACATAGGTGAATGAAAACAGGGTATCTTTCAGTGAGATACCAGGATGTGGTCCTCTCACACAAAGGTATCTTTTCTAGGTCCAAAATAGAGTATAGGCAATGTGTACCAAAACTCACTCAGAAATGAGGATGGACGTTCTCATAAAGGTATCTTTTATGGCCAAACACCGTAGGTTCAAAACAGCAGGCGTTAATATAATTTTCTTAACATACAAGATGACACATAAAAACTGATTTAAAATGGGGATAATTGCAAGCAGTTCCAGATCTCAGATAGGGCAGATGTAAAGCAAAGTCTACAACCTGGTGAATATCCGGAATATTGTCCCAGGATGTTTTTAGACAAGGGCCTCAATCTTAATATCTGGTAGCAAGCTTTTCCTCCTCTGTTCCAACGTGTTTCGATCCTCAGCAACTAGGAGCTTCTTCAAGGTATGCAGAGGAAATTAACTCTTGGGTTTTTTATACCCTAAATACAGGAAGTCTGCTTACTTCCTGTTTCCTGCCCCTCAAAAATCTCCAAAATATTCTTAACAGCGTTTTAATTAAAAAAATTATTTAGATTACATTTCAGGTAGCCCAAAAACTGTGTTAAACATCCATAAAGCATCTATGATCTGGAACAGGGTGCATAACTAAGGAATCGCGAGTTGGGCACGCGGCGTGCGTTCCACCGCCACCACTTCCTTGTTCCATATCGCCGGAAGTCCTGTGACCCGGAAGTGCGTCACTGTAGACGCACACTGATGTGTATATCCATAGAGACGCTGGATGGACACATGGTTTGCGTGTCATCTCCTACATGCATTTCACATGATTGAAAGCTGTATAGACTTCCTGTATGTGGTGCGCATAGAAAATGGCTCTGCGAGTCAAATCGCGCACAATCATGAATGGATGTTAACACAGCCTTTTACATTGATATAAAAATCGAAATAGCATATAATTGATACACTATAGATGGGGTACATAAATAAATAAAAACAATACAATAAAAATACAATACGATATAAAAAATACAGGTAAATTAATATATGAAACATTTGTTCCATACAGTTCAATAAAGGAAAGGAGAGAAAAAAGAGACACAACCTCAGATAACATGCAATTCTACAAAAGCCATTTTAGTTCAAAATCATTGTTGTGCCCATCTGGAGACAAGGTTTTAAAATCAAAAATGGGTACTTATGTATTATCTGGACTCCCATGTTAAATGCACCCCATTTTTTCATACCCCTACTATCCAACTACGCATGGAGTTGATTTTATATAGTGTGGCGAGCGCAGCGAGCCACCGTGCCCGAAGCGTGGCGAGCGCAGCGAGCCCCGCAAGGGGACGCGGTCTCATAAGAAAAACGGAAGCCCAGATATTACATAAGTACCCAAAAATGTATTGCATCTCTACTTTAGCTAGTTTTCTAGCAATATCTTTGTCTCTCAAGTCAGGTGACACAATTTTTTCATCCAGCATCTCTATGGATATACACATCAGTGTGCGTCTACAGTGATGCACTTTTGGGTCACAGGACTTCCGGCTATATGGAACGCGGAAGTGGTGGCGGTGGAACGCAAGCCACACGCCCCACTTGCGATTCCTTAGTTATGCACCATGTTCCGGATCATAGATGCTTTATGGATGTTTAACACAGTTTTTGGGCTACTGAAATGTAATCCAAATGATGTTTTTAATTAAAACGCTGTTAAGAATATTTAGCAGATTTTTGAGGGGCAGGAAACATGAAGTAAGCAGACTTCCTGTATTTAGGATATATAAACCCCATCAGCTCATTTCCTCTGCATACCTTGAAGAAGTCCTAGTTGCTGAGGATCGAAACGCATTGGAGCAGAGGAGGAAAAGCTTGCTACCAGATATAAAGATCGAGGCCCTTGTCTGAACACATCCTGGGACAATATTCCGGATATTCACCAGGTTGTAGACTTTGCTTTACATCTGCCCTATCTGAGATCTGGAACTGCTTGCAATTATCCCCATATTAAAACAGTTTATACAAAACAGTTTATACATCCTGTATGTTAAGAAAATTATATTAAAGCCTGCGGTTTTGAACCTACGGTGTTTGGCCATAAAATATACCTTTATGAGAATGTCCATCCTAATTTCTGAGTGAGTTTTGGTACGCATTGCCTACACTCTATTTTGGACCTAGAAAAGATACCTTTGTGTGAGAGGACCACATCCTGGTATCTCACCGAAAGATACCTTGATAGGCCTCACCCTGACATGTTTCATCATTAGGACTTCGTCAGAGGGAGTCCTTGGATCAGGGAGGCTTCTCTATTTGTGAAGGTTGCTGCATCCTCCCATACTATTGGACTTTGCTTGTGATATATATGTCATATAACATGTACTGGGGCAGCACTATAATTTTATAATATGAGCTGAGGATACTGTATGTTATAGTGTGAATTGGGAAAACGATGTTGCATAATCTATACTGACAGTCCTACAATGTTAGATTATGTGAACTAGGGCAAAATTATGGTTAATAATAAAAATGAGGGCACTCTTATGGGGCAAAACATTAAGTAATTATTATGGGTATAATATTAGCAACTGCTGTGGATAGGTATCTCTAGAATCAGTTACTTGTCAGAACTTTTTGGGCCCCATTGCAATATTTTGAAGGGGTCACTACCCTTCAAAATATTGCTATGGGGCCCAAAGAGTTCTGGGCAGTGGTAGCACTAAGGGGGTGCTGGCCACACTCAAGTGTCAGTGCCGAGTCCTGCTCAGTAGCAGGAGCCGGATGCTGCGCTGTAACAGAATCCTTCTGTCGCTGTGTAGGAGGGGATACGGTCATTGGGTCTGCAGTATGTAGGTCGGCAAGCATTGGGTCGACACCGTTTGACATGGGGATATGTCGACATGGTTCTAGGTCGACATGGGTTTAGTTCGACAGGTCATTAGGTCGACACAAGCATTTGGTTTACAGTATCTAGGTCAACAGTCAAAAGGTCGGCATAGGGTTTTTCACTATTTTTTGAGCCAACACGTGCCGACAGACTGTATTTCATGCGCTTCCATCCACTAGGGCATGGCGGGAGAATGAAATAGTGTGCCCGAAGCATCGCGAGTGAAGCGAGCGATGGGAGGCGATGCGTTGCACTGGAAACTGTGTCCATGTCGACTGTTTTGACATTCGGGTAAAAAAAACAGTGGAAAACCCCATGTCAACCTTTTGACTGTTGACCTGGACACTGTCGACCTAAACCCATGTCAACCTAGAACCATGTTGACATGGACACATGTTGGCCTAACCGTGTTGACCTAATGCTTGTCAACCATCATGCTGTAGACCAAACGATCCCAACCCATGTAGGAGACAGCACTGCAGCCAAGGCACTCTCAGGGTGTAGTCTGCATCTCCCATATCTCAGCAGTGATGTAAATGGTAGTTCGGGATGTGAGGCCACATAATTTTTCAAGTCCTGGCTTAGCAAAGGCTGACTAAGGGCCTTATTCCAATCGCATAGCTCTCCTGCGCATTCGCCGTCCCATTCGCCCTCTACAGGCAGGGGGTGTGGTGCGGGCAGCTGGTAGATGCACCCATGAGAACGTCCAGTATTTCATGGGTGTCAGTTGTCTGCCCTGTTCTGAGAGTGCCTTAGTTTTGCATGTACACTCCAAATTATTTGATGGTCTTCACCAGGGGTCCTCAAACTATTTTTCTCTGGGACTCCATCAGACAATAAAAATAATGACAGGACCCCAGCAAGTAAACACAGAAGGTCATCATCATGTGTAGTCAGCAGGCTGCACATACATGGCAGCATTGTGGAGGCTCAAAGTGATGGGAAGAGTCTGATATAACAGACAATCCAACAGATTTTTCAGACTCTTTAAATCACTGTCTGAGATTAGAAAAGTCATCAGCCTGATGGTCAGCAACATGGAGTCGCGACCCCATGCTGAGAAGGTCGGGACCCACTTTGCGGTCAGGACCCACAGTTTGAGAACCGCTGGTCTTCACCCATTGAATGATTTGGTCCCTGCACCCAAGACTGCAAATGTATGTTTATGCAAAACAGGGTGTCTGAAGCACTTGGGCAAGATATGGCATTTATACACACCCCAGTATTAAAGCTCCACAATCTTGAAGTTAAAAGTGGGCGGCAAAGGTAGTCTATCAGGTTTATTATTACCCCACAACCTGTACTCCTATACCAAAGTCTGAGCAGTGTAATATTTACAAGTGTTAAAATAGCTGCTTGGATTAGCCTGTAGATCAATGATTCCATAAAACTCATTCATCATCTATATTCATGGCATCCTGACAATTATTTTCAGCCTTCAGAAACTCCTCTATCTCTTCGTACTTCGTTGTGCTTCTAAGGATACTGTTAATCAGCATACAGCATTTCTTGTGGCCGCAGCTGACAGAGCTAATGGGTTTAGAAGCTTGCTTCATAAAAATTCTCATTAACCTTCAGGCCACGGGGCAGTGACTTGTAATAAAAGGCAGTTGTTTTGTTTTATCATAAGGTGTCCTGAATGGAATATTGGTTGTGTTAGAAATAATACAGGCCTGGAATGAGCTGTAAATCTTGATAGAATGACAATCATTAATATACACACACACATAATACTACAGAGCTCCTTCATCTATGGACTGCCCCCCCCCTCAAATAAAGAAAAATACTCTGGAGGTTATTCTGGTTCATTCCCTTCAGATGCGAATTTGCATCCTTGCAAGTGAACCAGATACCACCTTGCGAATGGTGGTATGCCGGCCCACCGGCTACGGATGAATGTTTTACATAAACATTAATTCGCATGCCACTGGAACCGTCCCACCTCTTTCGATGGCCGCCGACCATTGAAAGATAAGGAAGGTGCACGCATATGTAAGGAAGGGTTGCCGACTCTCCAGCATTTAGCAGGAGGGTCCCGTTTTATGATCCTTCCTCCCGGTCTCCCAGGAATGTGTGGGATCCTCCCAGCTTTTTAGCCCACCTGGCAAAAAAAAGTGATGAGGACTGCGCATGCGCAAGTGCCGGGGCAGACGTCTCGGTTGTCCAGCTGCTGGTCGGGGATCTGTTGGCAGTGGTGCCAGCGCATCAGGGGGCAGCCATGGGAGCGGGAGCAGCAGAGGGAGCGGCACAAGCAGCAGAAGGCTGCTTCCCTCCTGCTTCTCTCCCTCTGCTCCCCACTGTTTATTCTTTAATAGGGTTCCTTCGTTCCTTTAACCCCTTCCCGACATTTGACGTACATTTACGTCATGGTCGGGATGTACTTCCCGACACATGGCATAAATGTACGTCATGACTGTAAACTGTCACCGCGTCTATAGACGCGGTGACAGAGGGATGATGGCTGCTGTCCCTGACAGCAGACATCTTCCCTCGTAGCCCAGGGGGGGCAGCGATGCCCCCCCCATCGGCAATCGCTGTGATTGGCTGTTCAAATGTGAACAGCCAATTACAGCGTTTTCTGTGTACCGGCGAATAACGTCGCTCGGTAACACAGGGATCGGTGATTATTGGTGCTGTTAAGTACAGCACCAATCACCACCGGGTGTAAAGGGGTCACTGGTGGTCACCCCACCTGCCCCCAAGGCTGTGATTGGTCCGTCGGAAAATAACGGAGACAGCCCTGCAGCCGTCATTCCGGTCAGGAACAGCGTGCAGAGCGGTCTCCGTGCCCATCTGTCCCCTTATACTGACCTGATCAGCGTTGGTGGCATCCGTGCTGCCAGCTGCTGGTGCTTCCTGGTTGCTGTTGCTTCCTGGTGCTTGTGCTGCTGCTGCTGCAGCGTCATTGTGTCATAGAACATAATATTGTATAATATAATTTTGTCTCTGCTGCCCCCTGCTGCCCCCCTTTTGTGCTGATCAGTATAAATTAACTGATCAGCAACTTTTTTGGGGTGCAGGTTTTTTTTTTTTTATATATACCCCGTCAGGTTGCAGCAAAAGTTGTGTGCCTGCTGCCCCTCACTGGTAATCAGTGTTGCATCACTGATCAGCAGTTTTTTATTTTTTTGAGGGTGTTGTGGGGTTTTTTTTTTTTAATTTTTTTTACACCCACGGTGATTTTGTGGGTGTCCTGTGGCCGCTGAGTGCTGATCAGTGACGTACATCACTGATCAGCATTTTTGGCACAGGGTTGATCTAATTTTTTTTTTTGGATCAAATTCCTGTTGCCTTTGACTCATCAGCAGTTTTTTTAAATTTTTTTTTTTTGGAGGGTGCTGTGTGGTCTTTTTTTAATTTTTTTTTTACACCCACGGTGATTTTGTGGGTGTCCTGTGGCCGCTGAGCGCTGATCAGTGACGTACATCACTGATCAGCATTTTTGGCACAGAGTTGATCTAATTTTTTTTTTTGGATCAAATTCCTGTTGCCTTTGACTCATCAGCAGTTTTTTTTTATTTATTTTTTTTGGAGGGTGTTGTGGGGTTTTTTTTTTTTAATTTTTTTTACACCCACGGTGATTTTGTGGGTGTCCTGTGGCCGCTTAGCGCTGATCAGTGACGGACGTTACTGACCAACATCTGTGCTCAATTTTTGGCGCAGGAGCTTTTTTTTTTTTTTTTTAACTTACACGTGTTAAAGCACTACATACACACTACATACCCCCGTGTTGAAATAAAGTTTGTACCCCCCCCTACACTATACACGTGTTGAAACACTACACAAACACAAAAATAATAAAAATGTCCCAATCATCGCAAAGACTGTTTTCAGCGGAGGAGGCATATGCCCTTATTGCCTCTGACACAGCCAGTGAAGTAAGCGATGAATTTGCATTCGTCTTAAGCTCCTCTTCCTCCTCTAGTGATGAGGGACCCCCTCAAAGACGCCCCGTAGAGCAGCTGAGACCCCCCCCTCAATGATTGATCTCGTATGGACCCCACCACCAGACAATTTTGAGCCCCAGGTTCCTGAGTTTTTGGCCAACCCAGGAATCCAATTAGATAGTACAGGCCTCAAAGAAATTGACTTTTTCAAAGTCTTTTTCTCTGATGATTTTTTAAATTTAATGGTGGACCAAAGTAATTTATATGCCCAGCAGTTTATTGCCCAAAACCCCACATCACGTCATCATTTGCTAGGTGGACCCCTGTAGATGCAGTAGAGATGATGACGTTTTGGGGTCTGGTGTTACATATGGGCATAGTTAAAAAGCCAGAAATTAGACAATATTGGTGTACAGATGTTCTGTACAGCACCCCACTTCATCGTATGGCCATGACCCGGACTCGTTTTGAGACGATCCTTAAATTTTTGCATTACAACGATAATGCACAGTGCCCACCCAGAGATGATCCCACCTTTGACCGGCTATTCAAAGTCAGACCGGTCATTGATCATTTCAGCGCCAAATTTGCTGAGATGTACATCCCCGAAAAATTCATTTGTGTAGACGAGTCACTTATACATTTTAAAGGAAGGGTTCAATTCCGCCAGTACCTTCCCAATAAGAGGGCAAGGTATGGCATAAAAATGTATAAGCTGTGCGAAAGTACCTCAGGGTACACCCACAGGTTTAGGGTATATGAAGGGAAGGACACAAGAATTGAACCGCCAGAATACCTCCCTCATAGGTGTTAGTGGAAAGATTGTCTGGGATTTAGTGCACCCCTTCCTGGATAAGGGTTATCACCTCTATGTGGATAACTTTTACACCAGCATCCCCCTGTTTAAGGCCCTTGTTTCAAGAGGTACAGCAGCTTGCGGTACTGTGCGCAAGAACCAAAGAGGCCTCCCAAAAACGCACGTTGCCCAATTACTGAGAAAGGGTGAAAGCAGGGCACAATCCACCAAAAATATGTTGTTGGTCAAATATAAGGACAAGAGGGATGTCCTTATACTGACAACAATTCACGGAGACAGTACCACCTCCGTCCCTGTACGAGGTACCAGTACCCACACCTCAAAACCTATTTGTATCCTAGATTACAATAAGTACATGGGCGGAGTGGATCTTTCAGATCAGGTACTGAAGCCGTACAGTGCCCTGCGGAAATTAAAAATATGGTATAAGAAGCTGGCCGTGTATATCATCCAGATGGCACTGTATAACGCTTACGTACTATTCCGTTCTACCAGCCAGACAGGGACATTTATGCACTTTCAAGAGGAAGTCATAAAGGGCCTAATACGAAACGAAATCCCCTCCACTGGAAAAAAGGGCAGGACACAAAAAAGGTGCAAAGTTTGCTATAAAAAGGGAATAAGAAAGCAAACTATTTTCCACTGTGAAACTTGCCCCGACAAACCCGGCCTATGTATGAAGGAGTGTTTTAAAATATACCACACATCTATGGATTATTAGGTTCATCATTTCACCGTGCTTCGGGGGTCTTGCTAATGCGACATAGCACCCACCATTCATTCCACCAGAATCTGTGCTGCAAAATCCAAATATCACTCCTTCCCTTCTGAGTCCTGCCATGCACCCAAATGGTATTTTTTGGTCACATATGAGGCATTGCCGTACTCGGGAGAAATTGCGGCACAGATTTTGGGGTGCTTTGTCTCCTTCATTCCTTGTGAAATTGAAAAATTTTGAGCCAGAACTGCATTTTTGTGTAAAAAAATTTAATTTTTCATTTTCACAGCCCAGTTGTACCGAAATTGGTGAAACCCCTGGGGGTTTGAAATGTACACTATACCCCTAGATGAATTCCCTGAGGGGTGTAGTTTGCAAAATGGGGTCACTTGTGGGGGGGTTCCACTGTATTGGTGCTTCGGGGGTCTTGCTAATGCGACATAGCACCCACCATTCATTCCACCAGAATCTGTGCTGCAAAATCCAAATATCACTCCTTCCCTTCTGAGTCCAGCCATGCACCCAAATGGTATTTTTTGGTCACATATGAGGCATTGCCGTACTCGGGAGAAATTGCGGCACAGATTTTGGGGTGCTTTGTCTCCTTCATTCCTTGTGAAAATGAAAAATTTTGAGCCAGAACTGCATTTTTGTGTAAAAAAATGTAATTTTTCATTTTCATAGCCCAGTTGTACCAAAATTGGTGAAACCCCTGGGGGTTTGAAATGTACACTATACCCCTAGATGAATTCCCTGAGGGGTGTAGTTTGCTAAATGGGGTCACTTGTGGGGGGGTTCCACTGTATTGGTGCTTCGGGGGTCTTGCTAATGCGACATAGCACCCACCATTCATTCCACCAGAATCTGTGCTGCAAAATCCAAATATCACTCCTTCCCTTCTGAGTCCTGCCATGCACCCAAATGGTATTTTTTGGTCACATATGAGGCATTGCCGTACTCGGGAGAAATTGCGGCATAGATTTTGGGGTGCTTTGTCTCCTTCATTCCTTGTGAAAATGAAAAATTTTGAGCCAGAACTGCATTTTTGTGTAAAAAAATGTAATTTTTCATTTTCACAGCCCAGTTGTACCAAAATTGGTGAAACTCCTGGGGGTTTGAAATGTACACTATACCCCTAGATGAATTCCCTGAGGGGTGTAGTTTGCAAAATGGGGTCACTTGTGGGGGGGGGGGGTTCCTAACTTTTAGCATCTTATGGTGCCTAGAAACCTACATGGTGCCTAAAAAATAATCTCATAAAAAGGAGGCTCCAAAATCAAGTAGGTGCTCCTTCTATTATGAAGCCTGTGGTTTGGTCAACGTGCACACTAGGGCCACATATAGGATATTTATGAAAACAAAAGAATTGGGGGAATCAATTTTATTCACATTTCTCTAGTAAAATCTACTGTGTTCCTTAGAAAAATGTATTAAAATTGAAAATCTGCAAAAAAAATGAAATTTTGAAATTTCACCTACACTTTTTTGTAATTCCTGTGAAACACCTAAAGGATTAACAAACTTCCAAAATGCTGTTTTGAATACTGTGAGGGGTGCAGTTTTTGAAATGGCATCATTTATGGGGGTGTCTCACATACAAGTCCCTCAAAGTCACATCAGAACTGAACTGGTCCCTAAAAAAATCAGTGTTTGAAATTTTCTTGAAAATTTGAGAATTTGCTATTCATATTTTAAGCCTCCTAGTGTCCAAAAAAATTAAAAGGAGGTTGAAATAATGATAGCAACATAAAGTAGACATATGGTCTTTGTTAGTTATTAACTATTTTGAGTGGTATGATTATTTGTCTCACAAGCAGAAAATTTAACATTTTGCAAATTGCAAAATTTTCAATTTTTTTATGACATTTTGGTATTTTTCACAAAAAACACAGACTGTATCGACCAAAATTTACCACTAACTTGAAGTACAATGTGTCACGAGAAAACAATCTCAAAATCACTGGGATAAGTAAAAGCAAAAAAAAGTTATCCCCACATAAAGGCCCTTATTCTGATCGGTGCGGATATTCCCGCATTCTTACGGAGCGGTCCGCACGCCACGGTGTTTTGCCGCGTGCGGCCATCGTCCGTAGAAACGCCCACGTGTCCTCCGCATTCGGACGGACTGACTCTTTAAGAACAGGGCGTGTTTACGGACGACATACAAACCATGCGTGTGCGGGAGAAACACTCCGATTCTGCACGGTATTACAGAGTATTACAGAGTATGCTCGGAAATACCGCATCCGAACGGGAGCCAAGCGGTGCTACCGCCCGTAAGCGGAGTATTTACGCCAAACAACCCACTATGAAGTATCTTCTGCAATACATCACATGACCCACTTATTCAATTACCTATCCTCATAAAAAACAGCTTATTTGGAATTGGAATCAATGTGTGTGGTTTCATGAGTACATGTCTAATACACATGTGTATTGATAGTATTAAGATTCAGTCATGTCCATTGTTAGCAGTTTTTAAGTGTGGGACAAGTACAGCATATGTGGGGGATTACTAAGGTTTCCTTGAAGCAGCAATGGTTTCAATTAAAGCACTGACAAGCGGCCTATTAGTGAGTAATGAGTAAAGGAGTAGATTCTATTGGGTTCAGGTGTTAATGGTTGTAGTCATTAGGCGTACGTTCGCCTACCGCATGAACGAGTGGTGTCCGCAAAGCAATAGTACACTTGTGGACACCGCACATTTCTGGCCTTTTTGATCGCGTGCATTCGGAGTGGTTTCCGAATGTACGCCCCCCAACATAAGTGTACTCCCCCGTGTCCGCCCATGTTTCCGCCCCGTTTTGCCCACTTTGAAACTACGCCCATGTGTCATTCCGCATGACGCCCATAATACGCCCCTATTTCCCGACTGATAGCGGTGAACAGTTTTGGACGGGATTTGGCCGAACTGGTACCGAGTCAAGGCGTGGCACATGCGCGTAGCGTTCTCCACGCATGCGCAGACGCCGTAAAGACGCGATCCGTAAGTATGCGGTAAAGTCCGCGTCAATCAGAATAAGGGCCAAAGTGATACATGTCAGATTTGAAAAAAAGGGCTCTGTCAGGAAGGCAAAAACAGGCTGCGGCGGTAAGGGGTTAAAGATAGTGCACCGTTACTATCTCAAAATATAATTTGGATAGCTCCGCCTATGGCTCCGCCCATGGCCCTGCCCCATTGTTGTGCCGTACATGGGTTGGGGCCATGGACGGAGCTATCCAAATTACATTTGAGATCTCCCACACCCCCTAATTAGCTGCCCTCTACCTGGTCTTCCACAAAGGGGAGATGAGAAGTCGGCAAGTATGATGTTAGGTTGCTCTGAGCAAACTCACATATGTATGTACGCTCGGGGGGAAGTGATCGGGCAGCTGACACCCGTGATGTCAGCTGCCCACCTCCCGCATGTCCATCACGGCCTCATTAGCATGAGAATGCCCAGCATTCTCATGGGAATGCCCATATATAGTATATCTCCCCCCAATTTATTTTTATATACAGGTTGAGTATCCCGTATCCGAATATCCGTTATCCGAATTATTCCGAAAACCCTACATTCCAGAAAGTGAACAAAATTTTTTTTTTTTTGCTAAAAACTCACTGGGGACATTTGTAACAGCACTACTGATGACATGATATGTAACTGGCACTATATATGTACAAGAAAATGGTTGCTTGGCATTCAAATCCAATATCTGAGATAGTACACACATTTTGTTTCATTTTTTGAAACCTTGTTTTTTGAACAAATAAAATATATTTGTGTGCATTTCATGTGTTTGATGTGTTTATACAGCATAAATGCAAGATACTTCAAAATACATAATTGAAATATTAAAATATTCCGAAATACGGAATAATCCGTTATACAAAATTCTCCTGGTCCCGAGCATTTTGGATACGGGATACTCAACCTGTATATAAATTTTGGATCTTACTCTCTAGTTTTATTTTCAGTTTTAGACTTTCAAAATGAGAATGCAATAATGTAACACCAATGTGCCAATATATGGAAGAATGCCTCAATATAATGCCATTAAATTCAGCCACGCTATATAAAATCAACTCCACGCCGACGTGGATAGTGGGGGTATGAAAAGGTCGGGGGACACGTACCGGTGCCCCTCGGGTGCTCGCTGCGCTCGCCACGCTTCGGGTTGGTGTCAATAGTGGGGTGGCGTTAACAATGGGGGGACATTAACCATACTTTCTAACCCTATACAATGAGAAATTGGCCATATTGGCCCATTTCCCATTGTTCCCTATGTAAAATCGGGTTGATCAACCCGATTTTAACTTTAAAAATAATTTAACATTATTCTCTATGGGAAAATCGGGTTGATCGCGTCAGTCGCGTCGCGGCCCATTATAACGGGCCGTGATGGACCCGATCAACGCGATTTTCTAATTTAACATTATTCTCTATGGGAAATCGCGTTGATCGCGTCGGTCGCGTCGCGGCCCATTATAATGGCCCGCGATGGACCCGATCAACGCGATTTTGTCTTTCACCGGCAAATAGACTGGTGATTGACATAAAATCGTGTCCATCGGGTTGATCGCATGCCTTAAGTACCTTAAACTTAAGGCATGCGATCAACCCGACGGGCGCCGTGCTAGGAAACAAGTACCAGTTTCTTTTTTTTTTTTTGAGGAAGGTAGACAACTATGAATAAATGTCCTCAAGAAAAATCAATATTAAGTAAATTCTAATGTTTCTCTGCTGCTGTTGTTTTTTTTTGCAATGGGGTATATATTGAGGTGATGATACCCAAAAGCACTGCTTATACATATATTGGGGCTGATTGTGAATTGGTAGCAAAACAAAAAGCCAGTGGGTGCAAAAATTTCACACAAAATATGTAAACATTTTATCAGACATACAGTACAGTATATATCACATATTTGGACATATTTAAATGTTAATCTATAAAGTTTGACAGGGTTCTTTCAGTTATAATATTTGTGCAACAAACATACAGTAAGACCTTATTCTATCATTTTTCTCCTATCATTACATTATTATTTTGGAGAAATGGGAGCCTGAAACAATGACTAGAACCACTTTTTATGGCATTAATAAACTTAAAGAGTGTATGTTTTCAGCAAAACTTGTATAGAGGTTTGGTTTAATAATATAAAATCGCTTAGTGACTATTGATCTTTTTTTCTGTCATATTTTTATGTTTACTTTAGATATCATTAAATTATTCAGGAATCACCACAAGATGGCAGTAGAGACCCACAAATTGACACAATTCTGCATGTACTGTGTCTGACATAAAATATGAATATTCCACAAAGTAAGGGCCATTTATGAAAGTTCAAAACATATGTTCCTGCAGTGCAGATGTAATTTGTGCTTATTTTTACACGAGTGCACCTGTTTTTTGGGAAGTGTACGGATTTGAGAAACAAGTTGGTGGTATCCAGGGGTGCAAAATTCTATATGTTCTAATTATTGAGACCGTGCTGTTTGTGATGTTTATTTCAGAGTGGTTTAGGGTGATCACATAAAAGTCATAATAATGTATTTTAAATTAGAAATAAAATATAGCATGAAATAAGCCTGCAGTAAAAAAATAAAAATTGCTATATCCTTTAAATATTGACCACCTTTTAAAATGAACAAGACCTTTCATATTCATTCAAATTCATGCTAATCTCCTCTCACATCGTACTACTTTAAAGAAAAAATGACAACTTGTGTTACAACTTGTGTTACACGCCATGTGCTGCACATCACAAAAAACTGAAGAATCACAAAAGCAATCTGTTTTTACTGCATTTTCTTGTTACAAATCTTCAACAAAACATGAGGGCCAAAAGTTAAGTGCAATGAGCCATTTATGGTGGGTGCATTAGGGAAATGAGAGAATATGCTTTGTATAGTACATGCAACCGCATGTAAACTTAACCCTTTTGACATTTCGGTGAGAGATGTGCAAAATATCCACTAAAATGCTAGCGTCCCTCACATTTGTTACATAAATTCAAATAAAAAATGTTTAAAAAATGTTTATATTTCCTATATAAGGTAAACATTACAGGTAATTCTGATGAATAAAAATGTTTGCTTGGTAATTTTTTTACACCTTTATTGATAAATTACCTTGGCACTCGAAGGGTTAAGCTGTGCGATTCTGGCTATATTATGGAAAGGTTTTGCACTGCGATATGCACTTATTTAGAAAAGGAAAGAAGCTGCTCAATTAAAATTTTGTAGTGAAAATTAATTTATATTTGAGCGTTGAAAATATAGAAGAGGATAGGCAAATGCCAAGAAACAGTGTATACAGAAATAAAGTAAAAATAAATAAATACAAGTAATGAAAATTTTAAATAAAAATAAGAAAAATAAATTAAAATAAAACTGTGACACCTGTGTAAAAAAAAAGGGGGAGGGAGGGGAAATGTATGTAGCTTCTTCTGGAATGAAATGGACAAGCATTGTGGATGCGGTCTGTGTGTACTTGGATCTTCTTCTCCTGCTGTCTTCCTGCCACCACCGTAGTTCTTATGTGTAACGTGGCCTGCTGCAGCCGGGTGACATCACCTGACTTCTCCTTCTCCGGGAGGGCACTTGTCTTTGATTGAGGTATCGGGATGCTGGCTATTTCTGGTCTCCAAATCACGGGATAAATTTTTCGTGCTGTAGGCACTTTTTCAAGATTAGAAGTAGAGGAATGTCTAGAAAATAAGTGTGAACTGTCAAATTTCACCCGCCTCGTGCTTGCAATAGATATTATTTTAAAAGGTACTTGTTTAGTTTCACGGCAGCAGCTCTACGCTATGTTGTCAGTGTAGCCGCCACCGTAAAACTGCACTGGGAGCAGGGGGAGCAGAGTGGTCATTGACAGAGGGAGCAGGGTGGTGGGTGCTTGGTTTTATAATTACCGTCTTCCAGTTGGCGATCCCCGCAGGCGACGGTAACTCCCTGGCGGAAGCTTTCAGTCCCCCTCCTCCGGCAGTCACTCCCCGGCGCCAGCAATGTACGTAATTCAGGGTATTGGCGCTGGGGGAGCATCACTCAGCAGTACTATGCTAATTGCGTACATTGTCCGCTGCCAGTGCCGGAGGAGGGGGACTGAACACTAGTGCCGGGGAGTGACTGCCAGAGGAGGGGGACTGAACGCTGCCCATTGGTGGACTTGATGGACGCATTTTCCCCACTATCCACATCATATTCTCACTAGTTGATCTTATAAAGTGTGTTGAGTGAACGCGTATCTGCGGCCACTCGCCACGCGATGGGACGAGTATCCGCGGCCCCTCGTGGGGCTCGCTGCGCTCACACTTTATAAAATCAACTCCATGCTGGCATACATAGGTGAATCTAGAAGTATGGTAATAGGTGGTCCCGGATCTAGACATAATAGCAGGGGGAACTTTGACAAAAAGGGGGCGTTGCCTCATGGGAAGGAGGCGTGGCATCACAAAAAAAGGGTGTGGTATTACACTTTAGACCATATATAGTAATGCCCATTACACATTTTAGCAAACTCCGTAATACCCATTACACATAAAGCCACACGCCGTAATGCCAATTACACATAAGGCCACACACCATAATGCCCATTACACATTGTGCCACACATCATGATGCCCATAACATACTATATAACAAACTGTAATGCCCATTACATATTTGCCACATAAGTGCTGCTTACCTACGTGCTCATTGCTAGGGGGTTCTTGCTTGATGGCACCATAGTACCCATTACACATGATGCCGCACACCATAGTACCCATTACACATGATGCCGCACACCATAGTACCCATTACACATGATGCCGTGCACCATAGTACCCATTACACATGATGCTGCACACATAATGCCCCTTACACATGATGCTGCACACCGTAATGCCCCTTACACATTAAGCCACACATCATGCGTAATGCCCCCACATACCGCCACTTGTAGAGCCACTTACTGTAAATTTTTACCCCCAAAAGTGCCACTTACTGTAAATTTTTATATAAACCTTCGCTGCTGCTGCTGCAGGGAGAGATGGAGAGCGGTGCAGCTGCTTCTATGGGGAGAGGAGCGCAGCGCAGAGCACGCTCCCACTCCCCTCCTGGTGTCCCCTCTAGCCGAGTGGACATTTGAAATATTGTGCGCGCTGTTGTTGTGCGTGACGTCAGGGGAGCACGCCGCTCACCGGCACCACATGAGGTGAAAGCGGGGAGAAGAATTGGAGCGGAAGCTGCAGGGGTGACAGTCATTGACAGTTGGGCAGAGAGCAGGGGGTTGCCCAGCTGTATTCAGAGCACTGCAGGTCACGGCTATTTGAAATAATACCCCTTTCACAACAGAAAATGCAGGGATTTACCCGGGAATATGGTCCCAGGATCATGCAGGGACATTCCCAGGCTGACCCCTTATACACCAGCCTAGTCCTTGCATTTTCTGGTGTGAGGGGGAGTGACAACCACTCCCCTCTCCCTACCCCCCTTTAACCAACCAGCTATATCTTCGGAACCAGCTGACCCATTTACATGAGACCAGTATCATATTGAAGAACTTTTGAGTTGGCTTTGAATGATTTTGGTCCTGTGAAACTGGGCTGTTTGGTTCCAGAGAAATCTGCCCTCAAAGAACATAAACAGTCATGAAATTACATTTAAGAAATGAAAAAAAAAAAAAAAAACTGTTTACCCTCAATATCCCTGGAACCAATTAACCCATATGGATCCATCAGATTAAAGGCCCAGCGATTTGGGTTCGACTGAGATCAAACTCGAGCTTCAGTGATGCCGAAGGGGGAACTGGCAGCCATTGAACTGGGTGGGGGTCGGAATTAGCGGGTCCCATGTTATCCTATGGGGAAAACGTTCCAGCTTTGCCTGGCAGTATCTCCGGTTCCCAGGGAGCTAGAGACACGGGGCTGGGCTCGTTGGAAAGCCCCATCCCCCAGCTACAAAATGGTGCACCCCCGGACCAACCCCTAGATTCGCCTATGTGTGGATACTGGGGGTATGATGTGGATAGTGGGAATATTAACCATTATGTAGTTTCAGGACTCCAGAAGCACTAACGTAGTTTACGTAGGCAGCATAGTGCTGTATTGGTATTCTCAATACAGCACTACGTAAACTATGTAACTGCCGCCGTGAAACTAAACAAGCACCTTTTAAAATGTTATCATATGTCATAATTTTTGGAAAGAAGAGTGTAGAACCTTTGCATGTGCCAAAAAGTGGGCATGGCCTCATTCCAAGGGGTGTGTCCCAGCAGGATAGGACTTCCTTACACCCACATTTTGCACATGGCACCCCTGCACTTTGGGCCCCACAGAAAAAAAAGTAAAGCACACTGATCTCATTATAAAAAAAAATAAAAAAATAAAAAACAATGGGCAAAATAGGAGCATAGTAAAATGCATTAAGCCCCCACAGTAAAAAAACAAACAAAAAAACAACTGTCCTCACAGTAAAAAAAAGAAAACACAATTTCCCCCAACAAAAACAAAAACACACATATTGGCTCGCACAGGAAAAAATAAAACACTGGCCCCTGCAGCAATAAACATAACAATCACATAGGCTCTCACGGTAAGTGGGGTCACTGGCCTCTGTAACTCCATCTCTATTGAGTTTAACTGGAGACTCTGAGGGGCACTCTCTGTCAGTATAGAGCAGGCGCGTAAGTTTGTCCCAGTTGCCCCGGAGGCAAGATGTATATTGGTGCCCCCCCCTATATTATGAAATATATATATATGTATATATATATATATATATATATATATATATATATATATATATATATATATATATATATAAGAGAGAGAGGTAACACATATATATTTCAGAACTCAGCCACAGAAGCAATTTTGATGGCCTTCAATTAATGGATTTAAACTCGCAGAGGATGAAAGGTGCCCCCTTGAGAGCAGGAGCCCGGTGGCAAATAACTCCATTGCCTCCCAGAGGTCTGCCTCTGGAGCAGGCTTTCCCAACCACGGTCCTCAAGGCACACCAACAGGGCAGGTTTTAGTGATATCCAGGCTTCAGCACAGATGGTTTAATCAGAATCACAGGTACTAATTAAGTCACCTGTGCTCAAGCCTGGATATCTAGAAAACCTGCACTGTTGGTATGTCCTTGAGGACCTTGGTTGGGAATGCCTGGTATTGAGGATGGAGCTGATGATGCATGGAAAACCCTGCACATGTGCAGTAGTGCACATGGTAGGAGGTAGTATCTCTAGAAGTCCAGTGTTGTTGCTAGACAGAGACACAATATCAGTAATCCTTTACCTGTCCTTGTCATTGTATAGCCGTGATGGTTCTCCAACATTAGTTCCCATTTTTATCTGCACTGTCATAATCTACAGTCCAGTCAGAAGAGGCCAGTCTAGGATGCTAGGCTTCAGAGAGCTAATCATCCTTGTTGTGCTTCACAGCAATTAGGCTTACTGTAATTCATATTTGTATCGTATGTATATCCGCTGATTTATGCGCAAATGCGAAGTTTGGGAGTCTGTGCAGGGGGAATAATCATTCTATGTATGTGCAGAATGGGTCTTGCGACATCTCAATTTTATTGTAATGTAAAGCGCAACGGAATCTGCTGCGCTATATAACAAACTGTAAATATATAAATAAATTATCTCACACAACTCCATCATGATTGACATGCTGTGATGTGTGAGGGACGTGAGCGCGGCCTGCACTGTTTTTTAAAGCGCCAATGACTAGCAGTTTGAACAGACTAAGGGGCCTGCGCATGTGCAAACCCGGGGGCAAACGACCTTAGTGATTTTCACACTTGCAGGGATGTGTGCACCAAGAGGGGCGGGAAGGGGGCAGACATGGGGGTAGAAGCAGGGGAACAGGCATGTCGATGCCTGCTTGACATCACATGACGTCAGCGCCCGCCCCAAATTCGGCGGATAGCAGATGATGGAATAGTCAGTCTACACTGAAATTTCATAGCGAAGGCAGGAGAAATAATTCTATGGTGAGCGACCATCAAAGGAGGGGCCGCATGCAAGGGGAGGTGTTAGTGTACACCTCCCCTCACATGCTAGTGAGGGGATTTCTGTGTGTGTGTGTGTGTGTGTGTGGGTGATCAGTGGGGAGGCATTTACCTGTTTACTAGGCTGCAAACATACACAGCCTAGCAATCAGATCTGAATTGGGCCCTAAATGCCCATCATATTGTAAAGCCCAATACATACATAAGAGCCAAAATGATGACTGCCATGTGTAATAGTGTGCTAGCAGCATGGAGGTCAGAGGAGAAATGCCAATGAATGCTAACATTAGCAGTCTCTACGCACTTATTACTGCAGAGTCACATATACAGTATATACTGTAGTTGTTCCTTTTTGGATCCAGTATAAAAATATTGAAATGTGGATGTTGCATTATATATGAATAATAAGTGCCAAATCATCATCACCGCCAGCAATGTGTACAGTAGCTGATCCTAAAACAATTACAGTTCCAGTCAAATGATGGTTAGAAATAACTTACTGAATACTCAGGTCCTTGAAGCAAAAAGTCAGTTGCCAAATGTTCAATGTCCACTGAGAAGAGATCAATTCATCTTCCCCTGACTGAAGAAAGGTTTAAGAAGAAAAAACAATTTAATGAAAAAAGTGAGATGTCCCACATATAAATGATTAAGAATTCAGCAACAACAATATAATTCAAATGTAAAATGTAGGGACAACTAAGGGTCAGTCAGATGAGAAGTTTAGAAACTAACAGACTGGAGAATATCCTCTAAAAGAGCTAAAACACCCTGATGTCCTGCATTAATTCCAGGGGTGTAAGTATAACAAATACCCCCTCAAGTTTTTACTGCGCATGCGTGCATATGTGAGTGGCAGGAGGCGTGGCCTCTCCCAGGTTCGCCACCCCCGCCACAACTGATTCCCTTTGGAGGGGAGGAGAGCGCATCGTGCATCTCTCCTTCCCGTCCCTGTGTCACTGTGACTGGGCTGTCAACCAATAAGAGCTTGCGGGCTGGCAGCCAATCAGGAGCCAGCCCGCGAGGTATGATTGGCTGATGGCCCAGTCAGGGACACAGTGAAGGGGAAGGAGAGAAGCGCAATGCGCTCCCCTCCCCTCTGAAGGGAAACAGCAGCAGCGGCAGTGGTGGAGGGGGACTGGAGGCCGGAGGGGGAGACCTGGAGACAACCTGAGCCAGCAGCACTGCAGGACAGTGAGTTGTGCTGCTGGCTTATTCTGGCACTGTGGGGCCATTTCTGTGTGGCACTCTGGGGGCATACCTAGCACTTTCTCCGCCCCTTTGGGCGTATGTTTTAGTTAGCTCCGTCTGGTCTCATTTGTGTAGTGTCCTTACACTGCAGCACAAACGCCGTCGGAGGAGATCCAAGCCTCAGTTTCATATTGACTATCACTTCCTGAAACGGAAGCGTTTTTTTCATAAAGCCAGACTTCACTATGAATCTTGTTATTATGCAACTTTCATTAAGGTGCAGTAGTGCGTATCTATATAAAACATTTCATAGAAAGGTGTAACAGTTCATATTTATATAAAACATCAAATAAATTAAGAGAAAGGAGTTCATTATGTCGACTAGAGATGAGCGGGTCCGGATCTCCGGGATCCGACAGATCTGAACATCGCGATTCGATGTCCCGCCTGAATTCCGCCTGAATTCCATACCGAATCCGTTCCGAGGGATTTCCCGCCTGAATTCCGTACCGAAAACTAGGCAAAACGTCATCATCGCACTGTCGGATTCTCGTGGGATCGGGATGTTATATAAGACACACGCACGCCCCGCCATCTTCACTCCATTATAGGAGAGGGAAGAGGGTGGGTGGGAGATCTGTGCTCTGTGCTCTGTGCCCTGTGTTGAATTTGATTGATTTTTTTGTTGTAACTAGGTGCTGCAGTGCTCACACTCAATTAGGGTCTGCAGTGCACGCAGGGGCTGCAGTGCTGCTGACTGTACACTCAGTGTACAGGGGCTGCAGCCTGCAGTGTCCATTATACAAGAGGCTGTGTCCAGTGTGTCAGGGACTGTGTACAGGGGTTGTGTCCAGTGTACAGGGGCTGTGTCCAGTATACAGGGGCTGTGTCCAGTATACAGGGGCTGTGTACAGGGGCTGTGTCCAGTGTACAGGGGCTGTGTCCAGGGGTTGTGTCCAGTGTACAGGGGCTGTGTCCAGTGTACAGGGGCTGTGCATAGGGGCTGTGTACAGTGGCTGTGTCCAGTGTACAGGGGCTGCGTCCATTGTCCAGGGGCTGTGTCCATTGTCCAGGGGCTGTGTCCATTGTCCAGGGGCTGTGTCCGTTGTCCAGGGGCTGTGTCCAGGGTGACGGCCTGTGTCCAGGGACAGATTATCAAGTGTGACGGCTGTGTCCAGAGGCTGTGTCCATTGTCCAGGGACTGTGTCCAGGGTGACGGGCTGTATCCAGTGTCCAGTGTAACGGGCTGTGTCCAGTGTCCAGTGTGACGGCCTATATCCAGTGTCCAGTGTGACGGGCTATATCCAGTGTCCAGTATAACAGGCTAATTCCAGTGTCCAGTGTGACGGCCTATATCCAGTGTCCAGGGCTATATCCAGTGTCCAGTGTGACGGGCTATATCCAATGTCCAGTGTAACGGGCTGTGTCCAGTGTCCAGTGTGACGGCCTATATCCAGTGTCCAGTGTGACGGGCTATATCCAGTGTCCAATGTAACGGGCTGTGTCCAGTGTCCAGTGTGACGGACAATATCTAGTGTCCAGTGTGACGGCCTATATCCAGTGTCCAGTGTAACGGGCTGTGTCCAGTGTGACGGACTATATCTAGTGTCCAGTGTGACGGCCTATATCCAGTGTCCAGTGTAACGGGCTGTGTCCAGTGTCGAGTGTCCAGTGTGACGGACTATATCTAGTGTCCAGTGTGACGGACTATATCTAGTGTCTAGTATGACCGCCTATATCCAGTGTCCAGTGTGACGGCCTATATCCAGTGTCCAGTGTGATGTACTATATCTAGTGTCCAGTGTGACGGCCTATATCCAGTGTCCAGTGTGACGGGCTATATCCAGTGTCCAGTGTGACGGGCTATATCCAGTGTCCAGTGTAACGGGCTGTGTCCAGTGTGACTGCCTATATCCAGTGTCCAGTGTGACGGGCTATATCCAGTGTCCAGTGTAAGGGGCTGTGTCCAGTGTCCAGTGTGACAGACTATATCTAGTGTCCAGTGTGACAGACTATATCTAGTGTCCAGTGTGACAGACTATATCTAGTGTCCAGTGTGACGGGCTATATCCAGTGTCCAGGGCTATATCCAGTGTCCAGTGTGACGGGCTATATCCAATGTCCAGTGTAACGGGCTGTGTCCAGTGTCCAGTGTGACGGCCTATATCCAGTGTCCAGTGTGACGGCCTATATCCAGTGTCCAGTGTGACGGGCTATATCCAGTGTCCAATGTAACGGGCTGTGTCCAGTGTCCAGTGTGACGGACTATATCTAGTGTCCAGTGTGACGGCCTATATCCAGTGTCCAGTGTAACGGGCTGTGTCCAGTGTGACGGACTATATCTATTGTCCAGTGTGACGGCCTATATCCAGTGTCCAGGGTAACGGGCTGTGTCCAGTGTCCAGTGTAATGGACTATATCTAGTGTCCAGTGTGACAGACTATATCTAGTGTCTAGTATGACCGCCTATATCCAGTGTCCAGTGTGACGGCCTATATCCAGTGTACAGTGTGATGGGCTATATCTAGTGTCCAGTGTGACGGCCTATATCCAGTGTCCAGTGTGACGGGCTATATCCAGTGTCCAGTGTGACGGGCTATATCCAGTGTCCAGTGTAACGGGCTGTGTCCAGTGTGACGGACTGTATCTAGTGTCCAGTGTGACGGCCTATATCCAGTGTCCAGTGTGACGGGCTATATCCAGTGTCCAGTGTGACAGACTATATCTAGTGTCCAGTGTGACGGCCTATATCCAGTGTCCAGTGTGACGGGCCACATCCAGTGTACAGTGTAACGGGCTGTGTCCAGGGGCTGTGTCCAGTGTCCAGTGTGACGAACTATATCTAGTGTCCAGAGTGACAGACTATATCTAGTGTCCAGTGTGACAGACTATATCTAGTGTCCAGTGTGACAGACTATATCTAGTGTCCAGTGTGACGGCCTATATCCAGTGTCCAGTGTGATGGGCTACATCCAGTGTACAGTGTAACGGGATGTGTCCAGGGGCAGTGTCCAGTGTCCAGGGACAGCGTCCAGTGTAACAGGCTGTGTCCAGTGTCCAGTGTGACAGACTATATCTAGTGTCCAGTGTGACGGCCTATATCCAGTGTCCAGTGTGATGGGCTACCACCAGTGTACAGTGTAACGGGATGTGTCCAGGGGCAGTGTCCAGTGTCCAGGGACAGCGTCCAGTGTAACAGGCTGTGTCCAGTGTAAAAAAATAAAAAAAAAAAGTAATAAAATAAAAACAAATTTTTGGAGGATGATGGAGGAGGAAATAGTGGGAGATCAGCAACCTGATAGAAGTGCTGTAGCTGCTACCACCAGTCAGACTCTTGATGGCAAGGCTGATGGTCAAAGGCCTAGAGGCCATGTAAAAGCAAAGCAGAAATTGCATTTTACAATGGTCAATAAAAAAGTCACCTGCGAAGAAAAATAAAATTGGCAATATGCTATTCACCACATGCAGTGGGAAGGAAAGACTCCGGCCTTGGCCTTTGTTTCTGACTGATTGTACAGCGTCTCAGAAGAATGATGGTAGCCCTTCTGCTACTACAAAAAAAAGAAGGAAACTTTTTAAGACAAAGGCGAGTTCACAAATGTCACAAATCCCAGAGGAGAGTCTAAGTGTGTCCGCGGATGCCATATGTGACCCGGACCTTTCAAATACTGTTTATGAAGAGGAGGTTCATTCCACCATTTGCGTGCCCTCTGCAAGTGTGTGGAAGAGCATCCCCAGTCAAGATGCTGACCTGGTTATTGAGGTTGCTTCTGAGGAATTGGATGAGGATGTGGGTTCTGTTGGTGTAGCTGGCACACAGAAGGATGTGGATGATGACGATGTTGAGGATGATGTTGTTTGTTTCAAGGCACCGACGGAGACAGTTGTTGTCCAGGGTATGAAAAAGCCCGTTCTCATGCCAGGGCAAAAGTTAAAAAAATCCACCTCGTATGTATGGAATTATTTCTACCCAAATCCGGACAACTGTCAAGCCGTGTGTAGCATTTGGAAAGCTATTGTAAGTAGAGGTAAGGATGTGCAGCACCTTGGGACCTCCTCACTGTTACGTCACTTGCAGCGCATCCATCAGAAGTTTTTGTCAAAAGAAACTGTGAACAAACATGTAGCAGCCTGCCCAGCATCACCATCCTGCTCCCCTGTCTCTTTTAGCTTAACAACTATGTTGGTATTAGACGTGCGTCCAGTATCCGCAATTAATTCTGTGGGTTTTACCGAGTTGCTTGAGGTCCTGCGTCCCCGGTACCAAATTCCATCTAGGTTCCACTTCTCCAGGAAGGCAATACCCAGACTGTACACGGACATTAAAAATAGCATTGTTAGTGTCCTAAAAAATGCCAATGTACCGACTGTCCACTTAACCACGGATATGTGGACAAGCGGAACAGGGCAAACTAAAGACTACATGACTGTGACTACCCACTGGGTAGATGTATTGCCTTCAGCAGCAGCAGCACCAACAGCAGCAGCAGCAACATCATTTCCCATTGTCATTCAGATGCAGGCTACTCTGTGTATCACAGGTTTCAGTAAAAGGCATACAGCTGAAAACCTCCTAGAAAAACTACGGGAAGTCATTGCACAATGGCTTACCCCACTTGGACTCTCCTCGGGATTTGTGGAATCCGACAATGCCACCAATATTGTGAGTGCATTACATCTGGGCAAATTCCAACATGTCCCATGTTTTGCTCACACAATAAATTTGGTGGTGCAACATTTCTTGATATATGATAGGGGTGTTCAAGAGATGTTGGCAGTTGTCCGTAAAATTTCCATAATCTTGCACAGCGCTGAGACAAGATAAGGAATATCCAGTATGGGTGTAAACGTATATAATTTTTAATGACGTTCAAAATAAAGACTATGTTTTAAACAGGTATAACAATAACCTTAAACCGCAGTCTGTAAGATAAGAGTGCCCCCACCCAGAGTATATCTTTCTTCTTCCTCCTCCCTTGGATATAGTATTTACATAATAATAGGATTAAGCAAAGAGTCAAGATAGGTGGACACAGGGTGGTAGAGTGACCCCCTGGCCGAGATAATCGGTCGGCCAGGAGGGTCCACCAACCCCTTGTGCACCTTTGGCAAGGTGTAAAATAAAGGCACAATAGGGTATTCAGTACACAGTGCAGAGCAAATCTCATCTGAGATAGTACCACTAGCATTGATGAGAACATTCATTAATTCACTTTTAAAAGACTCCGAAGGATCCTTTACCAGATGCTCATAGACTAGTGGGTCTGCCAATTGTCGCTGACATTCTAATCAATATTTGTGTAAGTCTTGTACAACAACAGAACCCCCTTTGTCAGCTTTACGTATTTTCAAGGGTTTATTAAGCAGTCTCTTTGTACCACATTTGGGTTGTACCCTGAGGACGAGCTACACGCTCGAAACACTTGGTGTCGGTTTCACCTATGCAATAAAAAATTATTCTAAAGCTACAAGTCTCCGAGTGACGCCTTTGCCTGTCTCCTATATATATATATATATATATATATATATATATATATATATATATATATATATATATATATATATATATATATATGTGTAAGGCTAACTTCTCCTCACCTCTATGAGGTGAAGTACCGCCATAGACCACTAGAGGCCACTCGATGGACCAGATTACTCCTTTGTGTGCTAAAAGAGGTCATAACACAAAGTGAAAGCAAATTTTGCAGAGACACTGATGTGTTGGATCTGGATATGTAGAGAGGGAGCTGTGAAGGCAGAGCTTGGAGCAGATATTGACTGGGGGTTGGGGGGTGGAGAGTTTGTGGGCTAAAAATGGTCACAGTTTGTTATGACTCTGGGGATTACCCGTGTACAAATACGGAAGGAGACTGACCACAGCAACAAACCTGACTCTGTTAATCCCCTCAGAGGCTATAGGCACCTGCAGTACTAAGGCTTCACCTATAATAACCACATTTGTGGGGCCGAATTAGGTCCGGCCTCAGACCAGTACCACCAGATCTTATAGGGAACAAGGTGCCTAATACCTCTAAAGTGGACAAAAGGAAAAACTAACTAAAACCCAGTGAGCAAACAAGCAAACAGACAGTGGCACAATTATTCCCAATGAGTAATTTGAGGAATGACCCCCAAACGGGTCCTAGAGGCCTAGTCAGTAAATAAAAGCACAGAACTAATGACCCCACTGCTCTGCGTCCAAAATACGGAAAACCATCCTGCACGGAGGTATAGGAAATAACAATATACACACAAGCCGTGTTAATGAATGCTGCAATGCATGAATATGTTAAACAAAAGTAACTCACGAGTACAGATAGAGCCAGGTTCTTCTTGACTAAGTTTCTGCACCTAGGCGCAGAAAATGCTTCCTTCCTTTGTTCTCAGCTGCAATACAATAGAGATAACAATAAAGCAAGAGGGTTAACAGGGGATTCGTGTGACTGGTCTTTCTCAGTTAATCCTATTAAAGGCCTAGAAGAAAGAGGCTCCATCTGTATAATGCTGGTAAATGCATGAAGATGTTAAACAAAAGTAACTCTCGAGTATAATGCTGTGAAATGCAACAATGCATGAAGATGTTACACAAAATAATTAATAAGTACAAAGACTCTGGTCCAGATGCACTAAGCTTCAAAAGTGATAAGATGGAGAGTGATAGACAACCAGCCAATCAGCTCCTGACTGCCCTGTCACAGAATGTTTGAAAAATGTCAGGCAGGAGCTGATTGGCTGGCTGTTTATCACTCTCCATTTTATCACTTTTGAAGCTTAGTGCATCTGGCCCACAGTGTCTTAGGAGACACTTGACCTGGAAGAGAGACAATATAACTCTAAACAGAATCTTTCACAGAATGGTAGTAAGGCACAATGATGGAAAGGGGGTGCACTTATCTCAACCTCCTGGGTACCGCAGGGCTGGCCAGAGGACACAGGACTAGCACTGGACTCAGAAACAGGGACCAGCAGCAGGCAGCAAATCCAACAGCAAACTAAGACAAGGTAGCTGCACATGGAATCTGGACAACAGACCCCCAGTTAGGAACTCAGGTTGGAACACTAACCAACAGACTGCACAGTGAGAAGCTGACACTCACTGGGGAACAAAACAGGAAGTATAACCAGCAGGGAGCAGCTGGTCAGAATCCCTAATGTAGGGTAACCAGCTAATGAGAAACTCAGTGCAGGTGTGCTTGCTGCACAGAAAACCTAGTGCAGGTTGCTAAGCAACAGCTTCATAATTAAACAAGCTGCAGCACACCTAACACAGTTCAAAGTGAAAGTAAAAACGGTCACAGCTCAAATTGAGTACATTGCAGAAGCTGTCATTTTGAAGGGCTTTTAACTAGTCAGTATATATATTCACAGCCTGTCACCAGTGGTGCTTCCTACATTATTCTTTGTGGGGTACTGCCTGCAGTCCAGTTGAGCAAGGTCTGGTTTGTTGCACTAGCAGGGCTTGCCAGGTGCATTGGTTATTTGCAATAGGTTTGGCAGACACAGCAACGGGCTCTGGTTTGCAATAATATTTGACCTATATATTATCTTTGTTCTAGGGAATATTATTGCCACTGAGCAACAGCTCCTGACTTCACTGAGAAGGTAAAGAGAAAAAAACTTTTAGTTTCATTCTCTCACAGTCGGAGTAGCGGGATTTTACAGGAGCTTACAAATGGCATTACTACATAAGAACAGAAATGGTTGAAATCAAAATGATTTCTGGTATATACCAAAAAAGGGGACTATAAACCATTCCATGCAGAAACAATGTTTACTAGCAACATTTCTAAAACGAATCCAACAAGATTTAAGAACCTCAATGGCAAAATGGACTGGAATATAATCAGTCTGATTGGCTTAAAATCAATGAAACCAACAGTTAGGTTTTCTTGGAATCAGCAATGGATATCGGCTCAAGTGATCTTGCGGAGAAAAGAGAACTTTAGGTGGCAACATCTGCTTCTTCTGACTTCTTAGAGAGCCGGGAAGCAAAGGAGGGGTCAGGTATAACTAATAACTGGAGAGAGTACAACCAAAATAAAGGATGTGTAGAGCGGGTGCTGGGGGCAATCCTATTCCTTAGAATAAAGAGAGAGAATGTGCAGATTTATGCAAAATGTCTCTTTGCAAGTAGGCTTCCCACCTAGTAAGATGGCTAGACTACCATATACCTGGTAGTTGATCTAAGGAACTCTATACTATGGGCATTTGATGGCCTCCAATAATGTGTAATGAAAGTAAGCTTAGAAGACCAACATGTAACTTGAAATATGGACTGTAAAGTTTATCCCCTAGCAGCTGCAGAAGTACAGTAAAAGCAACATCATATAAAGAATGACACTTGAATAGAGAAGTGTCTATCCATGAATTCTGCATTGCTGAAACTATGGACTAAATGAGACAATCGAACTCAATACAGTGCTATAAGTATATATTTAAAAAAATAATGTATTTTGATAAACATGGTTCATGTTTGATATATGAGAAAAATATCCTTATTGTCCTTTAAGTGACCACTATGTGGTTATGAGAGACCCTTCTTTGCTAAAATACCCTTACTGTTTTCTTCTATTCTTCTTACTGTATATATTGTTAATCTCTGTCATGACACCTTTAGTACGTTTAAATGATCTTCTGTTTAAGATATATCACCATATGGATACATATACTATATGCCTTTGATCATCACTGACTGCCCAAAACTGAATAAGAATGAAAAAATACATATACGTCTTTCTTATGATGATCTAATGTTTGCCCACGTAGCAAAATTATATAGATAACGTTTACCTTACAAATGTTTAGAGAAATATCCGTTTTTTCCTAGTAGGACAAACATTGTATATTATTCCCGATTGTCCAGTTATCCCTAGGGATTCTCCGCCGTGTGGCATGTAAATGTCACAGGAGACGCCGTCCCTGTTGCCAGGCAACGCAGGGGGGCGTGTGTTGCGTACAGTAAGCTAATGCACGGCAGACGCACGCACTCCCTGTGGGGCTGGGGGCAGGGCCGACGTCTCTCTCGTTCATGGGACGGAGCGGCGTCATACTACGCGTCGTCACATTGTGTGTGACGCGTCACTCTGGCGCGCCCGTTCCTAAGCAACGCGGCGGACGCGGCGCGGGCTGCCTACGGGTTTTTTCCCCGCTCATACCGCCGATACCGGCAATCGACGGTGGGCGGGGGCACCCCTGGGCACCCCGCGCCGCACTGAAGAAATCGGGACACAAAGATGTAAAAGTAAAACTTTATCACCCATTCTGATCCCAAGCTCCGGGTCATGTGACCAAACAAATGTATATGATCAGCTTAATAAATTGTGTTTATTATGTTTAAAATGTCTTTCTACCAGTCCCGTCTGCCTCCTGGACTGATAGATAATAATATTGATACTCAACGGTTGTTTTATTTTGTATATTTTTAATTTTATACGCATACCTAACTGTGGATAAATGTCAGTGCACTACAACAGGTGCCTAATTAACACAGGTGTAACAATTAAACACCAATTAAGAGACCAACCTAACTGCTATTTAAACTGGGCTGGGAATACCAGTCCACACTTGCTCCTGAGGAAGCCGGCCACTGATACAGCCGGGGAAACGCGTTGAGCCTGTATATTCCCTACTTTTGGACCCTCCATACATTCTACAAGTGACCAGTCCTACTCCCGACGACGTTAAAGAGCCTCATTCTAAACTGGACTCTCATCTGGGACAGACGCCATATCCCTAATTCCAGCAAAAATAAGAGGACAACGCCAAATAGGGAGCCTTATCCATCAAGGCAAGGGCATTCTGGAGTCACCCCTCCTGGATCATTCCTATATCCAGACAAACACCAACAAGGATGGTAACAATATTTCTTATTATGGAGTCCTAGACTTTTCATTGTGTATTACTGCTATACACCCAAAAAACCTACAGCATTGCTAATCCACAGCTCCAAGTGAATCTCTTGTATTATCATTCCCCTTTTTAGTATTGATGTATGCATACATAGTTGTGTTTTATATATAATATGTTTAGATTAATATGGTAAAATAAAATTTATACCTTTTCAAAACCGTTGAGTATACTTTATTGAAGCAGACAGCGCCGGCACACTCCCCCTTTTTCCTCTACGACTTTTTTGGGCTTGACAACCCAGTGCCGGCTGCTTAGTGATAGCGCACCACTCAAAACCCTCTTTTTCCCCCTATTGCTGAAACTATACTTAATTTGATCATAGAAGATCTGGCGGGGTAGAAAGGCTTACAGCAGGTAATGATACCTCTCGGAGGTGCTATGGATGTGAGATAAGCGAAAAAATAATGAACTATGCAAAGGTCAGGGTCTCATTGATCTCTAACTAGGTCAAGTTGGAAGGGTTAATTAACCCATTGGAGTGCGCATTGTTAACACTATAGTAGATACACACTAAACGATATGCACAATAATATTGTTAACGATATAATTATCACGCATATTGTTTAATAAAATTGTATAATGTGTACCCAGCTTAAGAGAAGTATTTATCATGGCCACAGACTGAGAAACTGAGATTAGTGTCAGTCAGCAGCCAAGTAATGTTAAAATCCACATGCATTGTGGAAGCCTTTGTATTAGAGGTCCCCTTGAAGCAGCCTTTCTGATGAGGTAGGAAACTATGGTTCTGTTTTCTAGGCAGCGTTGAATGGAGATTTTCCAAGAATGCATGGGAACTAGGACCCCTCCCATCTGCTCCTGGGTATTTTTAATTGCAGAATACATATTGGAATAGGAACAATGGGCCTGATTCAGTATCAGTTGCAGTTTTCAGAAATATCACAAAACTGAAGCTGGCTTCTCTAACATGGTGTGGGCTGCCTAGCAAAAGGCAAGGCCACCCTGCATGCTTATTCCCTTCCCGCGATGTGATTGCAAAATATTTATAATTGCATTGCAGGAATGGGAGAGCGTTGCAGAAATGCAATGCGCTCACAACTATGGAATCCCCCTGCATGCGCAACCTGGCTGCTAAGGCAGGTGCCAGGCCAATAGGAACCAAAAATGGTCAAGACACGCCTCTGTGCCCACTTAACGCCGTGTCAAGTTGCCCCTGCTATAACTCAGACTGTGGTCACATTTTTAGAAAATGCAACCGAAGTTTGAGGGCTCAAGAATGCGCGCTGCAGCTGGGGGCTTCCACAGAAAAGCAAAAAATTGGATAATAGTGATTTTTTTGCTATTCAGTGCCTGATGCTAAATTAGCCTTTATGAATGGTAATTCCTGGATAAATTGGATTCGAGTTCTAGGGCCTACTGGGTTGGTTTGACTCTACTGATTCAGGGCATCAGAATCGTAATAATTAATCTAACACTTTCCAGCACCTAAACTTTAATTTGCTATTGTCATGCTTTTATCACCCTAATTACTACATATGACCTATGTAACACTATTAGTACCGGGCTGTGATTTCTTATTAATGGAACACCTTTTAACAAGTAAACTAGGGATCAGCGGGTTCAGATTTTGGAAATCTGAACATCGCCAAACACCCCCGATTTAAGCCCGGACACGAGAACTCACTGGCATTCCACCAGACCCAGACCTCAGAACAAGGCAAAATGTAATCATCCCGCTGTCGGATCTCACGAGATCCAGACTCGATGTAAGTCCCCACTACCTGCCACCATCTTCACTCCAGCATTGAAGAGGGTAATAGGTGGAAGGGTTTCCGTGTCTCCGGTGGTCTGCTGAGCACGTGGGGTGGTGACCTGGTCCTTTTCATTGGTGGTGTCCTGTGTTTCGATAAGTCATGGAAGTCTTGGTGCTGCTGGATAATTCCAGTCCTGTGCTGCCTAGTGCTGGTTTCCTGTGCTGCCATAAGTCCATTGGTGCTGCTTTATAAGTCCAGTCCAGTGGTACAGCCATATAAATCCAGTCCTGTGGTGCTGCTGTACAAGTACAGTGGTACAGCCATATAAGTCCAGTCCTGTGGTGCTGCCGTATAAGTCCAGTCTAGTGGTACTGCCATTTAAGTCCATTGGAATAAGTCCAGTCCTGTGGGGCTGCCTTATAAGCCCAGTCCAGTGATACTGCTGTATAAGTCCAATCTAGGGGTACTGCTGTATAACTTCAGTCCAGTGACACTGCTATATATGTCCAGTCCAGTGGTACTGATGTTAAAGTCCAGTTCAGTGGTACTGATTTTAAAGTCCATTGGTTCTTCTGTATAAGTCCAGTCCAGTAGTACTGCTGTATAAGTCCAGTCCAGTGGTACTGTCATTAAAGTCCATTGATACTGCTGTATAAGTCCAGTCCAGTGATACTGCTGTATAGGTCAAGTCCAGTGGCACTGTCATTAAAGTCCATTGGTGTTGCTGTGTCCAGTCCAATGATACTGCTGTATAAGTCCTGTCCAGTGGCTCTGCCATTTAAGTCCATTGGTATTGGTGTATAAGTCCAGTCCAGTGATACTGCCGTTCAAGTCTATTGGTAATGCTGTATAAGTCCAGTCCAGTGATACTGCTGTATAAGTCCAGTGGTACTTCCATTAACGTCCATTGGTGCTGCTGTATAAGTCCAGTCCAGTGATACTGCAGTATAAGTCCAGTCCAGTTATACTGCTGTATAAGTCCAGTCCAGTGGTACTGCCATTAAAGTCCATTGGTACTGCTTTATAAGTCTAGTCCAGTGATACTGCGGTATAAGTCTAGTCCAGTGATACTGCTGTACAAAGTCCAGTCCAGTGGTAATGCCGTTAAAGTACATTGGTAATGTTGTATAAGTCTAGTTTATCCTCCATTATTTTGGAGGATAAAATAATGAAAGAACAAGAACTACTTTATCCTAGTGCTGAAGCTGCTGACAATACTCATGTCATAGACGATGAAATGCCATCAATGTCATCTGCCAAGGCTAATGCCCAATGTTATCTTAGAGAACATGTAAAATCCAAAATGCCAAAGTTCAGTAATACAAAGAAAAAAATGTAAATCATTTGAGGAGAAACAAAAGCATGCCAATATGCCATTTACAACATGGAGGGGCAAGGAACGGCTAAGGCCCTGCTCTATGTTCATGACTAGTGGTTCAGCTTCACATGACAATCTAAGGGGACTATGTAAAAACCGGACCCGGACTAAACTCCGGACCGCCGGACAGGACATCAAAATCTGCAGTCCGGAGCTTGTAGGGTCCGATCCGGGTGTGTCCTGTCCAGGGGTGTCTTGTCCGGGGGGTCCCTGTTATAGCTATCACCAGGGACATGGTGGAGGGGAGATTACAGCCTCCCCGTGTGGTCCGGACCGTCCGGTTTTTGCTACATGCCCGGACCATACAGGGAGGCTTTATTCTACCCCCTCCTCCTCTACTTGGTGACAGGTGTCACAGGCAGCCCCCCGGACAGGACACCCCCGAACAGGACACCCCCCGGTCCGGGGGTTTTCTCCTGGTCCGGTTTTCACCCATACCCCAATCTAAGTCCTCCTACCCCCCCCCCCCCACTTGAAAATGTAAGAGAGATAAGCTGTCAAAAAACAGCAAACAACTGTGCTATCTAAGTCCAAGTGTGTTGGTGGTTGCGATGCCGGACCTTCCCAACAGTGTAGGGAAGAGGAGGCTGCATCCACCATGTGCATGCCCTCTGCATATGCTGGAAGGAGCACCCACAGTCCATTATTGAGATATTGAGATTGAAGGTGTCACTGTTGAAGTAGTACACCAGGAGGAGGATATTGATGTAGCTGGCGCTGAGGAGGAATTTGACGAGGAGGATGCTGATGGTGATGTGATTTGCTTAAACGACGCCCCAGGTGAGACAGTTGTTGTCCATGGAATAAAAAAGACTATCGCCATGCCTGGACAGAAGACCAAAACATCCACCTCTTTGGTCTGTAAATATTTTTATCTAGAGCCGGACAACAATTGCCTTGCCATATGTAGCTTATATAAAGCTGCAATAAGCAGGGATAAGGACGCTGGCCACCTAGGGACATTCTCCCTTATATGTCACCTGAAACTTGATCACAAGTCACCATGTAATTTATAAAAAAAATATTTTTTTGTTATAATTTTTTTTAACCATTTTTTTTATATGAAGCTCTGGGTGCTATGGTGGGGGGGGGGGGGGGGGGGGCTAGGGCAGGGGGTCACTCGACCAAGGGCATGCACAGCAGCAGCCGGCCACTGCGGACTGCCTCTGCCTCTGACTAATATGTCTCCACCAGGTTTCCCAACTTCCTCCCAGTGAAGCAGACCCGTGCGGGTGAACTCATGAAGCCGCACCGCCTGCCCATGCATCTAACATGGATGAGCCAACAGCGCCGGGAAGAGGCAGAAGCCTTAGCAGAAGTAAGGAGTGGCAGAATGGCAGTGGGGTAGCCACAGGTCACCTGGAGTCCCATGACTCTTTATTACAGCTGCAGCAGCAGCAGCAGGACCACACTCAGTGCACTGCACTGTGGATAGAGATAGAGAAGCAAAAGGGGGCAGGGCTAATTGGCACTAATTAGGCACTAATTAGGCCAGAAGCGTGTGGTGAGAGAGAAGAAGGAGATCGAGGAACTACAGTGTGACTGAGTGTGTACATATCCTGCAAGGTGAGAGAGGAGGGATGAGCACTGTATTATATGTCATGTTTGTGTATAAGTACCTAACAATGGGGGGGGATGCTCTAACATCTGCACCCCCTTACTGCCGCCTATCGCCGGCTACCGCAAACATAATTATCGCATATGATCAAACATATGCGATAATTATGACAAAAGACAGCTTTTGTGTTAAGAGCTGTCTTTTGCGGTGACCCAGCGATGAGCGACCCCTCCCTCTCTTACCTGGCCTGGATGCTGCTGCTGCAGCGGGGGAGGGGGGGGGGGGGGGGGGGTTGGACCTCCTCCTTCTCCCTGCACCCGGAAGAGGATGTACAGTGCAGGGAGGAGGAGGTCACAGGTCCGGGCAGAACAGCTCTGTGCTGCCCGGACACAGGTGAGCGGGGGTCGGTGCGGGGCCGGCGGGGGGTCGCGTTACAAGCCCATAGGCTTCTATGGGGCATCGCCAGAATTTTCTGCTGATGCCCCCCATCGCGATAACTCGGTGGGGATGCTTAGAGCATCCCAAAATGTGGTAAAAACCCTGATAACGGGGTTTTTACCGCATTTTTAGTTTAGAGAATCTCCCCCTATGTGTGTGTTAAAGCTTGTGTGTGTATATTGATTTCTGACTGTGTGTTAATAAGTATGTCTCTGAGATACCTGCCTGCTGCTACACCCCCTCTAAGGTATTTGAAACCCACTGCTATTGTTCCACAGCCCCCTCCACCTTCCTTCCCTGCAATTGTCACCCCTGCAGGGTGTGGTGAGAGAGAAGAAGGAGATCGAGGAACTACAGTGTGACTGACTGTGTACATATCCTGCAAGGTGAGAGAGGAGGGATGAGCACTGTATTCTATGTCATGTTTGTGTATAAGTACCTAACTATGGGGGGATGCTCTAACATCCGCACCCCCTTACTGCCGCCCATCGCCTGCCATCCCCTGCAGCTGACAAACTGCTCTCCCTGTGTTACTGGCCCAAACCCTGTAACCCCCACCCCCGGTACCATGCAAACCACCCTCCCCCCATGCTCCCTGACTCTGCCCATCCTTTGCGTGTATCGGAGACTGCACTGTCCCTGTGGACAATGCCGACTGCTCCCACCTCCCTGCAGAAGCTGACACTTGATAATTACCATATTACTGACCCAGTATATATATAGAAGCCACAATGACTTTCCCTACAAACATGGGTTTAGTGGTCATAACCTTGCTCCCCTTTCCTTACATGTAAACCCCCTGTTTGTCTTCCACCTCCATCTGCTGACCTGTATCCCCTTGCTCCCTCCAGCGCCCTCTTCTGACATAGATTCTCCCCAGGCAACCACCATTCTTCCCTGTCTCTAGCCCAATACCATACCCATCTGTCTGATAATATAGGGTCCCCCTGTACACCAATCTCCTCTGCTGACATAGTGTAGTAACCCCCAGTCTCCCGGAACCCTCTGTACAGTACATGTATTCCCCATTCCTACTCGTCCTACTCTACTATCAAGACATCAACACCCAATGCTAGACATTGGGCCTCTCAGCCTACCACCTTTCTCTGTTGAAACTTGGGGGGCAGATGTATTAAGCCATAACAAGAGATAAAGTGGTGCGTGATAATGCACCAGCCAATCAACTCCTAACGGCCATGTTACAGGCTGTTTTTAACAAATGACAGGAGCTGATTGTCTGGTACTTCATGTTTCTTTATCACCCTTCACTATATCTCTTATTAATGCTTAAGACATTTGGCCTCGGGTCTCCGTATATATATATATATATATATATATATATATATATATATATGATGCGGCACTCAAGGCTAGCAATAAAAGGCTCCACACATTGCCAGAACAACGGCGTTTCAATATATCTTATCAAATTGTCATCAGGTTTGAAGTTAGTTTGAAGTTAGTCACCAGCATTGAAGTTAGTCGCCAAGTTCACCAACGCGTTTTGTCCTAAAGCTAAAGACTTTTTCATGGTGTCCTGACTAAAGGCAATCTCACTTCTTTTATACCCTACTTCCGTATGCCGACAGGATCCTAATCGGCATAAGGAAGTAGGGTATCAAAGAGTCCTTAGCTTTAGGACGAAACGAGTTTGTGAACTTGTCGACTAACTTCAATGCTGGTGATGAACGGAGAGGACCGGGAATGCATGCCTGAGGAAGCACAGTGTCAACACCACTGTCTAATTGTGTTGCACGCGCTGAAGGGACTGATTAACAACCAGTTCCTCACAGATTTGGTAATTATTGACCCATGTCCTGCCTGAAAATATCCATCACTGCACTCAGCATTTTATCATGTTTTTATCGATGAATTTGTTTTTAATCAGTGTATCATTGGGAATTGTGTATTAAAAGGGAAGGGAGATATTTGTGAAACATACTTCACTATTGCATCCTTGCATTTATTTCTCTTACATGTGATCACCCTATGGGAGAGATTCCTGTACTATTCTGATGTGGAGCGCCTGAGAGGTTGTGTCTCAAAATTTGTGTTTTGTGTTTTGGTGTTGGTGAAGGGTTTGTGAGGGACCCATAGAAACACAGACCATTCAGCAGCTCTCTATTGTGCCATTTTTGTCATTATACTCACTCCTGTTGTATAATGGGCATAATGGTTTGTGGCATAATGTGTAGGATTCACACGCGTGCACTATTAGTATCTATAAGAAATCATTTCTACTTGCCCCACTACGTACAGCATTCCCTTTTGAGGTCACAACCATGTTTTATTAGGCCATACACCCGTTTCTAGAAACCTGCTCACACAATGGCAGCCCCCTTTATTAATTGCGGTGCCCGCCCCATAATTTTTTCCTGGATTTGCCTCTGTAAGTCACTGTTTAGTTAAGAAACAGTGGCTAGGACCGTAAGCAATCCAATGACACCTAAATCCCTTGGTCCTGTTGTATCCAAGCACCTGAAAACCACACCAGCAAGTCCCTCCTCCTTAATTTCCTCCTGGATCCGGATCAGAAGTAGTCCTGCAGGCCATGTCACCAGCATGACTGACTGCGCTTCTATCTGGGATTCCGCCAGATAATCCTACAGTGCTACGCCCTCCTACAGGAGGGCTCAAATCAACCACCCCCCAGACTGTACATATTAATAGGTGGGTCTGGGGTTAGCCTCTGTCCCTACTTGGAATGTGGGGGTTGTATCAGGCATGATACATTTTTTTCTTCAGAAATAGCATAAAATGCCATTCTATTCTTATTAAATGCCTATTGCATGAAGGTTTATTAAAACTTAAAAAAAAACATGTTAATGTAAATCAGCAACAGCCTTGAGATGGAAACAAATTGAGAAATTAAACAAGTAGAACATTCTCTGTAGAATATATACTTGTCTTTCTCTTTCTAGTTGAACACCCCGGTGTGAGGCTGTGGAAGTCTAGGTACACACACGCCATTTTGTGATAGTATGGCCGCCATTTTGGTTCGCAGAGTTGCGCAAATAAAGTTTCCATACCCGAGTATGTGTGACAATGTGGACCAGAAGAGTAGACATACTATCACACATAAATTCATAATAACACACTTACACGAAATGAAATATAGTTAAAAGGTTTAGAACGCCACACATAGCTTAGTTAGCCCTGCACACACCTGTCTATATCGTGTTTAGTATCGTTCCGCTCAGCTCATCATGCAAAGTATTCCGGTCATTGCGAATATTTCGCAATGTACACTGTCCGATAGTTATGGACATAATCCATAAATCCAGAGACAGTTTCTGTTGTAAGTAGTTAACAAAGGAAACTAGCTCAAACCGGTTCTTATCCTTGCTGACGCCGAAACCACCAAACAAAGGACTCTTAAAGTTCACTCCCCTGCACCTGGTCAGACCAGGTACTGCGTCTAACCTCCAATCACAGTAGACCGGACATATGATCTCTGGCCAATGAGAATGGCCTTTTGACCTCCCCCTTCTGACCCTATAAGATATGCGACCCAGAGCAGCCAGGGTCTCTTCGGCACAACTACTTTCCCTGGACCTTCCTACCGGACTATCGCTCATTCCTGAACGATAGTGAGCTCTGACCGGACTGCTTTTCACATACTAGATGACCACGGTAAACGGTTGCATTTCCACGGTATTTATTCTTATAGTTATTGTTGGCTGATTGTGTCTTGTATTGGTATTCTTTCCCCTTAGCAGAGTTTGTTTAGTATTCATTGTTATTGTATTGTATCACTTGTTATACCTGTTTATTCTTATTTCTGTAACCCCCTTTTGTCCATTAGGGACTTTAATACAATCTTTTTACGGAGTTCTAACCTCCTTACTTCTATTCAGTGGTCGTGTCTAGTTATTCGCATAATAGCGATAAGGTACATTAAGGACTCTGTCCTTACATTGCGGACTCTGTCCTTTAAGGTATATTCGCACAATTGGAGACAAAGTCCTGCGAAAGGATCTCTTATTAAGGTATCGGTTCTTGGTGTATAACATACAATAGACTGTACGCTGCGCTGCGCTACGTTTTGTTCGCACGTAGCTAGGTATAAAGGGTACGTTGGTTGCGGACTTATTACGTAACCAACGCTTTTCACTTATTGTCTCTCTGGTTATATCTTAATCACCATTAACAATTGGGGGCATCGTCCGTCCGCTCCACATTCCAGAACTCAGTACCAGGCGTGCGACTCGACCTATACCAGCAAAAGGGTGGAAGTATTTATTTGTTTCCATTGCCGGATAGGCCGAGTCCGCGGCGGTGCGGGGTTCGGGAAGTGCTAGCGCTGAACCCGGTGTACAATAAGTGAAAGCCACGTGTTTTAAAGCATATCATACCTAAGTGTTTAGTAAACTGTACTTCTGCCTGCCACAAGTAGTTTAACGGGGTATAGTGTCTTGGGTTGCTTGTTTATTATAGTATATGTACCACGTGCGATAAGGTTCGCACACGTGGAATCTGTGTTTATTATAGTACATAGAGGATCCCCTCTGTGCAAAACTATAGTTGTTTATTGTTAGTTACTGCAAAACCAGGGACTCCGCCACGTGGCGACAAGCCCTGGGCCTTTTTGCAGTAACGTAAAGCGTCTATTGTGTAGTACGCAAGGTGCGCGCGCACGTGCCCATATCGGGAAATTTTCGCATCTTTGTACGAGATTTACGGATTAAGTGCGGGATTTATTTCGCATCTTGATACGTAACTTTCGGACGGAGTTAAGGGATTTATTCCACATTTAGGCGCAATTACTGCGTATAGCGAAACCCGAGTGCAACCTTGCAAATACACTATAGAACACGTGGGTGGCCGATTCATCGGCGGCCTGTGAACAGTGCATGTACACACGTGGCTGTTCATTGGTACTGCACATGCAGCACACATAGGAACTCAAAGGTGAACAGTATTTAACCACTAGCTTTATTTAAACAGTATAGCAATATACTGCGAATAAGGCGGTGATTAATAAAAGAAAATAAGTTTTTTTTCTTTTTGTTCATTTTTTTTTTAACAAGCAACTCAAGCATTATTTTAATAGATTCCTATAGAGTATTATAAGGGATTTATACCTGCATAAGTATCTAGTGAAAAGCTACCAGCCTGGGAAGAATTTTCTGTACAGAAATATTTCAAATATATGCATAAGACCAAGGTGTAACCAGCGCCCAGTGTGAAAAATAACTGAGGCGAACGGGTGTGTGACGACACGACTCAAGCGCAGTGTAGTCCAGTGTAGGACAGTCCAGGTAGGACAGAGTTAGGGTTCACGTGACGACGTGCCCATAGGAACTGCCCCTTCAGTGGAATTGATTCCGCTAGGAGGGTACAAGAAGATACATCGGAACGCACTTGTTTCCGATTAGCTACTTTAGAAATCCAATTTTTGGGGGTATAGGAAAACAAGTTTGTTATACCCTGGAAAAATTGTGCCGCATCAAGCAAGTTGGCTAGAAGTTCGCTGCTAGTTGAAAGACTTGGTGATTGAGTATCATACCTCGTATCCTTCGCACCTGCTTGACTGTGGGATGTTCTAGGAAGCTGTAGAAGTGAGTGTTTGGGGAGCTCTCAGATAAGTAATAACCCACCGATATCTATTAAGCTGTGAACGTTTATTCCTGTAATAATGGGTAATAACGGGTCACGCTGTGATAACGTGCATGTTAGGGAGGAAGCATGCCGGCCAAAAGGATCGGCTGCTTTTATTATGTGCTGTAAGCACGGTGAACTCGCAGTTGTTTACCAAAATAAATGGAGAAAAATGACACAAGGCAGCAAGTTAGAATTTCCCAGTGTTGGTAGCTTCGATCCAGAAATCTTATCGGCAGTAAAAGATGAAATATGCCTACTCTCCAGCCGTAAGGAGAGAGTGAAGCATATAGATATTCTTAAATTGTGGCAGAAGGAAGGACAGGAACAATGGGGAATCAAAGATCTGGCAATACCGGACACAATCAGCCACAATAAAAATGCAACCGTTGCCGCAATAGAATCAGCTCCCCCACCCCCATATGTGCCGAAGGGGTTAATGACTTATAAGAAAGACATAAGTAATAATGTATCCATTGCTAACTTGTACCCTGTTTTTACCCTCTATAAGAAAGATACAGATCCACAAGGGAGATTCCTGACATCAGCCATCCCTTGCGAAGCTAGCAGAAAGGAGAGAGAGGCTGAGACAGCCCAAGCTGCTGTTGCCGTTCTGGTCGAGGAGATGGCTGATGCCAGGAACACGATTGGAGACACAGGTAAGTACACACAACACAGCACAGAGATAGTTGCTCCTGAGATGTTGTCCAATGGTGCAGGGGGGATACAGATCCGCCCTCTGCACACAGTGGAACCTCCTTGTGGACGGGGAGACGGGGATGAGGTAATGCCTGTAAAGGATAGTAACATGCACAATACATGGACACGATTGGAACGTCATTCAATCATCAAAAATTTCCCTGATCCCAGCAAAGATCTGGCAAAGTGTCAGAAATTTGTAAGGGAGCGAGGAAATTCAGATGAGCCCACCAATAAAGATTGGCGATACCTGTTGAGAGCTTGCCTCCCTTCGCACATAAATGTCCAGAAGTTCATTCGAGACAGTGGTGTGGAGGGCGATAAGATTTTAACTGAACAGGGCAACCAGGAAAATATACGCCTAATAAATATACAATTGGGTGTATATTTCCCAGGGACAGTTGAAAATACCCTAGGGTTCACCATCACACAGAAAGATGGTGAAGTAGCTAGCGAATATTTCAACCGGGGTTTGATGGCGATATCAAAACACACTGGTGTCGCCGATCTTAAGGGTAACCCACACCTGAGGGAGATGGTTGTCTCTGTGTTAGTGGAGGGGCTGAGAGAGAAATTGAAGAACAGGGTCCAAACATCGTTCCCAAATTGGCGAGGAATGACAGTAGATGCCCTACGGGAATCTGCCGTAGCCCATGACAAAAACATAGCAAAGCACAGGGAACTGAAAACTGACAAACTGATGATGGTTAGCATCCAGGCCCTTACTAATGCCCCAAACAAAGCTGCATACCAACAACCACGAAACACCAGGGACACAGGTAGAAAACCAATTATCTGTTACAACTGCAATAGGGAAGGTCATTACTCAGCTCATTGTAGGGCAGGAAACCCCAGGAGTTACCAAACACACAAGCGAGAATGGGAATCTCACAAAGGTGAGACACGGAGATACCCAGCCCCTAGACAATGGGAGGAGACAGACAGGTCACGCAACATGCCTCCTCCCCATCTGATGGCTGACACTGTGCTAAGGGCAACCCAGGTCAGACCATAGGAAACAGGTCATACCTGTATCCTACAGCCAGGTAGACTAACACAACACCTTGGAGAGGAACCTCAGGTGAAGGTTGATATAGCTGGAGTAAGGCAAACCTTTTTGGTTGATACAGGGGCGGCCAGATCTGTTCTCAACACTCCTCTTCACTTGGGTTTCACTGACAAACCCGTTAACAACATTCCCTCCTGATCTAGGTTGTGCCAAGCAATTAGTAGCAGCAATTGGGGTAACAGGAAAAATACAACATTACCCACTGACGAAACCAGCGAAGGTTACAATCGGGCCTCTGCATACCAAACACTCTTTTCTGTTGGCTGCAGCGGCCCCGACTAACCTCCCGAGTAGAGATTTACTATGTAAAATGGGATGTGTCATCTATTGCACCCCTAATGGGGTATTTCTGGACACTCCTAGAAATCTTACACAAGAAGTGCAAGATATGCTGGACAGTCCTCAGAGGCTAATGTTGTATTCCACTGTTATAGAGTCAAATCCATCTAAGGTAGCTAAAAACTACAGCACAAATACCGAGTTCCCTTTGAACTAAAGATGGGAAGGACACAGGATCAATGGCAACCATAGCTTCAATAGAAACCCTGTTAAAAACAGAAAGTATAGCGCCCCAAAGTACAGCCTCACCATTCGAAATCTGAGGTTGAGCTGGAAAAATACCCAGTGAAATAACAAGGTTCCCAAAGGAGAACTTTTAGCTAAATACCCCTAGACACAGCCCATAGTCACAACCACACTGGGAAACAGAAAGAAAGGGAGGGCTTAAGAAGCAGAACAGGAGTTGACAAGGGTAAGAACCAAATAGTTGAGAGCCAATTCCCCCATAGTGCTAAATCCTGGCGTCCTCAAAATAAAAGAAAAATTTTCGGTTGAAAATAAATGTACACATTACTGTCATTGATATTTTCTACCCTTTTTGAGTTTTTCTCTCTCTCTTTTTCCAATTTTTTTTTTCTCCTTCCCCTACCCTTTTGTTCCAGAAACCCACAAATCATAGATAAATAGTTCAAAGAATCTGTCGCACCCCCAGCAGAGAAATACCATTGTGAATATGCGGTACCCTGTAAAGCGAGTAGTCACAATATTTTTCAGTAAATCTTGAACAAAGTCCCAATAACTGTAAGCATTACTCCTAATGTTACCCAGGGCAACCACAGCCACCATCTTGTGAAAAGCAGTCCAAGTAATGCACAAAGCATTCCCCTTCTACAAAGAATGAAAAGGGTTGTAAAACGCATTTACATATAAATAGGTGCAATCACAATACCCATGTCTTCACAGACAGATGTGGACAATAAAGAAGGAGAAACAGGCCTGATTACAGCTTTTTGCCATGGGTAAAACTGACACAAGAGACCATGTGATTTAGAATATTAGACCTGCTGAGGGGGCGACAGATATAGTGACGTAAGAAACCTGGTGATGCCAGCCTGACCAATGTCGTACTGCAGTGTACAATTAAACCCTATTACTTAAGCACTTCATATTTGTCTACACAGTGTAGTTGCCATAGCACTACTGGTAAACAAAACTGAGAATGTGGTGTTGGGGTGTGTTTTAACTGTTTATGCTCCTCGTATAGTCTGGACACTCCTAAAATTCTGCCTAAACATGTGAAAAATATTCATCAGCCAAGTTCACTAAATGGGAACTTGCATTGATGTTACCATGTAAAATGGGTAATATTGTAAACCCAGCAACACTCTTACCAGGTGTGCCCGCCAAAGGCACAAAGGGTGGAGTGGTGCTGAGGTTGCTGGAATGGTGGAATTTAGTGGGAGCCGAGACGAATATGATTGCATGACATGTTTGAATCAGACCTTTTGCAGCATGCCCCCAAAGGGTGGTAACAACCCATTGGAAGAGGTAATTCATTTTTTTTTCCGTTCTTTCCACAACACCGAGAGGGAAAATTGTACACTGGCTATACCGTAATAGATGGAAAAGGCATAGTAGAGGCTGAACCCATTGGACGGCTCACTCAGCAACAGCAGTCTCATTAGTAGTACTGCGGGCTGAGAGGAAAACAGCCAATATTCATGCCGACTCCAAGTATGTTTGTTGGGGTAATACAGAAGATCGTAGGCCCTATGGCGCCTCAGATGTTCTGTTTCAGTAGCTGGCACTCCAGTGGCGCAAGCGTTGTAAGTTTAAAAGATTTCTGACAGTCACACAGCTGCCGGACAGAGTGGCTGTTATCAAGTGTAAAAACCACATCTTCAATGAGGATTCAGTGTCACTTGATGATGAACATGCTGGCAAGGCAGCTGGGTGAGCCATGCGCTCTGCGGATAATGTTTGTGGTCCCCCTATAAATGTCAGTATATTCACATAGTAATACAAGATTTGTGTCCCCTGCAGGAGAAGCAGTCTGGAAGCCGAAGGGATGTGGACAGGAATAGAAAGATGGACAAGGTAAACCAGTGACTCTAAGAACATGCCAAACTGTCAGGACAGAGATAGCCCATGGCCTGACTTGTCTTGACAGGGAAGGTATGTGGAAAAATTAGTCCAAAATTACTGGTGTGCCCACAGACAGGTAAGACGACAGAATCATGCCTTACTTGTCTGGGGGAAACAAACTGCAACGGCTGTTCCCACAGAGCCATCTCCACATCCCTCCTCCAGCAGGATCCTCTGCAGGTAATACAAAATTGGCTTTGTACAGTCCACTCTAGAAGCATTTAAGTTATTTATTTATTTTTATATATATATATGTTGACGTTTGTGTGTATAGATATGGCAGCCCAGAAACACCCTTGAGTATGCAAATATATATAAAAGGTTTAAGTCATGTGTTAACCTTCAGGGACTGATGGTACACCCCATAATCTCTTTTTGTAGTAGTAAAATCACTCTCAGAACTCCACCTCATTGGTCCCCATCGAAACATTGCTTGGCGGGCAGCCACAGGTTATGGTAATCCCACAAGGAGATCCTAGACCACAAATGCAAGTGATGTATCCACACCTGGAAAACTGCAGCAAAAGGACTTTGTTGACACCTGTTGTGAACTGTCATAACCATGAACCAGGAGATGTTGTTGTTGTTTCCCCTGCTTTTCCATATACAGGTTGCTTGATAGACCTTTGGAAAGGACCACCCCAGATCTTGTTGACCAGCACTACCTCAATAACAAAGTCGCAGAGAGAGATTCGGGTACGTTCGTCCTACTGCCAAAAGAACTGAAAACCGGAAGGTCCCTACACTCGAGGGCGAAAGAAAGAAATCGCTAAGAGGCACCATTTCGGGAGGACTGGAGAGCAGCTAAGGTCAAGCAACCTGTACAAGCTACAAAAAGGGACTGTGACACACCCCACTGGTGACAGGTTGAAAGGATCACTAACAAAATGTTTCCTTTCTCAGTTTTCTCTATTGTTGTGGGTCCTATTCTTGTCTCCCCCCCCCCCACTATCCGTTCTTATCCTCAAAAGCAAGGATAACGCCGCCGCCCTGCTGCCAGGCATTGGACGGACGATACAGAGTTCTGAGAGTGTGTTACCCGTCCCAGCTTAGGTTAAGGTAGAATCTATAAACTTGACACCTTACCCAGGATCGGATGTTTTAATACCATCATACTTAAAAGCATACCAAAAAGAGAGACAACAAAGAGTTCAAGGGTCTGTTGTCACAAACAATACCTACCAAAGGATGCCATATTTGTGAACGTGTATATGTTGTAACCACCCCTGTTTTTATTTTTATCCCTAAATTGTACATTATCCTTCGTGACCCTGAGTAGATTGTTCGATAAATGCGGCCCAACGTTTATCCATGATCCTGGATCGGCCGAGAGCAGATGGTTTACTCCCCTTATATGTTTATTTCATGGATCCCAATTTCTTTGTTAGGATTATGAATTTCTGTATTGTCGTGTGAAATGTTTTTGTATTGTAACAGTTTTATATTTACTGTTAAAGGGTGGACTGTGGAAGTCTAGGTACACACACGCCATTTTGTGATAGTATGGCCGCCATTTTGGTTCGCAGAGTTGCGCAAATAAAGTTTCCATACCCGAGTATGTGTGACAATGTGGACCAGAAGAGTAGACATACTATCACACATAAATTCATAATAACACACTTACACGAAATGAAATATAGTTAAAAGGTTTAGAACGCCACACATAGCTTAGTTAGCCCTGCACACACCTGTCTATATCGTGTTTAGTATCGTTCCGCTCAGCTCATCATGCAAAGTATTCCGGTCATTGCGAATATTTCGCAATGTACACTGTCCGATAGTTATGGACATAATCCATAAATCCAGAGACAGTTTCTGTTGTAAGTAGTTAACAAAGGAAACTAGCTCAAACCGGTTCTTATCCTTGCTGACGCCGAAACCACCAAACAAAGGACTCTTAAAGTTCACTCCCCTGCACCTGGTCAGACCAGGTACTGCGTCTAACCTCCAATCACAGTAGACCGGACATATGATCTCTGGCCAATGAGAATGGCCTTTTGACCTCCCCCTTCTGACCCTATAAGATATGCGACCCAGAGCAGCCAGGGTCTCTTCGGCACAACTACTTTCCCTGGACCTTCCTACCGGACTATCGCTCATTCCTGAACGATAGTGAGCTCTGACCGGACTGCTTTTCACATACTAGATGACCACGGTAAACGGTTGCATTTCCACGGTATTTATTCTTATAGTTATTGTTGGCTGATTGTGTCTTGTATTGGTATTCTTTCCCCTTAGCAGAGTTTGTTTAGTATTCATTGTTATTGTATTGTATCACTTGTTATACCTGTTTATTCTTATTTCTGTAACCCCCTTTTGTCCATTAGGGACTTTAATACAATCTTTTTACGGAGTTCTAACCTCCTTACTTCTATTCAGTGGTCGTGTCTAGTTATTCGCATAATAGCGATAAGGTACATTAAGGACTCTGTCCTTACATTGCGGACTCTGTCCTTTAAGGTATATTCGCACAATTGGAGACAAAGTCCTGCGAAAGGATCTCTTATTAAGGTATCGGTTCTTGGTGTATAACATACAATAGACTGTACGCTGCGCTGCGCTACGTTTTGTTCGCACGTAGCTAGGTATAAAGGGTACGTTGGTTGCGGACTTATTACGTAACCAACGCTTTTCACTTATTGTCTCTCTGGTTATATCTTAATCACCATTAACAAGGCTTATGACAAATGAAGTTGATTGAAGACTTTGCACCCACCGCTGTGAACTGCTCCTCTCATGGTGCATCTGACTCTCCTGATTTGTTTTATTGCTATAAGCATTGGTTAAAAAAATCTTAGAAGCTGAAACCACTTCTAGCTGCTTCAGATCTCACTCTGCATACCTCCTCCCTTGTCCTTTCTGTTATTTTATTTCCCTTTTTTTCTGTGGCTTGAATAAAACGTCTCGTCTTATCTCGCCTGACCAGATCTTGCTTTTTGGGCTATTAATGGTTCTCAATAATCGTTTACGCTAAAACTCTTTTCCTTTTCCCTCGGGAACTTGGAATGTCTTTCTTTCTGCTATTGCGACTTAAGATGGGAAATTATTTTGGACGGAAAGTAATCTCTTATCATAAAAATATACAAAAATATATGCAAATGTATTGGTAATTTACTGAGGAACTTCAAGGAAAATATTTGTTAGTTAATATTTTGTTAAATACATAGAGGTCTATTCTTATCTATTCTTTGGGTTAAACTAGTAAACAAGATACACACTAGATAACAGGAGATTATGTTGTTATTTACACAACACCATGATTCAAAGACATAACTAGACATTTTGGTCAACTGTGAGACATTGTGCAGCTTTGGCATGCATCCAAAAAAGGGACATGGCCTTGTAGCAAGGGTCAGTGTACTAGCATGGTCACTGGCCCGGCTATTGTGTGCCACCTGCCTCCTTGTCTGGAGAGGCCCCACGCATGGCAGCTGGACAAGGTTCAGGAAGCCCGTAGATGGTGGGAGTTGACCCACTTACCACAAAGAGGATATGGTGGGCGGGGCTGAACCAGGCATTGTTTTGGCAAAGCACTTTGGTCCACTGGTACACCACCCTACACCACCAGATTTCTGGCACCAGGCATCATTAGGCATTAGACCTGTGGCAATATAGGGAGCATCTTGGCCTAGGTGGCATAAAGGGTCTAGGGTGAAAACTCCATAAAAGAAGGCCCATACAGGGGCAGAAACAAATTGGAGGAAGGACACAAGACACCAGAGCCAACTAGCTCACCGCAAACAGAAAAACAGGACCAGATAGGGACCAGACACTGCCACACTCGGAAGTCACAGAACCACAGGCGTGCATGGGACGAAGGACAGGAGGCTGCAGGGAGGCAGAAGAAGGAGGCACCGGCACCAGAGAGGGATGGGGGGCCAGATGCACTAAGCTTCAAAAGTGATAAAATGTAGAGTGATAAACAGCCAGCCAATCAGCTCCTGCCTGACATTTTTCAAACACAGTCTGTGACATGGCAGACCAGCAGATGAACGGCAGATGAACGGCTTTCCCGGCAATGTTGCGAGAGAAAGCAGCAGCGCTCACCGCTCATTGCCAGGCCATATACATTGGGTGGCTTTGAGCTGAAAGACGCTCAAATCTGCTGTTTTGATCGATTTTCAGCTCAAAGTCACCCAGTGTGTATGGGCCTTTACACTCACATAGAAGGAGCAGAGCACAGCACTACTACCATAAAATAATTGCTCCAACTCAACCATGCTGGTCTCACGGAAAGTGCCCCAGCTAGCACCAAACAATTCAAGTGCAGGTAACCAATGTGAATACATACTGTATCAATTACTACTAACATCACAAATACAGTATTGCTGGGAAACTCATTGGAATAACTTTATGTTTTCTTGCTCTTTGCAATGACTAGCCTCCACTCCCCACACACCTTCCAGAAACATATACTAATTTAATGCCTCTAATTTCAAGATTATTCATTGTGAGGGGTATACCAAAGTTTCTGTACGCAATCTTAACATTATTACATTGAAATATTTCCCCTACTTATTAAAAACACATGGGCTGCAAACTAACATCACTTAGAAACTTAGTTTCCTAATTGAATAGCAAAACATTGCAACCGTGGTTTATTTTTAGCCACATTATATGATTTTCATCCAACCTGCAGCTTATTATATAGCCCTCATAAATGTGATTGCTAGAATTGATTGAATTTTTGAAGTTTAATTGCCTACCTTATGCTTTTGGGGTGGGGGAGCTCCGTCCCTATTGCTGTAATTGCCATGATTCATGGCTCTTTGGGGAGGGGTGGTACTAAATGACTCAATTTGCATCATTTTAGCCCCACCCCCTCCCTGAAGCTCTGCTAATGCAGGTATTTGATTTTCTGAATCCTCCCAGCCATTCCGGGATGGTAGATAAGTTAAGTGAATATCTGGGTGCTCGCTGGCTGCCTAGACTCCCAGAAAATTAATGGACTTTCATATTGTGCATTTTAGATGCTTTTGTAACACTCCTGTGTACAATTGAGAGACAAAATGGGGATACTTAATAAGTTCACATTATTATATGTCCCACTATACATAAACAGTTCACAATATATCTGAAATGCAAAGTTCAGGTAGGTTTGTTTTCAGAAAGCCAAACCCGCACATCTCTGCCATAAACACAAAAGCAAGAACAGATGTGTCCTCATACATCTACCCTCAATACATCATGAAGGTCATTCTGGTTTGAGTAGTCATTTGCAAATTCGTAAAGGTGACCGATACTGAAGATCTGTGCATAAGCCAATATGCGCATGTGCAGGACTTCTCTGCGGGTGCCTTTGGAGACTTGCATAGTGGGGGGCATAATGGAGTGGGCATACCCATGCAAACACTGGTTGCGCCATACTGTAAAGGACAATATTACAATTTTTAATCGGCTATCAACCCACCGCCCAGGGGTGCAGGGGTAGCCCCGGGCTTCAGCCCAGGCCTAGGGTGCCCTGCAGACAGTGGTGTAGCTAGGTGCCACGGCCCCCAGATCACAGGCATGTTTCGCCCCCCCCCCCTGATTTGTTGTAGGCGAGGGTCTTGCACAGTGAAAAGGGCCGCGGCCTAACATTATACCGCACACCATAATGCCCATTGCACATTTTAGCAAACTTTGTAATACCCATTACACATAAAGCCACATGTCGTAATGCCAATTACTCATAAGGCCACACATGATGCCCATTACATACTATATAACAAACCGTAATGCCCATTACATACTTATAACAAACCGTAATACCCATTACACATAATGCCATGCACAGTAATGCCAATCACACATAATGCCTATTCCACATAATGCCACACACCATAATGCCCATCACACATAATGCTACACACAGTACTGCCACACCATAATGCCCATAACACATTATGCCAGGGCTTGACAAAGTTTTGTAAAATAGGGACAATGCGCGCAGAAGGCATGTGCCAAAAACGTACACCGTAATGTCTATTACACCTCACAGAGCCATTACATAGCATACCACATGACCTAATGCCCATTACACATTATACCACACACCGTAATGCCCATTACACGTTGCGCCTCACACTGTGATGCCCATTACACCTCACACCGTAATGCCAATTACATATTAGGCCACACACCATAATCGAAATGACCTATTATGCCCCACACTGTAATGCCAATTACCTATTATGCCTCACACCGTAATGCCCATTACCTATTAGGACCCACACCAAATTACCTATTACACATTATGCCACACGCTGTAATGCCCATTACACATTATTCCACTCACAGCAATGCCCTTTACACATTATGCCACAAACCAAAATACCCATTACACATTAAACAACACTTATATGGTGTATACATGTATATATTACATATTATACCACACACCATCTTGCTCATTACACATTATGTCACACACCATAATGCCCATTTCATATTATGCCATAAAAGTGTGCTTACCTACATGCTCGTTGTCAGGAGTTTCATGTTCGATGCCATGGTTAACATGCTTCTTGCCAGGGGGTTACATGCTCCTTGACACTGGGGGGGGTGTATGCTCATTGCCACAGGGACTAAATGCTCATTGTCAGTGGTAGTTACATGCTCATTGCCGGGAGGGATTACATGCTTGTTGCCCAGGGGGATTACATGCTCATTGCACGTGGGATTACATGCTCATTGTCTGGGGGGATTACATGCTCGTTGCCCACACATAATGCCCCCCTTATTTCTACACACATAATGCCCCCCCCATAGTGCACCACGCATAAAGCCCCCATAGTGTTACACCTATACTTCTCCCAAAGAAGAATACCTCTTTGCTGACCTGCCTGCCTTGTGTGTCCTGACTCCTGAGTCCTAACAAGCAGCTGGACAGGAGCAGTCAGAGGGCACAGGAGCACTGATTATATGATATATCTGGCAGAGTGTACCCCACACACTACAGGTACAAGCCAGGCACAGTCTCCAGCAGCCAGCCTTTGGGTCCAGTGCGGAATGCAGGTGCAGGATGCAGCTGCGGTGCCAGGGGGGTCGAGGGGAGGGGGGTGCAGACTTTATGAGCATTTAGTGGCTGTATGCAGTGGGGAGCTGCGGGCCTTGAAGACAGCTTGGAGTCCCTGCGCCCACGCCACTGCGTAGTGCACTTGAGAGGGAGGGAGGGGCCGGAGGCTAGGGCAGAGGTTGCATCATGGCTAAAGAGCTCGGCCTTTTGCTCCTGTACCTGCCACTTCCAGCAGCATTAACTTGGACCCGGCGCAGACGGAGGCGGCGGGTGGGGGATGAGGGGGGGGGTGCCGAAGGTGGAAGGAGAGCTAGCGTCTCTGGTTGCCTGGCAGCCAGAGATGCGGCGCGGGCTGACTGGAGTGCCAGAGCTCTGTCAGCCTGCACAGCCTGCTACCAGCAGCGGGGAGTGGGGGAGCAGGAATATAGCGCAGCAGGGAGTGGGAGAGCAGGGGACCTGGCGGCTCCGGCGCCTTGTGCTATGTCGGCGCCCGGAGCATGTGCTCCAGTGGATCCACCCTCCCTACGCCTCTGCCTGCAGATGGAGGTCACCTTTATTTGGGGGGTCCCCACCTACTCAAGAACTCCGAGCATGGGTTGACTAGTTAGGAGGAAGTACAGCGCATGTGCATATTTTCATATGCACATGTGAAGGGCTTCTGTGCCAGTGCCTTCACCGACCTGCACAGTTGGCATGCACTCGCACAGGGGGGAAAGCAGGACAGGAGCGGAGCGGGGCGGTGCTGGGACATGAGAACACCCAGCTTTTCATGGGCATCCCCATGCAAACACTGGGTGTTCCCATGCAAATGCTGCTGATGTCACATGACGTCAGCCTCCATTCCTGTCTCCATCCCAGAGCCCGCAAATATTGTTATATGTAATATTATAATAAGTCAGTCTAGACTTACATATATTTGGGAGCCCAGTAGAAATCATTTGATGATTTCTCCTGCTGTGGGCACATACGAGGGGATGTGTTTTCATAACACATCCCCTTGCATGGTTGCGAGGGGATACGGCAGCGGCAATCTGGGACTTCACAGCTTTCCAAATCAATCAGAATCAGACCTGGGCGTTTCGCTGTCTTCCGATCAGAGGCTATGAACCTCCGGAACGGGAGCAATCTACTTGAGTCCCTGCATTTCCCCGCTCCTTGGGAATGAATACTATACAGGGCTTTTCACTGTTTCATCCTTCAGGGGCTACATACCCCACCAAGTAGGCCCCATGTTTCTCCCCTCCCTAACATTGGGGGAAGTAGAGGAATCAGACCCCTTGTGTATTGTTTATTTCCATGGAATCGGTTCTCATGTGTTTTAGATACATTATAAGTCCCTCATTCATAATTGTGGGTGCCATTTCACATTGGAGAGCAGAGGGAGAGGGTACGGCTGGAGGTTAGAGAAAACGGGGATATTTACTAAAAGAATGGTGATTCCTAATTTACTAAGCGGCCATATTAAAATATGGCCGCTAATTATAGTAAACGGCCGATAATTGCCGGCCAGATACGCCAGGAAAATAGACTTCATTTTCCTGGCTTATTTGGCAGAATCTTGCATGGATCAGTCAGATCCGTGCAGGCTTCAGTGTAAAAAAAAAAAGAGTTAAAAAAATAAATACATTTAAAAAAATGCCCTGGGGCTGTCCCCGGTACTTCTGGGCGTTCGGTACCGGTCTGATGAAAGCGTAAAAAATAGAAATAAAAACTATTGTCTAATACTGTGGAACTATAAGTCCCAGCAAGCCACCCCCGCATGCTGTAGTTGTAGTTCCAAAATAATATAAATAGTTAAATAAACACACACATAAAAAATAAAACTTTAATACATACATAGCCCATACCTACTGATACTTACCTATGTTGAGCCAATAGGTAGGTCCCCGTCCATTGGTCCTGGGGTCCGGTGTCCTGGGGTCTGTGGTCTGGTGTCCGGGGTGTAGTGTCCTGGGATCCGGGGTCAGGGTGCCCAAAGAAATCCAATTTGGACCTGCGGAAGGAAATTATACTCATGGGGCCCCTCCAGCGTAGAACTGTCCTCTTCACTCCTGAAGTAGTCCAGCATACTTGGAAAAAATATATAAACTGAACACCCGGACCATCATGAACAGTGAGAAGTGCTGAATGTTCACATTCAGCGCTTCTCACTCCGAATGCCGCTATTGGCCGCCTAGTGGCAAATCAGGAGACGCTAGGCCGCAGGCCAGCCAATAGTGGCATTTGAGAAGAACCGAAGGATGTAAACAAACATCCTGCATCTCCTCCTGTCAGTTCACGATGGTCCAGGTGTTTGCGGTTTATTTTTTTGCCAAGTACGCTGGATTACTTCAGGTGTAAAGAGCACAGATCTTCGACGGAGGAGCCCCGTGAGTATAATTTCCTTCCACAGGTCCCCCTATGGACATCAGGACACCGGACCCCAGGACCAATGGACGGGGACCTACCTACGGGCTCAAGATAGGTGAGTATCAGTATGGGCTATGTATGTATTAAAGTTTTATTTTTCTAGTGTCAGTGTGCTTTTATTAACTATTGGTTTTGCTGTGGAACTAAGAGTCCCAGCAAGCCCATTAATTGGCTGCATACTGGGACTTGTGGTTCTCCAAGTCCCAGTATGCGTTCCAGGCTTGCTGGGCCTCATAGTTCCACAGCAAAACCCAATGGCTTATTCTAATTTTTACACTTGAATCAGCCCGGTACCCACAGCCCAGGGGTACCGGGGACAGCACCAGGCTTCAGCCTGGGCAGGTAAGTCCTGAAGGGTGGGGACCCCTTCATTGGTGGGGTCCTCACTCCCCCAGGACCCCTGCCTAGGCTGACTGATCGGTAGGGTTAATGTTTTGGCCGCATGACCTTATATAATAAGTGTCCCCTGGCTGTGACCCTGTTGGCTGGTTGGGCCTGGGCTGGTTCTTAAAATACGGGGTACCCCTATTAATTTTGTCCCCTGTATTTTGGGAACCAGGCCTGGCTCTGGGGCCTGGTTTAAAAAAAATCAGCAGAGCCCTATTTCAATGGTGGGGGGTGGGGGGTAGGGGGGGGGGGGGGGGGGCGACCCACGCCGTTTTATTTATTTCTTTTACACACTGCAGCCTGCACTGATCTGACTGCTTCGTGCAGGCTGCCTATACGAATTTGTATTAGCGGCCGTATATATGGCAGCTAATATGAATGAATACGACATCGGGATTACAAAGCAGTCATATTTGACTGCTTTGTAAATTCCCCTCCAGAATACGAATTTGCATATGGCTAAAACAGCCATATGTAGTCGTATTCATTCATATTAAGAATACGAATATGAAAAATCGTATCCGTATTCTTAGGGCGGGATGTATTAAAATACATCGCTGCCCTTCGCGCCCCCCCCCCCGCCGCGATGCTGCCGCATATGTACCAGCCCCAGCACCTAAGCCCTAATCATTCAGGTGGCCGAGCGCGCGCTGCCCGGCATCCCCTGTGGCTATAGCAACCGCCGGGCAGCTGCAGGGGAACACCGGGAGGCCACACTGTTGTCGCCCGGCCAGACGGAAGTGACGCATCCTGGCCGGGCGGACGTGATGCGCCGGGACCTTTTGCCGCCAGACGGAAGTGCCATGTCGGCCCTGTGACACTGGGCACCAGCACTCTGCTGCAAGATGGTCAGCGCTGCTGACAAATGGTTCTATGACAAAGGCAGGATCTCACAGACTGGAGGCACTCTAGCACACAGCTGCTGCACTGAGGTCTTAAATACACAAGCTGGAATACACTGAACTCTTGAATAATCTCAGAAAGGAGTTTGCTAGGACTTTGAGAATCTCTGGGAACATAGAAATCACCAGGAACAAGGAATATACTAAGAGTATCACAGGAATATAACCGGCAGTGATTATTACTTGGAGCATAGAAACATAGAAACATAGAATTTGACGGCAGATAAGAACCACTTGGCCCATCTAGTCTGCCCCTTTTTGAAACATGTTACCTCAAACCATATTTGATCCTTATTTTTTTGTAAGGATATCAATATTCCTATCTCAAGCATGTTTAAATTGTACTACTGTATTTGCATCTACCACCTCTGATGGTAGGCTATTCCACTTATCTACTACTCTTTCTGTGAAGTAATTTTTCCTCACATTTCCCCTGAATCTTCCTCCCTCTAGTTTCAGTGCATGTCCTCGTGTTCTGTTGCTCCTCTTCCTGTGAAGAATGTCTCCCACCTGTACCTTGTTAAAACCCTTGATATATTTGAAAGTTTCTATCATGTCCCCCCTTTCCCTTCTCTGCTCTAAAGTATACATATTAAGATATTTGAGTCTTTCCTGGTAGATTTTGTGATGTAGGCCATGCACCATTTTAGTTGCCTTTCTTTGTACAGTCTCTAATGTATTTATATCCTTCTGGAGATATGGCCTCCAGAACTGAACACAATACTCTAGGTGAGGTCGTACCAATGACCTATACAGTGGCATTATTACTTCTTTCTTTCTACTGCTGATACCTCTCCCTATGCAACCAAGCATCTGACTTGCCTTCTTCATTGCTTTGTTACATTGCCTACCTGCTTTTAAGTCCCCTGAAATAGTGACAGATCCCTCTCTTCCTCAGTAGTTTCCATTATAGTGCCATTTATACTATATTGAGTCTTTGGATTTCTGAGACCCAAGTGCATGATTTTGCATTTTTTGGCATTAAACTGTAGTTGCCATGCTCTTGACCATTCCTCTAATCTACCTAGATCCTCAATCATTTGTTTTACCCCTCCTGGTGTGTCTACCCTGTTGCATACCTTTGTGTCATCTGCAAAAAGGCACATTTTACCCTCAATTCCATTTGCAATATCACCAATAAAGATATTAAAAAGCACCGGTCCAAGTACAGATCCCTGGGGTACTCCACTTGTAACATTTTCCTCCTTTGACCGTTCTCCGTTTACTACAACTCTCTGTTTTCTGTCCTGCAACCACGCTCTTATCCATTCATCTATCTTAGAATCCAATCCCAAGCTTTCAAGTTTATTTAACAGTCTGCGATGTGGGACAGTGTCAAAAGCCTTACTAAAGTCTAGATAAGCTACATCTACAGCCCCACCTTGATCTATTACTTTAGTCACCCAGTCAAAAAAGTCAATAAGATTTGTTTGACATGATCTTCCCCCAGTAAACCCATGCTGTTTTGGATCCTGTAAATTGCTGGTTTTGAGATATTCTACAACTCTTTGTTTCCATCAATTTCCCTACTACTGATGTAAGGCTCACTGGTCGATAGTTGCTTACCTCTTCCTTGCTTCCACTTTTGTGCTGTGGGACTACATTCGCTGTTTTCCAGCGAATGCATATCTATATACCCAGTGGTTTAGGTGGTAGCCACACCCAAAGACTAAGGTATGCATGGAAACAAGGCAAGTTGGATCAGCCAAAACCCAGAGCACTTATCTGGTGAAAACATAAAACCCACGCAAAACATGAATAACAGTGGCTGCTGCGGTCGCAGCGCATGACATCCATAAACTCAAGTGAGTTAAAAATAAGGAGTGAAAGTATAAAATAAGAAGATTCTATTATTGCTGGAAGTTGAAGAGACAATCTCATTAATTAGACAGCTTCAGTGCCATGCATTGATATTGCTGTAAAATGAATGAATATGTATATATATAAATTATATAAATTAATTAAATTGTGAGAGCAAAGCTCACAATGAGGAATGTGTCTGTAGGGTGCCCATACATACAACGCGCTGCTATGCGTGCTCCCGTGCACATCAGTTCACACAGCACAAAAACTTTGTGCAGCACATACTTTTGTAGATTGTTGCTGTAGCACATCACTCTATGGGGTTTATTCTAGTTCATTCTTTCTGACAAAATCCTTCTTAGATGGACAAAACCATGTGCACTGCAGGGGGGCAGATGTAACATGTGCAGAGAGAATTAGATTTGGGTGAGTTATTTTGTTTCTGTGCAGGGTAAATACTGACTGCATGATTTTACACTTCAATATAGATCTCACTTTGAAGAAAAACCCCACCCAAATCTAATTCTCTCTGCACAAGTTACATCTGCCCCACCCGCAGTTTACATGGTTTTGTCCATCTAAGAAGGATTTTGTCAGAAAGAATGAACTAGAATAACCCCCTATGTTTGGGCAGCTTTAGGGATCTTAGTGGAATCTCCTTCCTGCTCATTCCCACTTACAGCATTGTTGGACTCAGTCAATTGTTTAAAAGGATGAGTTTGCAATCTTAATTTAATGATATACTTGTCAAACATTAGCTTTAAACAGTGATGAGCCCAGTAAAGCTTCTCACATTATAGTACAATTTGTTAAACTGAATCAATTATCCTCTGGGATTTTCTCTCACAAAATATTCATTAAAAAAAAACTTTGAAAATGTAGGTTTTGTTGGCAATTTTGAATATACCGGACATGTTAACAGGTTTTCATGACTTAAGGCTAAATTAAACAATACAAAAATAAAGTCATTTGATTACGTGCTGCCATGTGGAAATATTCAGGCAACAAGACTTCCATCATGTGTCAGTTAACATCTGAGGTTATTTTGTTGATTTGTCAAATGACCTGAGGATAGATATGGCCAAATAGGTATAGGCCACTTATTGACAGATATAATGAACTTTTGTATCCCCACCTTGTCACCCACTGGTAGCACAACTGCTCCCAGATTGGATTTCAGAAGGGGGAGTGTATGCTGTTTTGCTATATGTGGAGGGCAGGATGTCTAGGACCAGTGCAAGATGATTCGGCACCCTAGGCAAAACTCAATCTTATTGCTTCCACCCACAACCCATGCATAACCCAAAACTTCTCAGAACCTCATATTACATGTGGAGGTGGCATCTTAGAAGTTCAACACCTGCGGTTTGCATTAGGTTTAACAAGAATGCTTCTCTCAGGCTCATACATAATAGTCAGACTCGGGAGCGCCCCCCAGATTCTAGAGCGTCTAGGCAGCTGCCTTAAGCTGTGTAATGGTAGAGCTGGCCCTTAGGATGTTGCATCATTGCTCACCACTTGTTATTTAGGAATTGCCTCCAGAGCCATTATTTAGCATAATGCAGCGAGTAAAGACAGAGTTCTGCTGCTCTTCAGAGTCCTGTGGTAATTTGCTCACAAACCACTTTACATGGTGTCAGAAATCAGTTCTCCGAAGTATAGATCTGTAGATTTTTAAATATATCACCATAGACACATGGCTCAAGTTCAAGGCAAAATAGCACAAACAGTATGCTGACTAGTCAAAAAAAGTACTGGCATATTGTAGTGTACATTAAAGAAAGAAGTTGAAGGGTTCAGCACTAGGTGTTGCCCTTCTAGAGCGCTTAATTAGCGTTGCTTTGCTTAATGGAGCAGCTGCTGGGGTGAGGATGGTTAGTCCCCACGAAAAAAAACCCAACAAGTATATACACAGAGAATTAGCAGCGCTCTTATTTAATGATGAGTGAATACCACTTAAAATTAATATATTTTAATAATAAAAGTTGATACTCATTGAATACTTAGAATGCACCTTAGTGCAAAACGACAAAATATGCATATAAAAAGTGCACAATGACATAAAAACACACAACAATAAAAAGAATTGTACCAATAAATTGGCTTTGTAGCCAGATCTCACGTGGGGAGATGAGTCCAAATGGGGGTATCAATGTAACCTGCACTGTCCACACTATAATAGTCCAGGAAGATGAATGGAGTCCAAACGGTGCGGCAATAAATACTCCTGTGTACCAATCGAGGGAGTGGCTGTTTGTTGTAAGCCTGACCTACAACCTTGTGGTAAGTTTGTATCCAATGGACAGGGAGATGAGCCAATGACTTCCAAATTTTGGGGACCCGGTGGTCAGAGTAGTGAGCAGGTGTGAATTCAGATGTCTCCCCAGATCTGTAGCAACACAGTACCACCAACGCGTTTCACTGGGCTGCGCCAGCTTTATCAATATTATAGTGTACATTGTTCAACCTAGCTGGGGTTAAAGGCAGACAGGGGAAGATTAGGAGAATCCAGAAATGCTAATAAATTTTTTTGAGGAGATATGCATTGCTTACCAGTGAAAATGATCATTAAATGGAAGCTCTAGAGAGTTATGTGGTGATTTGTCAACAGGCCAGGTGTCAGAACATGAAAGATTGCAGTTTAGAGTGATTGCTGTACATCCCTTCTCTTCCATGAGGAGAAGTATCAAACCTTCAAGAGATAAAATGGAGACCATAGCACCCAATCATTGGCTGTGCTAGATAAACAATAGCTAGAAGTTGATTGGATACTATGCAAAAACATATCCACCTTATGTTTCTAGGCGGTCTAATACAGATTTTTTTTCAAAGTGGCAATTATTTCAACTGAAAAAAAAAGGTTGATTTTGAAGTGTAAATTATTGCCGCTTTAAAAAAACCTGAGAGTTCTTACCAAATCTCTCACTTTTTGATTATTTTACCCTATTACATTACACCCACATTCTATGGCCCTTATTCAGATCTGATCGCAAAGGAATATGCTGGCTTGTAGGCCAAACAGGATATTTCGCACAAGTGGGGACATGTAGACTAAGATCGAATGATACTATTCCACTCATTTGTACCCATTTGATCTTTATTACAGCAGGGAACCATAGGCGTGCACAGCACATTTTATTAGGGGGTGCACTGTCAAAGCGGTGTGTCTAGCACCTCCTATTGGGCATGTCTAACACCGCCATTGGATCCGTCTAACACTGCCAATCAGGCGTGCACTCACGACAATATAAAACATCTCTCAGCCACACCATTATATCCTGCCTATTTCAGTTTTCAACTTCTAATTACTCTGTGTAACAATACATGCAAATAAAGTCCAAATCATATCTGGATGACACAGATATGTAGTGATATGACAATGGTGTAATATAATTAATACTGCAAAACACACATGTTTGATTGATGGGTGCTTATTTTAATGGAATACAGGTCTAAAAAGCAAAAGTCTTTGGTAAAAGGTATTGCTGGTATTACTAGCAGCAATAAGTGTAGGGTGGGGGCACAGCATTAGGGGGTGCCTATGCACCCTTAACACTCAATGTGCGCACGCCTATGCAGGGAACCCTGCATTGGCCAAATTACAATCAGCCAAATTCATCTGATTTTCTGTATTTATGTATGGCACACTCAGACAAATTTGGGTCTTAAGCCATATGTGGCCGAGTTCTATCACATTGGCAAATTTACAATAATTCGTATAGCTGAAACCATGAATTCAGCTCAAGATATAAGTGGAAAATACACCACATTTTCCAATCAAATTTTGATGAAGCCTGCATGGATCAGTCAGATCCTAATTTTGATGATAGGCTGAACTGGATGGACTGACATCTTTTTCAACAAATTTTTACGTTGCCTACAGGACTACTTCTGATCCTGATTAAGAAGGCAATTGATAATGAGGTTGTTGGTGGTGTAAAATGCAGGCGCTTGGATACAAGAGATGCTTGGATACAAAAGAACCAGATGTTGATTAAGCCTGCACGGATCAGTCAGATCCGAATTTTAAAGAGAGGTTGAACTCGATTGGCTGGCGTCTTTTTCAAAAAGTTTTAAAATTGACGATGAGGTTGTTGGGGGTGTGGATTGCAGGCACTTGTATACAAGAGAGAAAAGGGAGCTAAGTGTCGCCGGACTGATCACGCATTTAGCCAAAGTTTCTGAAGTTGACAATAGCTTTTGACGTAGGGAGGATGTTACTTTCTAGGAGGCACCCTTACCCCACTCAAGGCGCTTTACAGACATCAAAACAGTGTTGGGAAATGCTTATCCTGACATAGTAGAAATAGACTGTGCTGCATAGTCTATTTCTTCTTCTGATTCCGATGCTGCGGGATCATAACGGGATGGAGTGTGGGCAAACTGTGCGATTTGCACTGATTTGCTATTGATTTTAACTATATATCAAAATTGATAGCCCAAATGGGCCTGATTCACGTTCATTTGGTGGGGACCAATTGCGCATATTTGTGCATGTTCTGGGACGCTGTACGGACGTCTTCTGCGACTATCACAGTCGACGAGGCATTCGTACAAGTAAGAGAGGGGGTGTGCAGAGGGCATCTGGTGAGGCAAGCTCAGCACTTCATCAGCGTCTCCATGAAAATGCTGGGCATTCCCCTGGGAACGGTTGGGTGCCGACGCCCCCTTCACTCAATGGTCGGCGACCATTGAGTGATTTCTCTCCCCTACGGCTGCATGTGAGGGGATGTATTCATGTACATCCCCATGCATGTTACCGAGGGGATTCGGTGGCAGGGGGGCATTCGGCCGTGTCACGTTTCGTGAAGCACCAGCTGGAGTGTAACGGAGGCTGGGTGCTTTGATGTAGGGTTGTTGCATTAACGACAGAAGGGAGTAAGGCAATAATATACAATGCTTATTGAAGAGCTTGGAAATGATTGGTAATTGAATAATTGAACAACTGAAAGGTTGGATGATTGGTTGAAGAATTGGATGATTGAATAAGGATTGGATGATTGAATAAAGAATTGGATGATTGGAAGAAGGATTTGATGGTTGGATGAAGGATTGGATGATTGGATAAAGGATTGGATGATTGGATGAAGGATTGGATGATTGGATGATGAAGTCCGAAAGAAGCTGTGCTGAATAGGATCGTAGCTGCAAACCAGGGATGACCACAGAGAATAACCGTCAGGAATAAGGAGAAAGATATTGTCCCTTTGGGGGGTTAACCTTGTCCAGTCCGTATAGGCGGCAGCGGGTTCCGTGATGGTATGGTACAGGCAGTGAGACGATCAGCAGGATACTGGAGGAGAACTTCACCAGAGGTGCAAGAACTGCAGTGGTAACTACAGACAGCCAGGGAGAGTCAATGATGCGTCCGGGTAGACATCATTGTACTGACTGCCGGTTTTGCCCGGCAAGTCAGTATTTGAAGGGGAAGCTGCGCCGTGATTGGCTGACACTTGACATCATTTAAATGGAGACGCTCAGCATAGGCTGAAGGATCCTAAAAGATGGCCGCCACCAGAGGTGGCGACAGAAACCAGCCGACGGTGATTGTGCGCGGATGCGCTGCAGCCGGCGTGTCCAGCCAGAGGCCTAACCTGACACGGACCCATCATGGCGGCTCAGGTCTCACGCCACCCAGACCGTGCATGGCACAAAAGCACACACCACTGCTGTCACCTGGCGATGACAGCGGGACAGCATGCACACTACCAGCATGAGGATTGGTAGCGGAGGTGAGCGCCAGGGCAGTAGATACCATGTCAGTGGACTTAGGGCTAGACATAGCACAGAGGGAACGGGTAGCAGACATGGTGGTCGTGACAGGCTGGGCTCGGGCTGCATTAAGCAGTGATCGACCGCTGCATACTAAGCAGTGTTGAATCGCCCCTGTATGTGCACAGTATTAGGGTTATTATGTATCATAAGAAATACAAGACATTTAAATACTGTACAGAATGTCTGGAAAGTTTTAAATAGATCCAACTGCTGTTCTCTATGACACAGGCTTGTGTTTATTTTGGTTTGATCTACCTGTACCTGTCCCCATTATTTGTAATCACTATACAAATATTTCCAGGTTTTTAGAGCATAAATCTCCCCAGAGTCTGTTATCCACATCTGCTTGTCCTGACACTGAACTATGGGAACTGTCTGCTAATGAGACCGTGTGTCCTGAGCGCTGCATAGTGATCATTCTCTGGTTCCGTCTTCTGCTTTGCAGCCTGATGTCTAACCTATTTCTATTCACCCCGTTCTAATATATACCTTCTAAAAAAAATACACTACTATCAGCACACAAAAGCAGCCAAGACTAAGGGGCCAATCCTGACCCATTTGGACAGACTGCGAATTTGCAGCCCATCAGATTATGGAACGACTGTGCATGCGTAAGCCGTTCCACCGAAAGCGGCAAGTAAAGACTAGCCTTTGGTCGCTGTTTGCAGGGTGAATGACAACCTGAGGGCATATTGGAGCATGCCGCCGGGGGTTCTCAGGGTGTTCCCCGGCCACCTTCAGCAGTCTCCTTCTTCCCATAGCCTTTGTAGCACCGAGAGAGTCCTTGCTCACTCTGACAGCAGGAGGAAAATCATTCGCACATGGGAAGGGAAATGCTTGGGGCGTGCAGTCGGCGGGGTGGCGGCCAGGGGCAAATACAGAATTTGTAAAGGGGGCCTGTTAGCTGGGCTCCAAACACTCGCAGCACAGCTAACAGTTCTGAATCAGGCCCTAGGTAAACAAAGGTATCACCTAAGCACCTATATGGGGGACAAAAAAAAAATAGAATAGATACATCAGATAGTAGTGTAGTCTTTCACATTCATAGTCAAAGAAAGTTCCAATCATTAATCCAAATCTTTACATTCATAGATGGTTTTCAAAATCTCCAATTAATTATTCTAAATAAACACTAAAAGGGCAATATAGGGCCTGATTCTGGTCAATATAGGGCCTGATTCTGGTTCAGTTACAAAACCAAATTATTTCTCTAATGGAAAAAACCATGTACACTGCAGATGGGGCAGCTGTAACATGTGCAGAGAGAGTTAGATTTGGAGGAGTTATTTTGTTTCTGTGCAGGGAAAATACTGGCTACTTCACTGCAATATAGATATAGATATCAGATGTACAAGCTCCACCCAAATCTAACTCTCTCTGCACATGTTTACATCTGCGCCACCTGCAGTGCACTTGGTTATGTCCATTACAGAGAGAATTAGATTTTTCAAGTAAATCAGAATCAGGCCCATCAGGCATTATATAGTAATCCACTATTTAAAGATTACCTTCCCTAGCCAAACAGCAAAAACGCAACTTTTAGTGGTGATTTAAACAGGAAGTGACGTTTTCCATTGAGCCCTATATATAGCCATGGATACATACTAGCAGTCATTCAGCATTTGGATACACTAGAGTGAGCACCTGATCACCCAGTCCTATGTAAGTACTTAACTCTATGCCACTTTTTGAGGTTATTGTTACTCCTTTTCTTTGATTACTGTCTTATAGCAGACTATTTCTGTATGTACACTGAATGGGATTTCTCTGACTTGTTTTTAAAGTTTCTTGCCGATCCTTGATGTCTACACCAATTTAAAAGGTGTGGAAATACAGAGTATCTGGGGATACTCCTTTTGGACTCTTTCCACAAATGCTCTGTGGTTTTGTCGATATGTAAGTTTTTAAACCAATATATATTTCAAGGGTGATGGTGATGGTTCAATAGAGTGGGTTTAGAGAAAGCCCTGACCCTGCCACTATGTATATATCTCTTCATTCAGATATACATCTGCACAGTTCTTGCTTGGGATATTCTAATATTTGCTGCTCCAAGAAGGTACCAATTTCAAAAGTTTTTATATTTTCTTATTATTGTATGTTAAATTTGTGCTTTCAATAGATTTGATGCACCAATGTGGATTAAATAATGATGGGAGCATCCATAAATTACTCTGTTTTTAAATAGATTATAAAAAATATACATAATGCTATAAGGTACATCATTTCTGATTATGGATGAACCTTTTTTATGTAAGACTCATTTTTGTGTTCCCCATTAAGGGCTTTGTCTTTTATATTAGATTGGATTATAATCTGGGTTATGTATACAAATGTAAATCATGACTTGTCAATTGTTTGTTCTCTCCATTGTCCTTCTCTCCTTCTCCGATCCCCTCATTTTCTAAAAATCCAGTATAAATCAGTATTTTATTATATGTATGTTTATCATTTTTCAGTGCTTTCGCACCAGTTTGCAATCGACATATCAAACGCCCCTGATGAAGTCACGTGGTTGACGACACGCGTTGGGCCTATCTTCTATATCAGATTGTTAACATATTGTATAAAATGACGGTGTAACTCTGCATGTTTCTATTCAAGCCTAATTGGTGGCTTTTTTATTAAATATTTGTACTTTTGAAAAAGGAGGTTGTATGATTTACCTTAGCGCACCCTGATTTTTTTTGTATATATATATATATATATATATATATATATATATATATATATATATATATATATATATATATATATATATATACCAAAGGGGTTTTATCGGAGTGCGCTAAAATGAGTACCACCAAGCTAATTCACAATTAGTCCATATCCACTGGTATTCTTATCAGAAATTAGAGAGTTCTTTCATCTGTTTTCCGAAATAATAAGGAGACTCCTTTTAGGATAAGTGATCCTTTATTCATAAAACCCAACGCGTTTCGTTGCACAGGACTTCGTCAGGGGTATAGCTACAAGTGGTACAGATAAAACAATGTATAAGTGTTTTTACATAAACACCTAAACCAACATATTTATTAATAAAAGTAGGTATGGAGTATACATACCAGGAAAAAAGTTTTTTTCAATCTTGACAAGATTAGTATAAGAAGAGTCTTCACACTGTATAAAATATATCTATAAAAGAATATAACAACAATATTTGGGGTCAGAGGTGTCTTACCTCTGCCAAAGATACATAAAAATAAAACGTCACCTCCAGGCAGACCCATAGTGGATGGTATTCAATCCATTTCATCAAACCTCTCTCATTATATAGACCTGAAACTCCAACCGTATGTTGTACTAAATAAATCACATCATAAAGATTCAACCAGTGTACTGACAAAACTTAAGGAGAAAATCTGGACGGAAGATATGACCTGGTTGACTATCGACGTACAGGCACTATATCCATCAATACCCCATGAAGAGGGAATGGAAGCAATTAAGGAAATCCTGAAAGTACTATCTGCAGACCCATGGAACTGCCATGTGCACCAAGTTTGCGCCCTCTTATGCCAACCTGGTAATGGCTGTCTGGGAGGAACAATGTGTATATGATTCAGAATTTTACCCCAAGGTCTACTTCTATCAGAGATATATAGACGACCTACTCCTAATTTGGACAGACACCTTAACAAAAACAGAAGAATTTATGGTGTCCATACAACTTAACTCATTCGGGCTGAAGTTCACCCACAAAAAAAGATCAAAAAGAAATTGACTTCCTGGACCTAAAACTAATGGGAACAATAGGTCAGGAAATACACACAAAAACATTCTCTAAAGAGGTGGATGCGAATAGTTTTATTCCACAGACCAGCTGCCATCTTCCTAAATGGAAAGACGGGGTTCCGTATGCCCAGTTTCTAAGATTACAATGTAACTGCAGTAAAGATGAAGACTTTAGGACCCAATCTCAGATCCTGGAGGAGAGGTTCATCGAAAGAGGATACAACCCTAAAAAGATTCGAGATGCACAGACTAAGGCCTTGGAGAAAAATAGAAATGAACTCCTTTCAGGTAATAAAAAGAAGGAAGGAAAAGATGAAAAAAAGATCACGCAGTTTAACCAAGAGAACCATCTAGTTAGGAAAACCTTGGAGAAACACTGGTACATACTATTAAAAGATCCGGTATTAGGACCAAACTTGCCGGACAAACCATTTATTGTTTTCCGGAGATCAAACAACCTGAAGAGCTTACTGGTCCCCAGCAAACTGAAATCATTGAGCCAAGAACACCGAAAAAGAGATGTTTTTCTGAGCACATCAAATAGATGCATACAGAGCCGGCCTTATTCATGAAAATCACTGTAACATAACATTCCGTATGCAGGTACAGCCACAGTCGCACACAGAATATAGGCATGCCGCATATCATTTTAATCATTGGAAGCTCCTTGTGCGTGTTGGTCATAACAATGCAAATAAGATGAATTTTCAGCAAAAAGGCACCCAACGTTAGCAGAACTTGGCAGGAGATGCATGGCTTATTGAGTCAAGATGTATGAGGAAACATCTGTATCCAAGCAGAGGCAGAGGTCACAGTGTTAGCGGCTGTGCGAGTGCTGTCTGCGGGTGGGTTGCTTGTGCAATAGTGTTCGGCATATGTGTAAGGGGCATTATGTGTGTCATGTATAAATGCTTTAATAATGTGCGACATATGTGTAACAGGCATTATGTGTGTCATGTGTATAAGTGCATTAATAATGTGCAACATATGTGTAATGGGCATTATGTGTGTCAATGAAGGGCACTAATAAAGGTTGGCATAATGTGTAAGGGGCATTATGGTTATAAGGACATTAATAATGTGTGTCATGTGTAAGTGGCATTACTGTGTGGTATTAGGGGTACAGAGAGAAAGGGGTAGGGGGTACAAATTACCCAGGCCAAAGTCTGATGGAAGGGCCCAGCACACACTGCTTTGTGCTGGGTTGCAGTGTGGCCATGGAGGTGCTTAAAATACAATATTTTCTCAGGATTTTTTTCTAAGGGTATAGAAAAGGATTGAATGAAAACAAAGATATTGTCTCCTTCCTCTGAGTCATATCTTGCAATACACACTTTCCCCTGCTTATCAATTTAATTAGACTATGGATCACTTACGGTTCCATGGATCTGAAAATAAATCATAAAGATTAATATTGAGAATTAGGTTCAGAATTTATGTATACATGTATAATCTAAACTGAATCATATACCACCCCCAGAGACCCACACACTAATTGATTGGAACACAGTAACCTATCAGAATTAATTCACGTCTCATTAACTAACTTAAATTTCGTTCACTTTATTCCATCATAGAGATGACCCTTTCTGTATTTTCCACTTTGTACTAGATTATTATTGGCCATTTGATAGGTTTTATGAATACTTGAGCCAATAAATTTCATACTAAACCACCTATTAGAAATATGTTATACTTCTATGCTCATATCAGAAAATGGTCAGCATATAAAATTCACATGTGGACTATGCACTGTTTTATATTTATTATGGGATCTACATCTTTGAATTAATAATCGATTCTAGAACCTTATGCACATTAAATATTGTATGTCACTATGAATAAAATATTGTATGTCACTATGGATATCTGATGCTGTGAATATAGCACTATGGGTATCCGATATTGTGAATATAGCACCTCACACGTGAAAACACAGTTATATTGCAATAATAATATTGATCACTCATTTATTACACTAATTGATATCTAAAATGACCACTTAATAATAATCCAAATTGAGGCATCTGGATTGCACAGTACATCTATCTGTAATACCAGTATATATACATGGAACGCTTTGCATTCCACACAATTAACTAGATCAATATGTAACTTCCCCTTTAACACATAGAAATGCTGCTGTATGCGGCACCCGGAAGTACCCAGTGGAACGCACATAGCGTGCGTCCCACTAGAATAAGCGCGGTCCATTTGTAGTGGGCGGCGGCGCGAACACCTGAGGTGAATCATTCTCGTCCGGGCATTGTTTCCACACACACGGAGACAGCTATGTGTGCGGCACCGGAAGTGCACGGTGGAACGAACAAAGCGCCCTGAACTTTGTTGGTGTACTTGACACCTGTGTTACCATTCAGAATCTGTAACTTTACCAGATACACCATGGCATAGGCGAACCTCCCACCATGTGCCCACATAGATGATCATTAAGTTAGAAATACGCTATTTTATTATTAGCTAAAAACGGAAGTGACGTCCATCCACTTCCTTATATAATCCCCAGCTCTCACCCTCTCTAGTGTATCTGCCAGCAGAGGTGATTGGACGGTGTCACTGTGGTGAGTGTCTACATTGTATCTGTATAAGAGGACTCTTTGGGCGGTATTCAATGTGAATACCGGCGACGTGCAGCGAATCCTGTTTAGGATTCGCTGCACATTCTCCACTGCTCGCTGCGTTCCGGAGGCTCGCTGCCCCTGACCGGCGAATTTGAGCTCCTGCAGCAGACACCGCAGGGAGCCTGAGGACGGTGGCAGGCAGGGAGATGGAAGTCTCCCTGCCTGCCCCAGAACGTTTGTGAAGGGGGGAGGTGGGCTCCCCGGGTGCCAGGCAGCACAGGCTGTCCCCCGGGGGTGCCAGCAGGGGACCGGGTATATTCACTACACCCGATCATGCATATGTAATGATCGGGTGAAGTGAATATATGAATATCTAATGAGCGGCTCGGCTCCGGCCCCCTGCTGGCTGCTCTGTGTAAAAAAAAAAAAAAAAAAAATATATATATTTTTTTAAATTAAATATATATTCATGTGCTTACAGCACATGAATAAAAATAGCATGCCCCTCCTCAGAATATAATTCCAGATTTTTTGACACCAATAGTAAAAAAAAAAAACACTTTATTTTAAAAGTTCACATTCCACTTCACCATAAAAGGATAGCGATAGCTACTCGGTGAATCATGGCGAAAAAAACCTTGAAATGTATTTGCCATCTGGTCATTGAATAGGGTGATTCACCGTTTTTGTCAGAAATTCGCCTTACAGCACAAAATCGCCATAAAAACCTGGCGAATCAGCCTCATTGAATACCGCCCAATAATATTGATGTTGTATATTTTTGAGAAAAATCATGCTATGTTTATTAGATGAAAAATAGCCTATTTAATACAGGTATTACAGTTGCAGAAAAGAGTCATGCTATATATCAGAATGAAAATCATGCTATTTTTGGATATATACTACTTAATTAATTGAATGATGTCCCCTGATTTCCTTATGTAACTTCTATATGAATTTAGGTGCTCCAATATAATTATGTGTATAAGTCGAATACATTAAGGGCATTTATGTACAGCCCCGTTAACTGGTTAGACTGGGCAAAAACCTGGTGTACTGTAAAAACCTGATGTTATGAATACTTGAATATGCATTAGGAAATTATTAAAAGACCATTACACCCCTTTAGGTTCGCCATACTTCGAGGCGAAGTCTGAGGTGAATTGGATTGGTGTATTTCCTTTTTTGCCCATATGTGGGTGGAGTTTATGCATATACCTCTAAGGTCATGGTAGGTTAATGAATTTTTATCACCTACCCATCTAAAAGTAAATTCAGAATCCTAGCCACTAATTGAACAACCCTACTTCTCATAAGGCTACCATTTAAAATCTAAATTAGACCTGCCTTTACTAAAGAATTTCCCTGAAGGGATAACAGTCTATCCAGGAAATTGAATACCTGAGGTAAGACACCCCATAAAAAGCCCACCAGACATATCAGTGTTATCCCCCATCGTCCTTTTCATTCGCTTGCTTACCCTCTGACCCCAAATATTGTTGTTATATTCTTTTATAGATAGATTTTATACAGTGTGAAGACTCTTTGCTTATACTAATCTTGTCAAGATTGAAAAAACTTTTTTCCTGGTATGTATACTCCATACCTACTTTTATTAATAAATATGTTGGTTTAGGTGTTTTTGTAAAAACACTTATACATTATTTTATCTGTACCACTTGTAGCTATACCCCTGACGAAGTCCTGTGCGATGAAATGCGTTGAGTTTTATGAATAAAGGATCACTTATCCTAAAAGGAGTCTCCTTCTTATTTCGGAAAACAGATGAAAGAACTCTCTAATTTCTGATAAGAATACCAGTGGATATGGACTAATTGTGAACTAGCTAGGTGGTACTCATTATAGCACACTCCGATAAATCCCCCTTTGTATCTCTGTGCACCCTTGGTTCTCACTAACAGGAGAGCCATATCGGAGGAGCTGCTGTCCCTATAGGATCAGTGCACTACAGAGGTTAAACCATTGTTTGTAATATATATATATATATATATATATATATATATATATATATATATATATATATAATAACCAGGGCATAAAGTGGTCATGCGGAGGTGGGGGAACTCATTTCTCTATGCCACCTAATTATACCCCCTCCCCACCCCCCATTAGGCAGAGACAGGACAGGTGGTAGGGTTTTTGGCATCCCCTTGTAAACTGGAATGTGTTTCTGTGAGAATTACCGTGCAGGGCCAATGTGGAGGTTAAAATGTTCCAACTCACCATTAGAGGTGGTGGAACTCAGTTCCAACCCATTCCCCCTCAATTTAACCCCTGATAATAACACATGAGAAGCCTGTGTTATACCTTACACTGTAGGAGCCCTTAATCCTGCCCTGCATGGCAACATGCAACCCATGAATCCTGAATAATGTATTCCTTTATCCTTAGTGTATATAGATGAAATATAGATTCCCTTTTAGATTTCCACTTCATAGCTGCATACCCTAATTCTGTAAGTGACTCCTGTTTTATTGTCTATGCTCTTGTTGCCTCATATTGCAAATCAAATACCCCAGATTCGGTACTTGTGTACTAGCACGGCGCCCACGATATTTGGTCGCACAACATATAATCGCATTGCATGGCATACACCCGATGCACTGCGATGCGATGCAATTTAAAATTGTATAAACCCGAAGCGTGACGAGCGCCAGCGGTACGCATCCTACAACCTTTTCATACCCCCACTATCCACGTCGGCGTGTAGTTGATTTAATATAGTGTGGCGAGCGCAGCGAGCCACCGAGCCTGAAGCGTGGCGAGCGCAGCGCGCCCGCGAGGGGACGCGTATTACTTTACATGTATTCCACGTCCCCTCATGGGGCTCGCCACGCTTCGGGCTCGGTGGCTCGCTACGCTCGCCACACTATATAAAATCAACTCCACGCCGACGTGGATAGTGAGGTTATGAAAAGGTTGTAGGACGAGTACCGCCTCCCCTTGCGGGCACGCTGCGCTCGCCACGCTTCGGGTTCACGTTCATAGTGGGGGTGGTGTGGGGGTGCATTTAACATTGTAAGCCCCCATTTGGGTACTTACACAATTTTAAATCGCATACCATTGTATATGCGATAGAATGGCATACAATGCCATACAATTCGATGGTATACAATTTAAAATTGTATAACATCGCATCACATACGATTGCATGCCTTATGGTGGTCTGCGATGCGATGGGCGTCGTGCTAGTACACAAGTACCCCAGATTCTTTGTATTAGCTCAAATCAAACTGCCAGGTGAGACACCAATGAGTTTCTTTGCAATGACAGGGATTTACTGTAATTACTGTGATTGCTGTTGTTGCTCAGTCCCTATTGTAGATTCATTATCCCCTTGCAGTAGCAACAGTAGTACTTTATCACTTAGTGGGTCAGATGTACAGTACCAAGCTTCAAAAAGTGATAAAGTGGACAGTGATAAATTAGCAGCCAATCAACTACTTGCTGTTATGTTACAGGCCTTTGAAGATTGGTGCATCTGGCCCATTGTCTTCTCGTATGTTATGCAAGTTTGCCATATTGTCTGCTTCTACTGCTAAAGTGCTGTGACTGATCATAAGAATTTTCATTAGTAATCTTTATTTTATGGCAGTGGTACTCCAATCCTGTGATACTGCTGCATACAGTAAGTCCATTCCAGTGGTACTGCCGTTAAAGTCCATTGGTATTATTGCCGTAAAGTCCAGTGATACTGCCTTTCAAGTCCAGTCCAGTGATACTGCTGCATAAGTCCAGTCCAGTGATACTTCCATTAAAGTTCAGTGCTACTGCCCTTAATGCCTAGTGGTACTGCCATTAAAGTCCATTGGTACTGCCGTTAAAGCCCAGTGATAATGCCATTAAAGTCCAGTCCACTGATACTGCTGTATAAGTCCAGTCCAGTGGTACTGCCATTAAAGTCCATTGGTACAGCCGTTAAAGTCCAGTGATGCACCAATTAAAGTCCAGTGATACCGCCAATAAAATCATGTGATACTGCAAAGTCCAGGCCAGTGATACTGCTGCATAAGTCCAGCCCAGTGGTACTGATGTTATAGTCCAGGGGTACTGCCATTAAAGTCTAGTGGTACTGCATGTAAATTTCAGTGATACTGCTGTTAAAGTCCAGTGACACTGCAAAGTCCAGTCCAGTTATAGTGCTGCATAAGTCCAGTCCAGTGGTACTGCCATTAAAGATCAGTGGTACTTCCTTAAAAGTCCAGTGATACTGCCAAAAAAGTCCAGTGCTCCTGCCATTTAAATCCATTGATACTGCCGTTACAGTCCAGTGATACTCCCATTAAAGTCCAGTGATAATGCCATTTAAGTCAAGTCCAGTGATACTGCTGCATAAGTCCAGTCCAGTGGTACTGCCATTAAATTCCAGTGATACTGCCAATAAAGTCCAGTGATACTGCTGTTAAAGTCCAGTGATACTGCAAAGGCTAGTCCAGTGATACTGTTGCATAAGTCCAGTCCAATGGTACTGTGGTTAAAGTCCAGGGGTACTGCTGTTAAAGTCTAGTGGTACTGCAGCTTAAGTCCAGTGATACTGCCATGAAAGTCCAGTGGTACTGCCATTAAAGTCCAGTGGTACTGCCATTAAAGTCCATTGGTACTGCTGTAAAGTCCAATATTACTGCAATTAAAGCCCAGTCCAGTGATACTGCTGCATAAATCCAGTCCAGTGGTACTGCCGTTAAAGTACATTGGTGCTGCCGTTAACATCCAGTGATACTGCCGTTCAAGTCCAGTCCAGTGGTACTGCCATTAAAGTTCAGTCGTACTGCTGGTAAATTTTAGTCCAGTGATACTGCCATTAAAATCCATTGGTACTGCCATAAAGTGCAGTGGTACTGCAGTCAAAGTCCAGTGATACTGCCGTAAAGTCTAGTGATACTGAAGTTAAATTCCAGTCCAGATACTGCTGCATAATTCCAGTCCAGTGATACTGCCTATAATTCCAGACCATTGATAGTCCATAAAAATATTTGAGAACCAAAATTTGGAGGATAAAATAGCAAAAGAACAATAACCACTTTCTCCTAGTGCTGAAGCAGCTGCCTCTAGTCATGATATACTGTAATGCCATCGTTTGACAAGGCTGATGCCCAATGTTATCGTAGAAGACATACAAAATCCCAAAAGTTCAGTAATACGGAAAAAAAAATGGCCTAAGTTCATTAGTAATGGTTAAGCTTCACACAATGATCTACGCCCTCCTCCTCCCCCCTCTTTTTTGGCATGATGTGCTCTTTGGGGCCTAGTTTTTCAAACTGCCATCCTGTCTGCCGCTGCAGTGCCTCACCCAGATCAGCCATGTGTTTGTGCCACCTAGTTATGTTGCTCATCATAGTCATCCAGCTACCTCGTGCAAACTTTTGGCCTAAAAACAACATTGTGAGGTGTCCAGAATAGACTGGACATCAGTGGAAATTAATGTTATTAAGTTTAATAATAGCCTAGCAGCAACCCCCCCTCCCCTCCAAAAAAAAAAAATCCAGATCTAAAACACAAAACTCAAAACACGAGACACAAAATTGGTGGTGTTTTGTTTGGAACAGATCCAGATCCAAAAACACTGCCGGAGATACAGACCGAAAACACGAAACACAAAAAGTGCCCGGTGCACACACCTGTTTATATTATACACATTAATTTAGCAAGTGTGACACCTGGGATTAGACTGCACATGTGCAGTAAACTTCCTGGGTTAACATACATCTCTGAATCAGGCCATGGCTACTCTCCCAAAATGGCTAACTCCACTGGGAAGGTTAGGCATACAATTTAATATTTTACTTTCTAGTATTCTAGCTTTCTGGGAATTTGTCACTTGACACTAACAGATTTTGTAACAATGGCCTACATTCCACACTGTAACTAGCAATAAAGATTCATATTTAAAAAAAAAACCCTCTTTGGTACTTGTTTCCTAGCATGGCGCCCGTCGGGTCCCATCGCATACCTTAAATTAAGGTATGCGATGGGACCCGACCGACCCGATTTTCGGGCTTTAAAGACGTTTTTAACGCACTTTGAAAAGCGGTTGCATCGCATGCCATTATAATGGCATGCGATGCGACGCAACCGACCCGATTTTTACATCGGACCCAATGTAAAAATGGTCCCGGAGACCCGATTTTACATTGGACCCAATGTTAAATGCCCCCCAGACCCGATTTTTAATTGTAAACCCACCCTCATTTTTTATTATGTGAAATGCCCCCCCCCCCATTGTTAACCCAACGCCACGATCAACGTCAACCCGAAGCATGGCGAGCGTAGCTAGGCCGCGAGGGGTGGCGGTACGCGTCCTCCGACCTTTTCATACCCCCACTATCCACGTCGACGTGGAGTTGATTCTATTTAGAGTGGCGAGCGCGAGCCACCGAGCCCGAAGCGTGGCAAGCGCATAATACGTCTGAAGTAATGCGCGTCCCTTGCGTGGGGTTAACTGCGCTCGCCATGCTTCGGGCTCGGCGGCTCGCTGTGCTTGCCACACTATATAAAATCAACTCCACGCTGACGTGGATAGTGGGGGTATGAAAAGGTCGGAGGACGCGTACCGCCGCCTCACGCGGGCTCGCTGCGCTCGCCACGCTTCGGGTTGATGTTGATCGGGGGACATTTCACATAGTAATTACCCATCAGGGTGGGTATTTAATGAAAAATGGGGTCTGGGGAGCATTTAACATTGGGGCCAATGTAAAATCGGGACTCAGGGACCATTTAACATTGGTTCCAATGCAAAAATTGGGTCGATTGCATCGCATGCGATTTGGTCGCATGCGATGCGATCGACCCGATTTTTGCGACCCAATTACATACAATTAAAATCGGTGGCGCCCTGCTAGGAAACAAGTACCCCCTCTTTATATGTTAATACAGTGCAGGTATAAACAAAAAAAATCTTTTTATTTTCCTAGTTGAAGAATGTGTTAATTATTCGACATATTTAGGCAAAGAAAAACATTCAGTCCCACCTGCTGTAGGTGAGATATTGCATATCCTCAAACACTCACAATGGGAACTTAGACGATTTATCTGCTCCTCACTGTGCATTATACCATTTGTCTTTTATTTATCACTACCAGATAGAAACTCTCACTGGGAATCTGCATTTGATTAGCAGTTATTAGAAAAGACTGCAATATAGCGGCTGCTGTAATTGCTTCAGGCAAAAGCAAAACAACAGTAGACTGTATTCATTAATATTTGAGACCCGCCAGCGCTTGTTGGAAGACAGTGAGATATACTTTACAAAGAACAGGTGGTCTGCTCAGTACATAAGATTTTGCCCAGTAATAAAATATTGAAGCAGCTCCATTATTTCTGCTATTTGCTGTGAAGTAAATGAGAAACGGAGATGACACAAAACTTTGAACAGGAATAGACAGTTGCTGTACATGGAGACAGCCGTCTACACTATAATGGGGAGAGGAAAGATAATGTTCTCTTCTTTAACAAGGTGAAGAATTGGGAAGCATAGGTAAATACAGGCGAACTGACCGATATGTCTGCCACTTAATGAAAATGTCATCTAGGGCGTAGAAATAATAGCAAAATGTCCATTTATCAGCACATTTAAAGGGTTATTATCATTAAATTCTATCATAATAACTATATTGGCAGGATAATACGTTACTCAATATTACTACTTTAATATTGGAACTGCAGCACTTAGGGGGGTTATTCTGGTTCACTCCTGGAAAATTCCTTCTTAAATGGACAAAACCATGTGTGCAGATGTAAAATGTGCAGAGAGAATTATATTTGGGTGAGTTATTTTGTTTCTGTGCAGGGAAAATACTGACTGCTTTATTTTTACACTGCAATTTAGATCTCACTTTGAAGTAACACCCCACCCAAATCTAATTCTCTCTGCACATGTTACATCTGCCCCACCTGCAGTGCACATAATTGTGTCCATCTAAGAAGGAATTTGCCAGAAGGAGTGAACCAGAATAACCCCCTTGATTTAATAGTTAGTTCTCTACCTCATGGACCCAATTATCAAGAAATTCCCTTTAATGGCAACAACACTACTTTTTTCATGGGGCAATGGGGCAATGGGGCACTAACAGTACCGATGTTTACATAATTGTACATCATTTATAAGGCGCCACAAAGTGTCTGCAGCGCCGTACATAGCAAACAAAAAACAAATTATAAGGTAACGTACAGGGTGTGTTGATAAAATACAGCATAAATAGGGGTATAGCAGGTAGAACTAAAATCAGCATCAGTTCTGAAGTAGCTGTTAAAAATGTCGAGGAGACTGAAGATGAAGTAGAGGAAGGGAAGAACAGGACAGGAGGACAGGTGAGGTAAAGAGGTAGGGTGAGTACGTGAGGAAGGAGGGCCCTACTCATAAGAGTTAACATACTAAAAGGAGGTGGGTGGACGAACGAAAAACAACGAACGAAAAACAATAGGATAAGTAGTAACGGATGGGAACGGAGGCAGGATAGGAGGATCAAAACAGGTTAGGAGCTCTGGTTATCTTCTGTGTCTTCTGTGTCAGGATTTGCGCTGATAGCAAGAATCGCACTGTTAGTGCGCGTCACTTAGCCGTCACTTAGCCAGCAGCCAATCATCAAGCATCTGGGGTTATATAGGCAGCCTTCCCAGAGCCCTCCAATGCCTTCAACAACTTGTTATTTCTGTGATTCATCCAGAGAGTGCACCCAAAGGCTCCAGGCTACTCCAGCTAATTGTTACCAACCCACTGCTGCTGGTTACTTCTCCTCCTTCCAGTTTGACTTCCATCAAATCCTGCCATCGGTACCCAGTCCGATATTCCTGCCATCGGTACCCAGTCCGATAATCCTGCCATCGGTACCCAGTCCGATAATCCTGCCATCGGTACCCAGTCCGATATTCCTGTCATCGGTACCCAGTCTGATAATCCTGTCACTGGTACCCAGTCCGATATTCCTGCCATTGGTACCCAGTCCGATATTTCTGCCATCGGTATCCAGTCCGATATTTCTGCCATCGGTACCCAGTCCCATAATCCTGCCATCTGAACCCAGTCCGATATTCCTGGCATCGGTAACCATTCTGATAATCCTGCGATTGGTACCCAGTCCGATCCTCCTGGCATCGGTACCCAGCACGATACTCCTAACATCAGTACCCAGTCCGATAATCCTGTCATTGGTACTCAGCAGTGGTGTAACTATAGTCCCCTGCGGTGGCGGGAAGGTGCTGAGAGGGTGTGGGCGCCGGGGGGGGGGGGGGGGGGGGAAGGGGGCTGCGGGACTGTTGTTGCTTACTGCCTTCTGCTGCCAGCACTTCTGTCTGCACCAGGTCACGGCTCTCCCAGCTACTGCTGCAGCGCTGCAGGCTGCCCCCATACTGCTGACAGTTTTTGAGAATGCTAGAGGAGGAAGCGGCCTCCTCTAGCAACCTTAAAAAAAATTGCATTAGTAGCGCTGCAGCAGGAGCCGGGACCCGGCACAGACAGAAGCGCCGGCGGCAGAAGGTAGTTAGTGCTGTTTGTTTACCCTAGAGGGGGCACCCCCCCCCAGCATTTTCAGCAGGGGGGCGCAGAATTAATAGTTACGCCACTGGTACCCAGTCCGATAATCCTTCTATTGGTACCCAGTCCGATATTCCTGTCATCGGTACCCAGTCCGATATTCCTACCATCGGTATCCAGTCTGATATTCCTACTATCAGTACCCAGTCCAATACTCCTGCCATCGGAACACAGCCCGAAATACCTGCCTTCAGTACACAGTCCATAAACCTGTTATCGGTACACAGCCCGATATACCAGCCATTGGTATACATCCTGATAAACCTGCCGTTGATACTTAGCCACTGCTTAAATCACGGGTCCCAGTCTCAATTACCAGTATCTCTTCAGTTGTCAGTCAATTAGTGCACCAGGGGGGAGATTCTCTAAAAAAGAAATGCGGTAAAAACCCCGTTATCGGGGTTTTCACCGCATTTTGGGATGCTGTAAGCATCCCTCGCCGGGTTACCGCGGCGGGGGGCATCGCCAGAAAAATCTGGGGATGCCCCATAGAAGCCAATGGGCTTCTATCGCGACCCCCGCCGCCCCGCGCCGACCCCCCACCGCCCCGCATCGCCCCCTCCCCCCTCACCTGTGTCCGGGCAGCACAGCGCAGTGCTGCCCGGACCTGTGACCTCCTCCCTGCACTGATCCTCTTCCGGGTGCAGGGAGGAGGAGAGCCCGGCGCAGCAGCAGCAGCGCCGGGTGTGGGAGGGAGGGGAGAGCCGCCGGGACCTGCTGGGACCCGGCGACTCCCACCGCAAAGGACAGCTCTTAACGCAAGAGCTGTCCTTTGCCTTAATTATCGCATATGTTACAGCATATGCGATAATTAAATATGCGATGGGCGGCGAAGGGGGGCGGAGATTCTTAGAGAATCTCCCCCTATGTCTGAATAGGGAAGCCCTGGCAGAAGGCCACGACCTGCCTGTCTGGCGCAGCAAAGGCCATACGGGGAGATACTCTAAACTAAATATGCGGTAAAAACCCCGTTATCTGTTTTTTCACCACATGTTGATATGCTCTAAACATCCCCTGCCAGGCGACCGCGATGGGGGGCATCACCAGAAAAATTTGGCGGTTCCCCTATAGAAGCCTATGGGCTTCTACCACAACCCATTGCCGCCCCGCACCGACCCCCGCCACCATGCACCGACCCCATCACCTGTGTTTGGGCAGCACAGAGCTGTGCTGTCCGGACCTGTGACCTCCTCCTCCCTGCACTATGATCCTCTTCCGGGTGCAGGGAGGAGGAGAGCCAGCCCCAGCAGCAGCACCAGCGCCGGGTAAGGGAGGGGGGGGGGGAGCCAAAAGGACCCGATGGGACCTGCTGACAAACCGCAAAGGACAGCTCTTAATGCAAGAGCTGTCCTTTGCCATAATTATCACATATGTTAGAGCATATGCGATAATTATGTATGCGATGGGCGGCAAATGGGGGCGGAGCTGGGGTGCGGATGTTAGAACATCCCGTCCATAGTCCTGTAAGGGTCTTCTTGGTGACAACCACTGGCAGGTTTTCACCAAGGGTGTCTGCAAAATCTCCCATTCACCTGTGCCCTCCGTGTCTAAGTTGCTGTACTGGGGTTAAAAGTCATCCCCATTTTTTTGTCCCTCCACTCACTATAGCCACATGCATGTCATCGTTGCTGCACCAATCACCACATGGGTCTCCCATGGCAATTAGCGTGATTCTGTTGCCATGTGCTTGTACATAATTTGCTCCCATGGCTTATAGAAAAACACTAAGTGGTGATATGGCGGTGTGGTAATTCCATGATTTGGGTGCAAATTTGGCATGCCAAACAAGCAAGAGCAGCCAGATCGCCACAACAATGAGCGTGGCTACATCTGTATGAGAATAGGGACAGTGCCAAGCATCACAGGGTATGGTGTGACTCACCGGGATGTAGTAATCTGACTCAGAGTCAAAGCAGAGGGTAATTAGTGTTATTGGACCAGGCTTGATGCAGCTGAAGACTAAAGGATAGGTAAGTCAATTTTATCCTATCCTACTAAACTACCAGAGTTTGGGCATTATGGGGCCCACACAGTGAGATGTGTGCTAGGTGCGATTTGAGCCATACAACATGTGCTATGTGATTTTGAATCACATGGGATTTGAACTAAACCATATTTTTACTACACTACAATAGTATCTAGTCCAAAAAAATACCTGCATGCACATACTATTTTGCCTTGTGATATTGACTTTGCAGGAGCGTGTATCAGCATCGTAAAGCAAATACACATGGTATGATGTGATCTAGATGCAATTTGAAATAAAAATATCAAATCACAAGCAATAATGGCACTGTGTGTAGGCTCCATATCAGTCAAAGACATTCTCAGTCATTGCCATGGTTGCATTAGGCCAGGGGAGTAACTAGATCGTTATGGGCCCCATAGCAAAGTTTGACAGGGACCCTCTGCACCACTCTCCCCCCCTCTGAGGAGCTCAAAGCTCACTCACCCATGGGGGTCATGAAGCCTGTCGAGAAGTCCGGGTTTGAAAAGTGTATTAGTACCACTTCCGCCTGCCATGTCACATAAGCCCAGTGCCGGCTGGTGGTTCTGTTGTGGAGTGAAGTAGGTGGCACCTAGAGAACCTTCAGCAGGGGTCAGTGATTGTTAGTCAAGTTTCCTGAAGCACCAGAGCGACACACACACAGTGCTTCACTTTAAAAAGCCTGCAAGGAGCCGTGAGCTAATAGAGCCGTGCAGAAGGAGCACGTGGAGAGGCGGCAGCCAGTGAGTGGAGTCAGGAGCCAGAAACCCCTGGGAGGGGTGGCTGTGGGCCGAGCGACTGAGAGTGATGTATGTGACAGGTACTGCAGATGGAGAGACAAGAGGAGGCGCCGGTATGCGCTGGTAGCGTAACCTCCATCAAGCAGATGCCCGGCTATAGTGGCACCCCTGCAGCGGAGTGTGATTATATCCAGTTGGGGCACTGTAGGCGATCGGCAGATGTGGTGGCTTAGGTAGCAGGCTGAACTGGGTGCAGGGGGAGCTGCGGGCCCTAGAGACAGCCCGGGCCCCATAGGAGCTGCACCCCCTGTACCCTCGGTAGTTACGCCACTGCATTAGGCCATACTTTCCTACCTGACCCTCTCCTTCAGGGAGGAAATGCTCTGTTCCAGGACTTCCCTGATAATGTAGGATTGCCATCACCTGTGGTGAAATGCCTTTCTTATCAATTACCTAGCACCCCACAGGTGATGGCAATCATACATTACCAGGGAAGTCCAGGAACAGAGCATTTTCTCCCTCATGGAGAGGGTCAGGTAGACAAGTATGCATTAAGCACATTATAGTCACATAGGTCCTGATTCTGGTTGGTTCTCTCTCTAATGCTCAAAACCATGTGCAGTGCAGGTGGGGCAGATATAACATGTGCAGAGAGAGTTAGATTTGGGTGTTATTTTGTTTCTGTACAGGGTAAACACTGGCTGCTTTTTTTTTTTACACTGCACTATGATCAGGGTTGCCTACCCGACCCTCTCCTTCTCGCAGAAAATACTCTGTTCCTGGACTTCCCTGGTAATGTAGGATTGCCAGCACCTGAGGAAGCCGCTGAAGGATCTAGGCGGAGAAACGCGTTGAGGGGACTACCAGGCTGATATTTTACCCAGCAAATCGAATCTATCTCGGATATGACCGCAGTGTGGGCGGTCGGAGAAATTCGTCGCTGAAGCCACAAGCCACCAATGCCCCTGGATTACAAATAAGTATTACCACAGATTAAATGTGCACATTTTGTGGGGACTTGAACTCTGACCTATCTAAACCTACTAACTGGCTCTGAAATGGAGTAAAGAATTTATGCAAATTGCAGGCTTAATAATACTAACCAGTTCTAACATCCAAAGGGGAGTTCATGTTTAATGTCTGTATGTCTTGTGTGTCCTATTAATCGTAATTTTGTATTTTATTATGTAAAAAATTTTTATTAAATATTTCATATATTCAGTACAGCGCTGTTCCTATTTTTCTTTTTGATTTGGGAGGGGTTTAGGAGTCAGGTCATATGCAGGTTGATTGACAGAAAGCCGGCATTTGGAGGTGGTAACCGTCCGTTTCCAGGAAATTTCCAAAATAGATTTCTAATTCTTTATTGCAGGTGTATACAGGTTGAGTATCCCGTATCCAAAATGCTCAGGAGCAGGAGAATTTTGGATAATGGATTATTCCGTATTTCGGAATATTTTAATATTTCAATGATGTATTTTGAAGTATCTTGCATTTATGCTGTATAAACACATAAAATACACACAAATATATTTTATTTGTTCAAAAAACAAGGTTTCAAAACATGAAACAAAATTTGTGTACTATCTCAGATATTGAATATAAATGCCAAGCAATCATTGTCTTGCACATATATAGTGCCAGTTACATATCATGCCCCCAGTGATGCCGTTACAAATGTGCCCAGTGAGTTTTTAGCAAAAAAAAAATATTTTTTTCACTTTCTGGAATGTCTGGTTTTCGGAATAATTCGGATAACGGATACTCGGATACGGGATACTCAACCTGTATTTGTTATCTATCGTTGGGTTTGCCCTTAACACTAAAAATGAGGCTCTATAAACTGTAGAATATGCCATATTTTCACACTACATAAGTCTCAGTGTTTAGAAAAGCTGCTTGAATGTGGGATGGATCAAAAGCTGCGTTTTATTCAGTGAATTATTTATTATAAGTATTTACTGCTGTCATTCTTGGGTGAGGATTCTCATTATTGCTTAGCTTTCCAAAAAATAAATTTAGTGGTAAATTGTACAGAATATTACTGGTTCTTATATTGGATGATGGTATTAGTAGCAGATTAACATTATAAGATATCTCCTAATTATCTAAGAAAACAGACAGAATAAAAGGGATTTCAATACAATTGGAAGGGGTATGGGTCATAGGGTCGACATGCATTGAGTTGACCACTGAAGATTGACATGCATCAAGCTCGACACCTCAGAAGGTCGACATTGGGTTAGGTCAACAGGATCATTAGGTTGAAACAAGCATTAGGTCGACATGGGCAATGTCAGTCAATAGGTCAACATGGGTTTTTCACTTTTTTTTGTCCTGAATGTCAACACAGTCAACATGAACACTCGCATGGTTCGCCATGCTTCGGGTGCAGTGCTTCGCTATGCTCATCTCAATATTTTATTCTACCAACACGCCCTAGTAGATGGTAGGCATGAAATATTGGCTCCAAAAAAAGTGAAGAACCACATGTAGACCTTTTGACTGTCGATCTTGTCCATGTCGACCCAATGCATGTGTCGACCTAATCCTCTACATCCTGAGGAAGCCGCTGAGTACCTTTGGGAGGCGGAGAAACGCGTAGAAGAGTGTGGGGACTCTGATCAGCAGCTGCACAACTGGTGGTGACCACATAATTTTGGACTGCACCAGTGGTCAGAGGTTTCCACTGGGGTCTGGAGGCTGAGACCCATACCCACTTCTGGAATAACAAAAGTATACTTACAAACTAACACCATGTGCACATACTGTAGGTGGGACTTACCCCATTGGAACTATTCCATTAATCTACTAACCAATTCAAAAGCCCATTACTTGGAGTTGAATTTGCATGCATGCACTAACCCCTATTAGGGAAGTTATAGGGGATCTAACAGATATCTGATTATCTAACCAGTTGGAAATTGCTGATTTTTTTATATTTTATGTGTATATTGTATATTTTATCTTTATTAAATAAGTTCAAATATTTTGCACAAGCGCTGTTTCTATTTGTGTGTCGACCTAATGACCTGTCGACCAAACACCATGTTGACCTTCAGAGGTGTCAACCTTGGTGCATGTCGACCTTCAAACTCCAGAAAAAATAGGATGCATACAGTATTACAATAAAATAACAACAAGGGGGTACTGTATATGCCTAAATATCACCTTGTCACAAAAAGTACAAGATACATACAGAGATAGTGTATAATTCCTATATGAAGCTAGTAAAACATCAAATAATCAGTATAAAATGACAAGTCAAAAACAGACAAATAAACAAACAAGTGCCCACTCCTAGGCCCTTATTCTGATCGCCTCGCTGGGGCACGTATGATGTGTTGAGGACAGTCTACATGTAATGATGTAAGTGGCAAAATGGAGGCAAACAGAGGTTCATAGTAATGTTTAATATACCCTTAAAGAAAATAACATTCATAACTCTGGGATGAAATGGAGTCATCTGCCGCCGGGCTCCTGCTCCTAAAGGGCACCTCTCCTCCCCTGCCATTTTAAAAACATTGATTGAAAGCCATTGTTCTGAGTTCTGAAATATAGGTGTTCTCTCTCTCTCTGCATATTTATATGTCATAACATACATATATACAGTATATATTTTATATAAGATTTTGTGTGTGTGGACAAATACACATCTTGCGTCCGGGCAACTGGAATTAATTTACGCCACTGGCCGGGACAGAATAAAATTAGCAACTCATACATGGGACAATTTGGTGAATAAGGTTTTCTTATTTGTGCAAATAAGGAATCCTTATAGAGGGCAGACTGCAAATTATCTTAAATATGCCATTTGAACTGTAAGAACTTTTTCGCCTAGTCTATAATCCCGGAGATCTCAGTTTAAAATGAACATTTCTTTAGCATTTTACCTCTATGTGTGCAGAAAATCCCAGCACAGGGGTTAACCAAACAAGCTTAAAAGTGCAATGAAGACGCCACATCTAGAGATACGTGTGAATTGTATTATAAGGAGATCTTTGGAAGTGAAATCTACAAAGGCCAGTGAGGTAAATCACTTGAGATGTGACATTTTAGAGATGGAGGAATCAGAAAAGCTTGTTTAATATGACACCAGAAAAAGACGAAGGATGTCTCCTGACACATCAAACTCGACTGCGAGCAGTGTTACTTTGCAATCCTTCAATGATATGGGAAGCAGATAGTGAAGCCCAGCTCCAGATCATGTGCAGGAAATAGAGCTGGAAGCCAAATCTGTGCATTCCATGTCATATTACTTCAGGAAAGAGATATTGATGCAGTAAGAAAACACCTTGGACCCAGGTTGAGAAACCCTCTTGTGAATTTCAGACATACACGGAAAGGCTGCACAATTATACACATATCACTGAAATACAAGGCTGCTGACAGCTGTGTCTTTTCCTGCAATAATATGTCTAAGAAATAAAGATACTGATCAAAATGTAATTACTGGCTGAGAATAAGTATACACAAATATACTGCTACAGATGAGGATCATTATTCGGAGAAAAAATACTTGTGGTTTTAATTTTCTTCTTATCAGTATTTCAGATACTGAATAACTTTGGAGTAGAGAACTTGCAACACTGAAATGACAAAAATAAGTGGAACTAAACCACGCTGTATTGTACAGTATTATTATTTTATATTATTTTACTAAGACACTGTACATTTTATCCAGTTCATGTTTTTTTGTCATATATACACACCAAACAATTTCACCTAGAGATGTGCACCGGACACTTTTTGGGGTTTGCTTTTAGGGGGTTATTCTAGTTCACTCACAAAAGCACAATCACTCTCTTATGGACAAAACCATGTGCACTGCAGGTGGGGCTGATGTAACATGTGCAGAGAGAGTTTTGGGTGTTTTATTGTTTCTGTGCAGGGTAAATACTGTCTGCCTTATTTTAGGGATGAGCGGGTTCGGATCCTAGAGATCCGAACCCCCACGAACTTACCTTATCCAAAGGCAGATCCGAGGAGTTCGCCGGGTCCCGCCATTTTCAGGAGTCCAAATCGAGGCCAAAACTTCATCATCCTGCGTCGGATTCAGATCTTTATAAAAGGTCCGGCTCCGGCGCCATCTTCATTCTGCATGTAGAAGTCAGACAGCACGGATGTGGCCGTGCTGTCTGCACAGAAGAAAAACCCATGGGGGACAAAAAAAACACACTGTGGGGGGGATATACTAAGGAGGGGCAACTAATGGGGGACCAAATAGAGGCTGCATAAACTGAGCGGGGCTGCTCAAGGGGGACAACTGTAAAAGTCGGGAATCTAAAGGTACATTTACTAAGGGGGAATTAATGGTGCAGGAACATTTGTACATCTACTAAAGGGTAACTAATAAGTGGAAAACTGTTCAGGTTACAGATACTAAGGGGGCATTACTAAGGCAACTACTAAAGGGGGGCTGTTGTATGGGACTACTGTGGGGGACATTTAAGGGGGGCTCTCTGAAACAAAAAGGGGTGTTAAGTGTGCCATATCAGTCCAGCTGTGCTGCCCAGTGTCCCGTATCAGTCCAGGGGTACCCGCATGTGTGCCGTATAATTCCAGGGGTGCCCAGTGTCCCATATCAGTCCAGGGGTTCCCCCATGTGTGCCTTATAATCATATTGGTGCCCCCATGTGTCCCTTATCAGTTCAGGGGTGCCCCCATGTGTCCTGTATCAGACCAGGGGAGCTGCCCTTTTTTTTTTCATTTTTACTGCAAGGGCTGTTAAATGTGCTGTATCAGTCCAGGGGTGAGCCAAGAGTGCCGTATAATTCAAGTGGTGTTACTAAAGTCTGCCGTATTATTCCAGGTGTGCTGCTCTTTTTTTTTAATTAAAAGAATAAAAAAAAATTTACTGCAGGAGTGTCGCCATGTCTGCCATATAATTCCATGCCTGCTGCCATGTGTGCCGTATCAGTCCAGGGGTGCCAACATCTGTGCCGTATAATTCCATGTGTGCTGTATCAGGTCAGGGGTGCCCGCATGTGCGACGCATAATTCCTGGGGTGAGCCAAATGTGTCATATAATTAATGGGTTGCTGACAAGTCTTCTGTATAATTCATGGGGTGCTGCTAAGTTTGCTGTATCAGTCCAGGGGTGATGCTAAGTGTGTCATATAATTCCTGGGGTGAGTCAAGACTGCCGAATGATTCATGGGGTGCTGCCAAGTGTGCTGTATTAGTCCAGGGGTGATGCTAAGTGCGCCATATCAGTCCAAGTGTTGCAAGTTCTCTACTCCTAAGTGTGCCATATCAGTCCAGGGGTGCTATTAAGTGTGTTGTATCAGTCCAGAGGTGCTATTTAGTGTGCTGTGTTAGTCCAGGGTTCATGCTGTGTGCCGTATCAGTCCAGGGGTGATGCTAAGTGTGCCCTATCAGTCTAGTGTTTGTGCCACCCACTTGTGTCGCTTATCATAGTTATCTAGCTACTTCGGTGCAACCTTTTGGCCTAAAAACAATATTGTGAGGTGTGAGGTGTTCAGAATAGACTGGAAATGAGTGGAAATGAATGTTATTGAGGTTTAATAATAGCGTAGGAGCAAACCCCCCCCCAAATTCTGCGATTTTAGCGGTTTTTATGATTTTTTTTTTTTTAAAGTCAGAACCCAAAACCCAAAAAATCCAAACACAAAACGTTTAGGGGGTGTTTTGGCAAAACCCATTAGAACCCAAAACCTGAAGGTAATCAGAACCCAAAACCCAAAACGCGAAAAGTGGCTGGTGCACATCCCTACTTTATTTTTACACTGCAATATAGATATCAGTTTGTAGTACAAACCCAACCCAAATGTAAATCTCTGCACTTGTTACATCAGCCCCACCTGCAGTGCACATGGTTTTGTCCATAAGAGAGTGATTGTGCCTCTGTGAGTGAACTAGAATAACCCCCTTAGTGTTGGATCTGGAGATCCTTCCATATTTTGGGTCTTGATTGGTTTTGCCAAAACCAACCTCTCGGGTTTTGGATGTTTTTTTTTTTTAAATCATAAAACAGCTAAAATCAAATAATTTGTTTTGTTCCTATGTTCCTTCAGCATTATTAACCTCAATAACATTCATTTCCAGTCTATTCTGAACACCTCACAGCTCACAATATTGTTTATACTGTAGTCCAAAAGGTTGCACCAAGGTAGCTGGATGACTAAGCTAAGCGACACAAAGTGAAGGCACAAACACGTGGCCCATCTAGGAGTGGCACTGCCGTGGCAGACAGGCTCAGCTTTATAAATGATGTCACAAAATGCTCCAAAGAGCACATAATGCAAAGAAAAGAGGTGGAAGATGGAATTATCTTTGTGACTCCCACCAGGGGCGGATCCAGGATAAAATGACAGGGGGGGGGGCACCATGATAAAAGAGGGTTTAGGTGGGGGAGGGGCGGTGTTAGTGGTGCCAGTGTACATGCTAAGAGAGTAGCAGAGAGAGGGTGGGAATGGGATTCAAAATAGGCCCTGGCATTTAAAGTGCGCAGGCCCACCATGGCGACAAAAGTTAAGGATGTAGTTGTGCGCACGTGGAAGGCGCGCTCTGGAAAAGGCGGTGTGGACACTCGACAGGGGGCGTGTCCTTGAGTGTAGTGTACCACACCATATACAACTTCTACACATTATGCAACAAAATACTAGACCCCATTATACTTGCCCCTTACATATGATGCCAAATCGAATGAGCCAAAATTTACATAATGCCACTCGGATTAAGCCAAAAGTCACATAGTGCCATATGGATTGAGCCAAAATTCACATAATGCCACATGGATTGAGCCAAAATTCACATAATGCCACACGGATTGAGCCAGAATTCACATAATGCCAAATGGATTGAGCCAGAATTCACATAATGCCCCACAGATTAAGCCAAAATTCACAATATGCTTCATAAACAGGGACATTGTCTGCCAAAGGCGCACATTAAACATTTACACCATAATGTCCATTACACGTTAAGTTACACGCCATTATGTCCATTATGTATTATGCCAAACACCATAATGCCTATTAAAAATTATGCTACATAAGTGCTGCTTATCTACATGCTCATTGCCAAGGGTTCCATGCTCATTGCCAGAGGTTCCATGCTCATTGCCATGTGGGATTACATGCTCATTGCCAAGGGGGAATACATGCTTGCGGTAAATGGGGGACAGCCGCCGCCAGGCAGAAGTGAAAGCCACTGACAGTGGCAGAGCCTGGCTGTATTCAGGTCCCGGCTATTTGAAATAATACCCCTTTCACACCAGAAAATGCATTCCCAGGTTGGCCCCTTTTAGACCAACCTAGTCCCTGCATTTTCTGGTGTGAGGGAGAGAGAAAACCACCCCTCTCCCCCTTTAACCAGTTATCTCATTTAACTGGTTATATCTTCGTAACCAACTGACCCATTTACATGAGACAAGTATCATATTGAAGAACTTTTGAGTGGGCTTTGATTGATTTTGGTCCAGTGAAACTGAAACGTTTGGTTCCAGAGTAATCTGCCCTAAAAGAACATGAACAGCCATGAAATTACATTTCAAAAATAAAAAAAATCGGTTTATCCGCAATATCTCTGGAACCGATTGACCGATATGGACCAGCCTGGTATAATTTTGAAGGCCCAGCGATTTGGAATTGAATGAACCACAAGCTTCTGTGATGCCAGGGGAGGAACTGACAGGTGGGGGTCGGAATTAACGGGTCCCATATTATCCTATGGGGAAAGACGTTTGCCAGGTGATATCTCTAGTTCCCGGGGGGGCTAGAGACACGGGGCTGGGCTCGTTGGAAAGCCCTGGTCATCAGTTACAAAAAAATGACAGGGGGGGCACGTGCCCAGGTGCATCCCCCTGAATCTGCCAATGACTCCCACAGACCCTTATGATGCGTTTTGCTGCACTAAATGGCAACTTTATTTGTTTATTTACAGTTTCTTATATAGTACAGCAAATTTGTTGTGCTTTTACAATTATAGACAGTGATCAAACAAACTGGGTACCAACAGACAGACATATAAGTTGGAGGGCACTGCTGCAAGCTTACAATCAATAGGGATATAGGAGGGAAACACAAGGACAGACACCAGTAATAGCATAGCAGTCCTACCAAGTTACAAGTCCAGAAGAAGAGCGATATAATACATAAGTGCATCAGAGGGTTATGCGTGTGGTACTTAAATATGATAGGCTTGTTTGGAGGCTAGCAGATAGTCTTATTTTGCATGTGAGGGCATTCCATAGGGTGGGAGCAGCCCAAAAAATGGCCTGTATTAGTGAATGGGAGCTATTGATCCGTCCAAAATAGAGAGACACAAATCTTGCGCAGAGCGGAGTGGCCAAGATGGGAGATATTTTGTGATAAGTAAAGAGATATATGCTGGTGCTGTATGGTTAAAAGCTTTATATGTGAGTAGAAGTATTTTATATTGAATACGGTAAAATGCAGGCAACCAATGGAGGGACTGGCAGAGCGGATCAGCAGACGATGAGCGTCTTGCTATGAAGATCAGCCTAGCAGCATCATAAAACGGATTGCAGTGGCGAGAGTCTGTTTATGAAATACCTTTGATAAAGCTGCCATTTAGTGCAGCAAAACACATCAGTGGTTTCACCAGCCAAAAGGCAATACCGCTTCACCATTTCTGGACATCGCTTCAAACTGCATTAATGAAGAGGATCTTTGTTGTGGTATGAGCTATCTTTTACTAAGAGAAATGCATTGCCCAAATGATCGATCATTATCCATCAAGGAGGAAGCAATTCGGACCCTACAGCCAAAGTGGAACAGTATCAAATTAATCTACCTTCGTAGTGAACAGTGTGGTAAATAAGACCCTGTGGTAATAAAGTGCGCTGCTGGTTTTGGAAAATGGATGGTTTAAATAGACGTAACCCTATTGGGACCATTTTTTTATCTATATATTGTTGAAGATTTGTGCCATTTAGGGTGACATTCTATGGGATGCGGTAAAATCCGCATGATTTTTATCGCACCTAATCGCACTTTTGAAAATCGCAAGATTGGGCCGTTTTTCGCATATTTAATGAGATGCGAAAAAACGGGCCAAATAGTGTGAATAGGTGCGATTTGATGCGATTTCTTTAGTCCTGAAAATGTACGATTTTCAGGTCTGAAAATCGCACATTTGCAGGAAATAGCAATTTAAAATAAAAAAACAGCGCGGGGTCCCCCGCCAGAGCATAACCAGCCCTGGGCTCATTGAGCCGGTGCTGGTGACATAAAATCCCCCGGCTGTGGCATTACCCTGCTGGCTGGTTGGGTCTGGTGCTGGTTCTTGAAATGCGGGGGACCCCTAGTCATTTTGTCCCCCGTATTTTGGGAACCAGCGCCGGACCTTGAGCCGTGTGCTGGTTTCATTAAATCAAGGGGACCCCTATTTGTCGGGGACCGTGATTTTATGTCACCAGCACCGGCTCAATGAGCCCGGGGCTGGTTATGATCTGGCGGGGGACCCCGCGCTGTTTTTTTTTTTTTTTTTAACTGTTTTACCCTTTTTTTCCACCAGAACCCTGCACAGATCTCAATGATCTGTGCAGGGTTCTGGCTAATTCGCCCATCAGAACCTGGTCTGATTTTTGGGCGAATTTTAGACACATTTATACAAATCGCATACCATTAAATATGCGATTTGTATACTTTTCAATGTGAAAACATCTGGATGCTATGTGCTGCGAAAAACAGCCATCGCATTTCCAGAATGTCAAATTTGTTGGCCAAAATCGCACTTTTTTCACATTTTCGCAGCTCATTAAATATGCGAAAATGGAAAAACATGCGATTTCGGCCGTTTTTGCGAAAAAAAACGCAAAAAAAAAAAAAAAAACGCATCCCATAGAATGTCACCCTCTGTGCCTGGACTTGGCTTTAATCAAATCCTCTAATTTATAAAAATCTTTATGCCAGCTATTATTGCCAGATAAAGAACTGTCATCAGCAGGTTCAGACCATTGTCAAATATAATTTTGTCTCCTATTGAGACGTTCAGAAGAATTTGAGAAACAGCTCATACTGTAGCTGCTGCACCTTAATGACAAATCAAAAAGAGAGAAAAATACTGTGGTAATAACAGCAGCTGGTTAAGGGTATCAATCCCTGATATATGGACAAAGTAAACAAAGAGTTAACCAGTGCTGGCTTGTTTCTCAAATAATGTGACGGTTTCTTTCAGGTTAAAAATTTTATAAAATTAAAAAAATTACATATATTGAATGTATAGACACAAGAATAACTATAATGAATAGAGTTAAACTAATTTGATACCCTTGTAGGACATTTGAGGACTCCTATATGCAGGATACTTTGTTCCACTAGCGGGAATGTCTCTGTTTATAGCAGCATGTAATTGCAAGGTGGCCGAATCCTCATGCAGTTTGCAAAGCAATGGATTTTGTGGTCCGGTAAACCTTGATATGCTTGGAGTAGTTGCTGCAGGTCCAATCCAGATGTATGATGTGCAGAATGACCAAGTGGAGAGAGTGAAACCCATATCCAATGGAACTTGTAGGTAAACAGTATTCCAGGAGTCCAGTGATGTCAAGGGGGTGTAAAGTCTGAGAAGCTCTATGCGTTTCTCTGGGTATAAACACCCAGCTTCCTCAGGAGCAGATTCAGAATGACTGTCTGTGTCCGTATTTATACCTGTGACCTAATTAGGAATGATTAGCAGCTGTGAAGCTGCTACTAAAAGAAAGAAACCATTATGGAAGTACATTTATTTATATATGCAAAGTCTATCTAATTTATTCATGTCGCACGCAATCAATAAGCGAATGTCCAGATTTATAATCAATGAATATTATTTATGAATGTAAACAGATGAAACTGTATCATGGATTTCAAAATATAACAATACAGGTATTATAATTAATAGTGATTATTATGCCAGCATCCTTAAATACAATTAACCTCAGTGTTAAATACTGTGTATGCGAATACAGCGCGGGAGGGGGCGTGGCTATGAAGCAGCCATTTTGTGATACCAAGTCTTTGTGTCCGCCATTTTGTGTACTGCCGCATGGCACACAAAGGAACCTTATTGTCGGCCATTTTAGATTCCACTACATAGCAGACAAAGGAACCTTAACTAAAGACTAATAACTTCCGCCTGGCGATCACACATAAACTGACTGTACTTTCCTTTGTCTTTCCACACCATTTACTCCAAATTTAACCTCTAACCTGCATCATGCAATACTCACAACTATTATATAACTTGCACTTTCATCAAACACACTTTACCTGCAGCATACACAATTGAATATCATTTAAGCTACAATGTACTTCTCTGTACAGAACACCTAACTGGCACTATACAATCTATGGCCTTGCTATATCATACTCACATCACATGCCGTTACACACACACCATCCGAGCATCATGCTATCAACATTTGTTAGCATATAAATTGGATTTATCCGATAGTTTATCTAGATATTCTATCTGGATATTACACAAAGCGTTCACACTGCTTCAATAGAAACAACTCAGGGCTAATCCATTCTGAGACGCAGACACACACACTTCAATACAAAGAATCCACAGCACAGCACATGTTATCTTACAGTTACATCCGATTATCTAGATATTCTAGCCAGACAATATACTTTAAAAGCTTTCAGTTTTACACCCACACATGGACACACGGTGGCTAGTCCAAATGTTAGCCGTTTACCTACACAAAAGACTCACTGCAGGCCGGAGCCTGCAGCACATGTCTACACATTCTGCTTACATAGTAATAGCATCCACCATGCTCAAATCAGTATAATCACTACAGCTTATCCTTACAAATAAACGTACACTGCTATCTCTACCAATTTAAGCATATCCTTGCTCACAATTCATAACTACAGGCTAGCTAAACATCATTCACACAGATCACCTTCAACTACAGACAGAAGCTTTCTTTGTCCAAACCATAGGTAAACATACGCTGGGCCTATGCACATGTTAATATCTGAAGACAAACTAAGAATGGAAGTTAACTACTCTTAAACTCTCTAGCATAATCCATATTCCATAACCGGGGTCCTAGTACACAATATATCGGTCCTACAAGTTTATAAATTACTCAAGCCATGTGGCCAACTTGTCCAGGAGTGTTGCATTCCATCTTGTCACTTCAACGTCCCAATAGCAAGTCCCAATAGCTGATTCATTTACTTCCCAAGAAAACTCCCTTTGCTGGGCTCATTCATCACTGGCACACCCCTTTGTTTACAGTACCTTGTGACTGGCTTAAGTGGATCCTTTTGTTTTTCCAGAGGCCATTCATTCACCTGGTATCACTTAGCTTATAGACACGCCCCTCTGATACTGTATTTTAAATCTATTGTGAACTTATTATTTGTATAACTTGTGAGTGCAATATGATATGGAATTCTAATAACTGTCATCTGATAGCTAGTGTAATTTCGCTCATTTAGAGACCAAGCATGACCTTATGTGAATCTAAAAATATGTAAATTAATATTCGATCTTTTCCTTCCTTATGAGATATGAATAATATTTATCTCAGACTATATTAATTTAGTGGGCCTGGTTATAATTATAATTATGGAAATTATATGCTGGGAAAAATTAGGCATTGACACCATCAAGAAAACTACAATATTCATGCAATATAATAGCAAGAGATTTATATGTCACAATGGTCTGTATGATCACGCATGATTTTAAAACACATTTAAAAACTTGTACATATAAATAAAGTTATATACTTTATTGTGATGAGACATCATTGGTCCTTATATGTCACGTGACCGGAGATTTGATCACTTGACCCGGAAGTCCGTGGTGAGATACAATGTGCTAGTACTGTTGCTTAATGGCTGGCAGTGATATTCAGCTGCGCGGTATATCTTAGACTCACTCATGTAAAGCCATGGTCCAGATTTAGAAAATTTCTCAGAACTCGGATCGCCCAGTACCAGATAGCTGCTGGATGTTGTTTTCCGGGTATATGATGTCATCGTCAAACGGGACTCGTAATTCGTTTTAGCGGTTCATGTGATCGGGAATCATATCACATGATACCGATCTAGAGGAACGATTAGGCTATTTTGTTGCCTAGAGAATGTATACACATAGATATAGATGTATGAGATGATAATACATAATTGAAGTCTAGATATAACAGCCGGGTATGTTTGTTAATACCAGATAATATACTAATAATAGACATTGGTAAGTTATGGATAGACTAGATATCAAAATTATGTTACAGAAATCAGACTATGTTCATATATTAAAAGAGACAGATACGTTTTTATATACTATGAGTGTGACACCATTGTCATATTCAGAAATACACAGTACATTCATATGAATCACAATGATAAAAATGAATGATATTGGTTCATTAATAATAATAGTAGATTTATCAATGAAAAAATTGGTTTATAGTTTTTTATCGATATAATTAGAAATAAGAATAATACAAATGTATAGATATATAACACATTTTTTTCAAAAATATTGAATAATCATAGAGACGAATTCCATGCACGCGGAGCAAGTCATGTGGATCACAAACTCACAACCAGTTTGTCACAGTGCGCAAGTTGGAGATGTGATACCACCATGTTAAGTGCTCCACATGCATGGTTTAACATCCAGGTTATCTTATAGAACTCTATTTGTTCATTGATACCATCTGGGTATAATGAACTAAACCTGAGCATCCAGTATACCTCTCTCTTACATAGTTTGGTGAACCTATTACCGCCTCTTGGTGTGGGTCTGATGTTTTCTAATCCCAAGATGGTGAGAGATGCTGGATCCCCATTGTGAATATTATTAAAATGTCTGGGGACACTGTGTGTATTCAATTTTTTGATTATATTTCGCCGGTGTTCCATGAACCTGATTCGCAATGGTCTAGTTGTTACAATGTAATTACACCCGCAACCACATCTTAGTAGATAAATAATGAAATCTGTATCACAGTTCATAAATGATTTTAATTCGACATTATTTGATGTATATGGTAATATAATTGAGGTCTGTCTTCTAGGTATATACGTGCACATTGTGCATTTTGATTTTCCGCACTTGAAGAAACCTTTTGGTCTGTTGACCAAAAAATTATTTGAGATATCATTTTGAGGCTTTTTAATAGTTTTTAAGTGGCTAGGCGCCAATATGGTTTTAAATGTTCAATTCTTCTTGTAAATAATTTTTGGTTGACTTGGTAGGATTTCATTTAGGATTTTATCCTGTTTCAAAATTCTGTAATTTCAAGAGATAATTTGTCTGATGGGTGTGCACAATTATTGTACTTACATGTAAATGCTAGATCTGTGAATTTTTCAGTTTGTTCAATCTGTTTTTGATTAATCTTATTGTGAGTAAATTTTGTCTATCCATCTTCGATACCTCAATGAATGCCCCATCTACTATTTCTGTTGGGTACCCCCTATCATAAAAGGATTGTTTTAAATCAGTAGCCTGAGTTGTGTACATGTCTAGATCAGAACAATTTCGGCGAATACGCATAAATTTACTTTTCTGTATGTTCTTTGTCTATGGGATATGATGTGCACTGGTGTAGCGGAGATAAGCATTAGTGCTAATTCTGTGTCACAATAGAGTCACCCTGACACCTGAGGGTCAGATCCAAGAAATGTATAGTGTGTGTGTCAAATGTGTGTGTGTGAAAGATAGATTATAATGGTTATTATTTTAATGTGAAACAAATTGAGTGACCGTGGTTAAATCCTCATCCCAAATGATAAAAAGATCATCTATGTAATGGCCATAGAAGACCAGCCTCGACCCCCATCCGCCTCCCCATACATGGGTCTCCTCCAACTCACCCATGTATAGGTTGGTGTAACTGGGGGTGAACCTGGTCCCCATTTCCATTCCCATCACCTGTAAATAGTAAGTGTTCAAAAATAAGAAATAATTGTGTGAAAGGATAAATTTGATAGAATCAATAATGAAGGGCACATGCAGCTGATGGTTTCATCTTTTCCCAAAATTCGGGAAATAACTTCAGAGCCTAGAGTGTGGGGAATATTTGTGTATAATGCATTTACATCTAATGTCAAAAAAGCATAACTTGGTTTCCACTGTATATTTTGTATTTTGATAAGAAGATCCGTAGTATCACGGATATAGGATTTCAGCTGCACCACATGGGGTTGTAAGAAGTGATCAACATAGTGGGATAAATTAGAGGTGAGGGAATTGATACATGAAATAATAGGATGACCCGGGGTTGAGGTGAGGGATTTGTGTATTTTTGGTAAAAAATAGAAAGTGGGGGTAGTGGGAAACGTGGGTAACAAAAATAAATATTCATCCTTGGATATGACCACCAAATGCAGGGCTGACTCAAGTAGGATTTTTAACTCAGACAGATATGATACAGTGGGATCTTTAGGAAGTTTATTATAAAACTGTATATCCAATAATTGTCTGAGAGCCTCAGTCTCATAATCACATCTATTCATCACCACTACACCACCGCCTTTATCGGCTTCTTTTATAGTTATATCATGATCTTCAGTTCTGAGACCCATATGCAAAATCATGCACTTGGGTCCAGAAATCCAAAGACTAAATATAGTATAAATGGCACTATAATGGAAATTACTGAGGAAGAGAGGGATCTAGGTGTCACTATTTCAGGGGACTTAAAAGCAGGTAGGCAATGTAACAAAGCAATGAAGAAGGCAAGTCAGATGCTTGGTTGCATAGGGAGAGGTATCAGCAGTAGAAAGAAAGAAGTAATAATGCCACTGTATTGGTCATTGGTACGACCTCACCTAGAGTATTGTGTTCAGTTGTGGAGGCCATATCTCCAGAAGGATATAAATACATTAGAGACTGTACAAAGAAGAGCAACTAAAATGGTGCATGGCCTACATCACAAAACGTACCAGGAAAGACTAAAAGATCTTAATATGTATACTTTAGAGCAGAGAAGGGAAAGGGGGGACATGATAGATACTTTTAAATATATCAAGGGTTTTAACAAGGTACAGATAGGAGACATTCTTCACAGGAAGAGGAGCAACAGAACACAAGGACATGCACTGAAACTAGAGGGAGGAAGATTCAGGGGAAATGTGAGGAAGAATTACTTCACAGAAAGAGTAGTAGATAAGTGAAATAGCCTACCATCAGAGGTGGTAGACGCAAATGCAGTAGTACAATTTAAACATGCTTGGGATAGGCATATTGATATCCTTACATAAAAATAAGGATCAAATATGGTTTGAGGTAACATGTTTAAAAAAGGGGCAGACTAGATGGGCCAAGTGGTTCTTATCTGCCGTCAAATTCTATGTTTCTATGTTTCATTTAGGGCCTTTTTTTTCCGATCTAGACATGTTGGTTGGTTTGTGATTGTTTGTTGCGGAAAGTATTTTGAAGTATTCTAAAGTTATTTTATAACATGACTCAATACTGCTACTTCTAGCTGGAACTGGAAAAAATTCTGATTTTCTTTTGAATTTCTTTTCTTCTCTAGTGACATCATATATTTTTCAACTAAATGAGTATTCTGAGGTTCAGTGTGGTTGTCAGTCCATAGGTCCTCAAGAATATCTAGAATTGCATTATCTGAACCATCTAAAATCAGTGGTACTGAATCCTCCTTATCTTTTTTAAGTTGTTTTTTTTTTAGCAAAGTAACGTTTGCGACATAGTGTACATATAAATCTGTTCAGATCCACGTATAAATCCAAAATGTTTAGATGTGGGGGAAAATGTTAAACCATTGGCTAAAACACATAATTGATGTGTATTAAGTTGTTTGCTGGACATATTGAAAACATTAGTGGTCTTGGAAGGTTTTTTTGTATTATTTTTTATCTGTAGTTTCTTTTTGATGTTTTTGCCCCACCTTCTCCCTCTAGATGTGATTCTCTTTGTCTTTTGAGTGTTATACCAGTTTTCTGGGTTGTCCCAATAATTTGTCTTTGGGCGAGCCCCTAAAAAATCGCTAGTTTGATTATCTGATGTGGTTTTCTGTGTATGTGTGTGGTTGTCTGGTTGTCTGAAGGATGTCTATTTCTGCTGTTTCGTTTGTCCCTGTCTCTTCTAGATGACCTACTGGTGATATCTTGTTCTCTTTCGGCTAATGGAGAATATCTATTGGATTGTGCAATTTTAAAAGTGTGATCTCTTTGATCAGCTTTTCTATGGCTATACTGTCTATCTCGTGAAGGTTTACGTTTATTATTTTTATTTTGATGTCTAGATTGAGACCTATTTCTTGTTTTGAATGATCTTGTTTGGTCATTTTTATAATCATAGAGATCTCTTTGGAATTTCTTTCTGTCTCTCTCGAAAAAACCTTCCTCATTTTTGTGTTTATGCATAGATTTTTTTTCATAACATCAATTTCTTTTTCTATCATTTGTACTTTTGACATTCTGTATCTCACAACAAGTTTCATTAGTGCTAGTCAGCATGTGTTTAGCAATGAGTCCCATTCTTTCTGGTATTCAACTTCATTTTGGAAAATGGATGGTTTAAATAGACGTAACCCTCTTGGGACCATTTTTTTAATCTATATATTGTTGAAGATTTGTGCCATTTAGTGTCTTGACTTGGCTTTAATCAAATCCTCTAATTTATAAAAATCTTTATGCCAGCTATTATTGCCAGATAAAGAACTGTCATCAGCAGGTTCAGACCATTGTGACATATAATTTTGTCTCCTATTGAGACATTCAGAAAGAAAAATACTGTGGTAATAAGGTGCGCTGCTAACAGCAGCTGGTTAAGGGACTGTCAATCCCTGATATATGGACAAAGTACACAAAGAGTTAACCAGCGCTGGCTTGTTTCTCAAATAAAGTGACAGTTTCTTTCAGGTTAAAAATTTTATGAAATTAAAAAACATACATATATTGAATGCATAGACACAAGAATAACTATAATGAGTAGAATTAAAATAATTCGATACCCTTGTAGGCAGTGCTATTTTTGTAGGAAAATAGGTTCAGGAACTGTGGGCGGGGGCAGAAAGTGGGCGGTGATGTGGGAGGAGCTACAAAAGGGGCGGGGCATTACATAAAAATAGAAAAGAAAAAGAAAAACATAATTCCTCACTCCATCACGCTTATACATATGCCACACACAGAGATTTGCATTATACATATGCCCCACACCGTGATGACCATTATACATATGCCCCACAGTGTAATGCTTATTATAAATATGCCACGCACAGAGATGCCCGTTATACATAAGGCCCACACAGAGATGCCCGTTATACATATGCCACTCACAGAGATGCCCATTATATATATGCCACTCACAGAGATGCCCATTATACATAAGCCCCACACCGTCATGCCCATTATACATAAGCCCCACACCGTCATGCCCATTATACATAAGCCCCACACCGTCATGCCCATTATACATAAGCCCCACACCGTCATGCCCATTATACATAAGCCCCACACCGTCATGCCCATTATACATATGCCCGCTCCATAACAGTTATTATACATATGTCACACACAGAGATGACCGTTATATATAAGGCCCACACCAAGATTCCCGTTATTAGTATTCAGGGGTGCACGGATTCAGCTGTGAATCCTCATAATGGCTTTTACAATTTCTTACTTATCTTGGGATACATACATGCAGGGACAGATTGGGATACATACCTGCAGGGACAGATTGGGATACATACATACAGCGACAGATTGGGATACACACATGCAGGGACAGATTGGGATACACACAGCAGGGACAGATTGGGATACACACACGCAGGGACAGATTGGGATACACACATGCAGGGACAGATTGGGATACACACATGCAGGGACAGATTGGGATACACACATGCAGGGACAGATTGGTATACATACATGCAGGGGCAGATTGGTATGCTGGGCAGATCTCCACCTGACCTGTCTCCTTAGTAGCTACATAACCCCTCCAAAAGGCCAGTCTACAGTGATTGGGGCAGCATTAGGAGACCAGTAAGTTACCACTTACCAGACCACCTCCAGCCCATCAGTCACCTGCGCCCTCAGGCAGGCAGGCGGAGGGAGAGTTAATCCTTGGGGGGGTCCAGTCATGCAGACGGGAAAGAGCAGCAAGAGAGACGGGTGGGCGCCGGGCGGCACAGCGTGTCTCGGCGGATGTCGGGTGCGGGAGTCACCATGGATGCGCACTGACACTGACGTCTGGCGCATCCATGGAGTAGGAGGTCAAGGGGCGGTCGCAAGAAGTACATCTTCCTTGCCGCCGCGTAAACAGAGATTGCAGACAATCTCTGTGTATTGTGCTGCAGCCTGCGCCCGGCGTTGAACTTCCGGAACGCCGTTCCTGGTGAGGTCATTTTTCACCTGAACTTCAGGAACGGTGTTCCGGACCGTTCCGCCACATATAGCCCTGCTTGTAGGACAACTGGGATGTAGCAGCGCTGTAAGTTGATAAATAATAAAAAATTAAAAAAATATATAAATAAATATGAATAAAGGATTGGACTGATTGTACAATTTAAAAACAATATAACATTTATTAATAAAGTGACCAAGTGCTGGTATAATGAAATGGGGGGAAGAAGATAAAATCAAATTGCAGAACTGTCCATTCCTATTATGCCGAAGACAACATATTGTGCAAATGCATGAATATTGGATGGGGGTTACCGTCCACCTGTAGACACACCGGGGTGTAGCTTGTGCTCCCTGGGACTCAAGGCCCAAGTTGTTGATAGGGCCGAGTCACCGTCCAGAGTGGGGGAGACTCCCGGAAATGGTACTCCCAAAGATGGTACTGGGGTCCTTTTTGATGTTGAGTGTCCACGGTAAGGTAAATCATCTTTGGGAGTACCATCTTTGGGAGTACCATTTCCGGGAGTCTCCCCCACTCTGGACGGTGACTCGGCCCTATCAACAACTTGGGCCTTGAGTCCCAGGGAGCACAAGCTACACCCCGGTGTGTCTACAGGTGGACGGTAACCCCCATCCAATATTCATGCATTTGCACAATATGTTGTCTTCGGCATAATAGGAATGGACAGTTCTGCAATTTGATTTTATCTTCTTCCCCCCATTTCATTATACCAGCACTTGGTCACTTTATTAATAAATGTTATATTGTTTTTAAATTGTACAATCAGTCCAATCCTTTATTCATATTTATTTATATATTTTTTTAATTTTTTATTATTTATCAACTTACAGCGCTGCTACATCCCAGTTGTTCTTTTCACCCAGTTCGGGCCTAACTTACCCGACATACCAGCAGCTTCTAGTGTCACAACCCACGTCGCAGCGCCACCTACCACCCCCTCCCCCTGTGGAGGCACCTTTCTTTTCTGCTTGTAGGACATTTGAGGACTATATCTGGGATACTTTGTTCCACTAGCGGGAATGTCTCTGTTTATAGCAGCATGTAATTGCAAGGTGGCCGAATCCTCATGCAGTTTGCAAAGCAATGGATTTTGTGGTCCGGTAAACCTTGATATGCTTGGAGTAGTTGCTGCAGGTCCAATCCAGATGTATTATGTGCAGGATGACCAAGTGGAGAGAGTGAAATCCATATCCAGTGGAACTTGTAGGTAAGCAGTATTCCCCAGGAGTCCAGTGATGTCAAGGGGGTGTAAAGTCTGAGAAGCTCTATGCGTTTCTCTGGGTATAAACACCCAGCTTCCTCAGGAGAAGACTCATAATGACTGTCTGTCTGTATTTATACCCCTGTGTCCTAATTAGGAATGATTAGCAGCTGTGAAGCTGCTACTAAAAGAAAGAAACCATCAAGAAAACTACAATATTCATGCAATATAATAGCAAGAGATTTATGTCACAATGGTCTGTATGATAATGCATGATTTTAAAACACATATAAAACCGTGTACATATAAATAAAGTATATACTTTATTGTGATGAGACATCATTGGTCCTTATATATCACGTGACCGGAGACTTGATCACGTGACCCAGAAGTCCGTGGTGAGATACAGCGTGCTAGTACTGTTGCTTAATGGCCGGCAGTGATATTCAGCTGCGCGGTATATATTAGACTCACTCATGTAAAGCCATGGCTGAGGTTGAGAAAAGTTCTCAGAACTCGGATGGCCCAGTACCAGATAGCTGCTGGATGTTGTTTTCCGGGTATATGACGTCATCGTCAAATGGGACTCGTAATTTGTTACCGCGGATCATATAATCGCGAATAAAGACACCTCACCTTTAAAATTGAATATCCAGAGCGGTATACAGAAATCCACTTAGGTGGAATTTTTTTTTTTATAGTTGAATCTATTCTTTAATTTTCCGATGACAAAAGACTTAGGAGGTGGCAGGAACAGCAACAGCCTGGGTCCTCTGCACAGACACCCTGGTGTGAGTCCAAATGGTCTGTGTACTCCTGGTATGGAGCCTTGGTGAACACAGTTTCCTTCCAGAGGTCAGGAGTCAGATAGCTGTAGGTCTTGGAGATGGCATCAAATGTGGCTTTAGCAAAGTTACCCAGGGTAGCTGTGCAACCTTTAGCTGATGTGTAGCAATCATCAATACCAGCCATCCTCAGCAGCTTCTTGGGGACTGGAGCAGACACAATACCAGCACCTCTGGGGGCCAGGATGAGACGAACCAGTACAGAACCACAATGACCAGTTACCTTGCATGACACTGTGTGGGGCTTGCTGATTTTGTTACCCCAGTAGACTCTACGAACAGGTACATTGGAGAGCTTAGCCAAGATAATTGCTCCGCTGATAGCAGTGTCAACCTCTTTGGAGCACTTCACACCAAGACCTACAACCCATTGTAGTCTCCAATAGCCACAAAAGCCTTGAACCTGGTTCGCTGTCCGGCACGGGTCTGCTTCTACACTGGCATGATCTTCAGGACTTCATCGTTCAGGGAGGAACCCAGGAAGAAGTCAATGATCTCAGACTCCTTGGTGGGCAGGGAGAAGAGGTAGATCTCCTCCAGAGACTTGATCTTCATGTCTTTGGCCAGGCGGCCAAGCTTGGGAACTGGAACCCATTCCTTATCATCGACCTTTCCTCAGGCACCACAACCTCTTCCACGGTCCCTGCCTCTGTCGCGTCCACAGCCCTAGCCAACACTGCCAAACACCCGCGAAAGCCTCCTCTATTTCCACCGGCATCGTCCGCTATTTGGTGTTCACACTCACTGGTGATCAGAGCCACTTAGGTGAAATTTTAACAGCTGCTTTTCCAGTTATCTGGTTGTCAGAAAATTTTTGTTGTTATATTGTGTTTTATAATATAGCCATTTTGTTTTATATGTGATTTATGTTATTAAATTGAACAATGATTCTTGGTATCAGAGTTGCTTTTTTTTGTATATTTATATACAATTTTTGTGTTTTTCATGTGGACAGAGCTGCAAATTACAGGGGCAGTGACACGATGTGATGAGGGGAATGGAGGTAGCATGAAGCCACAGACTGAGAGTTATTTAGTGGGAGGAGCCGGGTCCCCAGAGCCATGATCTCTTACATATTTGTTGTCTGTTATTTGTCTGTTTGTCCAGTATGCTTTCAGACACTGTTGGACCGATTTGGATGAAACCAATGCAAGGTGGCTTAATTGGGTTCAGATTAGGTTCATGGACACTAAAACCCCCAATCTCAACTTTGTGGGGACCCAAAAAGGGGTCAGACCACTCCACAAAGTGGGTCAGGGAAGCAAGATATGGCATAACATAGATGGTGTAGAGGACATGGTAAGAAAAAGATGTCTAGAGGCCCTCAAGCAATCCCCAAAAAGATTCTAGAGGCCCTCAAGCAGGAGTTTCTTGTAAGGCTACTAGAGATTGCTCCCCAGCTGCTTTGATTATGAATTACGCAAAATCAGAACTGCTGGGGAAACATTCTTTAATGGCCTGTAGCTAAACAGTTAATTAATGGCCTAACATATATATATATATATATATATATATATATATATATATATATATATATATATATATATATATATATATATATATATATATATATATACATACATAATAGTCCAAGATCCCACTGGGGAATAAACAGCACTCAGGAGACGGTATAAATGAATAAAAAAAAACAGTATTTTTTTTTATTCATTTATACCGTCTCCTGAGTGCTGTTTATTCCCCAGTGGGATCTTGGACTATTGTATTGCATTACATTCTGGCACCGGGGGCAGCTGACTGCATTATCTTTGGAGTGCCGGTATATATATATATATATATATATATATATATATATATATATATATATATATATATATATATATATATATATATATATATATAAAAGACACAGGGTCCGGCACTCCACTGGTTAATAAGGCTGGTTCCTTGCTCCGGTGCCCTCCTCAGACATCAAAGTTCAGAAATACAGCAAGGCAAAGGCATCACTCGGAGACTTATTGCAGAAATAACAATGCTTTATTAGCAAACAGGTGATAACCAACACCAGCGTTTCGAGCCGCAGGCTCGTCCTCAGGGTACAACCCACAAGTGTATAAAGACAGAGTTATATACCCTGAAGTTATTCCACACCTACTAATCACTAGGACTACTCACCTGGAGCAGGTGTCAGCGCCGCATCTCCAGCGTCTCATCAGTGCCTCTCCGGTCCTCCGCTCACTTCCTGATTGCGTCATCAAAGACGCGCCCTGGCTTGTGAAATGCAGGGAAGCATCAGAGAGTGCACGACTTCCGCCTCGTGGACCGCAGCAGACGGACCGCCCAGGGAGTATCCTGGAGACAATGAATAAAAGTATTATTTACATGTGAACAGATAAGTGAATAAATACATACATAAATAATAGGAAAAACAAGAAAAATAAATAAATGATTAAAAGGAGAAACCAGCATTAAACAAGCGCTATTACACATTTATCATCATAGAATAAATATCTCTACTTACAGTATAAGTAGCTTATGTCCTACAAAACTTTAATATTGCGCTTGACATATGCTAAGGAATGAATATTCATATAAGAGCAGCAATAAAGGTATCAACCAACAATATTTAAATTGTACCTAAATGTATCTGAAATACAGACCATTATGTGCTATAAGTAACTTTGTAAACCATGTTGCTCGTTAGGCCCTCTTGGGGCAATGGTGTCCAATACATGGATCCACCTAGCCTCCGCCTGAAGTAGCATTCTTCCCCTATTGCCACCCCTAAAAGGGGGGGTGGGGCACATGATCCACAATTTTTGAAAAAAAGGCTAGCAATACTATGACCATGTAAGACACAATGCCGAGCCATCGGCTGATCTCTAGTGCCACTAGATAACGCCTGATGTATGGCATAACGGTGATTCGCCATTCTTTCTTTAAATTGACATTCTGTCTTGCCCACATATTAAAGACCACATGGGCAAGACAGAACGTACACGACGAATTTAGTTGAATAAGTCACAGCGACCCTAATAGGTATTTTACATCCTGTGTGGGGATGACTGATGAAACTACCTGTCAATAAAGACCTGCAGGTAGTACACCCCACACAACTGTAACAGTCCGCAGGTCGTGACAAAAAGTGCGTAGGTGCAGCTTTTTTAGTGAGATCACTAATATCCAGCTTGACCAATAAATCAAGTTTTTACCCCTTTTATAAGCCGGCATAATACGAAGCTTATTAAGACCATGCAAGTCTTTAACAGTATTGATAATTGGCCAATGATGTTTAACTTTTTTTGTGACTGCCTGACTGTCACTGGCAAACTGGTTGACCCATTGGATCCTTTGTAGATCCTGATTAGTCCTGTCAGGAGGATTCAAGGCAATCTCTCTAGGAATCTGCAAAACCCTATTTTTGGTCTTGATAAGGTCACTGCGTCTATATCCCCTTTGCTCAAATTTAGTTTGCATAACATCGAGTTTGTTAAAGTCGAATTGCATACACGCCATTTTAGGATAGTATGGCTGCCATTTTGGTTCACAGAGTTACGCAAATAAAGTATAATACCCGAGTCTGTGTAACGAAGTGGACCATAAGCGCAGCCATACTAATACACATAAATGCATAATATCATACTTACACCAAATAAAATATAGTTAATTAAAGGTTTAGTGCACTCCAAATAGTTTAACTAACAACACACAATTATTTCTGTATAATGTTTAGTATTGTTATGTTCCGTTTCTCATGCGCAGCACTCCGGTCGTAGCGAAAACTTCGCAAATCATAAGGTCCGATAATTACGAACAAAATCCATATTCCATGTACTATTTCTGCTAGAACTGTGTAAGACAAAGGAATCAAGTTATAACCGGTTCTTGTTGCTTTTTATGACCCCGACGACGATGCCAACACACAAAGGACACCGAAGTACACTCCCCCTGCACCAATCCAAACCAAGTGTAATACTTTGCTCCAATCCCTGAGGACTTGACATTTGAACCCTTGACTAATTGAAACGGCCTTTGACCCCCCTTATTGGACCCTATAAATATAGCCATCCCTGAGCTGGCTCGGTCACTTCGGCACTGCATCTATCCCTCCACCATTGACCTATTTTCTATTTGAACATAGCGAGCTTCGACCGGACTGCGCTGCGCATATTTGATGAGATGGTAAACGGTTGCATTTCTTGTGCTTTCTTTTATTGTTTATTGGCTGATTGTATTCTGTACCTGTTTTTTTTTCCGTTTAGTAGTGTGTGACTTGTATTTAGTATTGTTAAGCAAACTGTATCACGTGTTATACTGTCTTTCTTCTTTCTGTAACCCCTGTTGTCCGCTAGGGACTAATACATTATTAGGAGATTCAATCTCCTCACTTTGAGTTATATCCTTGTCTCGACTCTCATTCGCATCTGGCGATAAAGGTTTACTATGGACATTGTCCTTTAAAGGTATTCGCAGTTTAGGTACTAAGTACTGCGAAGGGATACTCAATTACTGGTATTGGTCCAGAGTGTACAATACATGGAAAAGGTCCGCTACGTTGCGCAACACTTTGTTCGCACGTAGCTAGGTTTAAAGGGTAAGCAAGTTACGGAAAGAGTACGTAAACTGCGCATTTCACTTATTGTCCTTCTGATTACATTTATATCAGCATTCACAAGTTGTTTAGACGCTTCCTATGGATCACTGGTAATCTGTCGCACCCGCAGCATCTGCGAGTAGGGCAGCCCCCTACACAGCGGCAATGGGTGACAACTCTTGTGGCGAAGCAGAGTGTTCCTATAAGTTTCTTTAACAAATATGGCTGTTGAAAGCCTTCTATTCTGTAGCGTAATTTGCACATGAAGAAAATTAACAGAGCTATCACTAATGGAAAAAGTGAATTTTAACGGACTTAAAGACTGGTTGTGTGTCTCGAACATATCAAACAAAGAATGTTTGGACCCTTGCCAAGAGATTAGTAGGTCATCTACATACCTTAGGAACAGGACCTTAGGAAAAGCAAATCATCAATAGTGCACATAAAGGCATTGGCGTCCCCAGTGGCCCCATCGTATGCCAATGCCTTTATGTGCACTATTGACAATTTGCTTTTCCATCAAGGGCCACATAGTGACAAAGTGGTCCTGTTCCTAAGGTATATAGATGACCTATTAATCTTTTGGCAAGGGTCCAAACAAGGGAAGGTAACATATAGCTGCAAAGGTGCGGTACTCTTGGCTTTAATGAAGACTCTCAGTCAGTGTAGTTTCACAACGTTTCAGTTCTTATATGAACTTTTTTGACACACTTGAAAAAGTGGTACTTGTGTACTAGCACGGCGCCCATCGCATCGCAGACCATATCGCATGCGATGGTATGCGATGCGACGCGATATCGGCCGATGTTGTACAATGGCATACAATTTTAAAATTGTATGCCATTGTATATGGCATACAATGCCATACAATGCGATGCGATTATAAATTGCATAGGCACCCTAATGGGTGGTTACAATGGTTAAATGCACCCCCACGCCACCCCCAAGTATAAACGTAAACCCGAAGCGTGGTAAGCGCAGCGAGCCCGCGAGGGGCGGCGGTACACGTCCTACGAACTTTTCATACCCCCACTATCCACGTCGGCGTGGAGTTGAGAATAGAAAGTGTGGCGAGCGCAGCGAGCCACCGAGCCCGAAGCGTGGCAAGGGGACGCGGATACCTTCACAGGTATCCGCATCCCCTAGCGGCTTCACAGGTATCCGCTGCACTCACCACACTTTCTATTATCAACTCCACGCCAACGTGGATAGTGGGGGTATGAAAAGGTCTTAGGACGCGTACCGCCGCTACTCGCGGGCTCGCTGCGCTCGCCACACTTCGGGTTCACGTTTATACTTGGGGGGTGGCATGGGGGTGCATTTGAGCATTGTAAGCACCCATTATACAATTTAATATCGAATATGAGTTAAAATTGCGTCGCATCGCATCGCATGCCATCGGGTTTTTGGCATGCGATGCGATTTAAAAAATCGAGTGACTAATTATTGAGGCGCCGTGCTAGTACACAAGTACCAAAAAAGTTCATAAAAGAACTGAAATGTTATATATAACTCCCAAATGTTATATATAACTCCCAAATAAAGAACGTCACTCCGGGTCTCTTTGTAATCAAAAGTGCGGTTTACTGATGCCTACGGCGTTTCGGGCCAAGCCCGTCTTCAGGACATACTCAACTGACCCTATATATATATATATATATATATATATATATATATATATATATATATATATATATATATATATATATATATATATATAAATAGCTATATGCTATTTCGGTACTTGTGTATTATCACAGCGCCCGAATTCATCTAAATCGCATATCGCATCCGATTCGATCTGCGATGCGATTTTGCGTCCGATTTTCTCCCCCGTTTTTTGCCCGATTTTTTTTTTTGATTTTCGGGCATTTCCTGCCGATTTGCATGTTATTCCATCTTTGCACACCCCCAGGTACTATGCAATGGTATGCGATGTGATTTTCCGGAAAAAACGCCACCCCCACTATCAACGCCAACCCCCACTATCCACGTCGGCGTGGAGTTGATTTCAGATAGTGTGGCGAGCGCAGCGAGAGACCGAGCCTGAAGCGTGGCGAGCGGACGCGGATTACTTTACATGTATTCCGCGTCCGCTTGCTGCGCTCGCCACACTATCTAAAGTCAACTCCACGCTAGCGTGGATAGTGGGGGTATGAAAAGGTCGAAAGGGCGCGTACCGCCGCCCCTCGCGGGCTCGCTGCGCTCGCCTTGCTTCGGGTTGGCGTTGATAGTGGGGTTGGTGTTGACAATGGAGGTGCATTTAACATTGTAAGCACCCATCAGGGTGATTGTACAATTACAAATTGAATCACTTCACATGCATCGCATGGCATGCATCACATGCCACTATATTGCATGCGATGCACTACGATGGAAATCGGGGGTGTGCAAGGTGTGCAATGATGGAACAGCATGCAAATCGGTCGAAAATCGGATGGAAATCGGCCGCAAAATCGCATCCGTTTGCATGCGATTTGTGGCCAATGTTCACGGTGATAATACACAAGTACTGCTATTTCTATATATTAATGCTATATATCATCCATATATATCCCTGTTCCGCATCTACTGCTGCTGCTGATATTTGACTGTACCCTGCTGCCTTGAGAATGGTCCTAAGGGTCCGAAACGTCGGTAAGCTTGTACATTATTAAAACTATCGGGACTTTGAACCTTATCAACACTTTACTAAAGTCTGGTGAGTGCTGTTTTCCCTACTTGGGAAGTTCTCTGTATATATATATCAAGAGATGGGGGGTTGTGACCTTTTCTGCGCTAAGAGGTTAGCTGCACCTCTAACTACCTCGCTGTTAATTGAGGTAGAAGATAGGCATAGAAAAAGAAAGAATAGAGGTGCGCTGGTGTAGGTTTCACCTTAATTTCATACACAATGGTAGAATAAAATAATTAGTTTTGTACAATAATATAAAAACAGTTGATTCTCACACAAATGTTCATATCATATTAGATACCATTTCTAACAAGTATAAAAACAGTTGATTCTCACACAAATGTTCATATCATATTAGATACCATTTCTAACAAGTATGTTTTCCTGGAAACATACTTGTTAGAAATGGTATCTAATATGATATGAACATTTGTGTAAGAATCAACAGTTTTTATATTATTGTACAAAATAAATTATTTTATTCTACCATTGTGTATAAAATTAAGGTGAAAGCTATTCTTTCATTTCTATATATATATATATATATATATATATATATATATATATATATATATATATATATATATATATATATATACAGTATATATATATATATATATATATATATATATATATTGTGGCAAGGGTCCGGCACGCCCAATGAAGTTAGATGACTACGGCGGGTGCCTTCACATGAAGGTGCAGATAGAAGTAGATGGTGCGGCACTCTGGCGGCTTGATAAATGTAATAAATGAAGAGCAAACCGTGCTGCGTTTAAGACAACGTTTCAGTTTTTTTTATTCAACTGTTTTCAAGTCAAGTTGTGACTTGAAAACAGTTGAATAAAAAAACTGAAACGTTGTCTTAAACGCAGCACGGTTTGCTGTTCATTTATTACATTTATCAAGCCACCGGAGTGCCGCACCATCTATATATGAGCTCCACAAGCCTCCTGTACTCCTGCTTTATCTACAAAGCTGAGAAGGCACCAGGGCAAGTTACCTGGCTATCAGCACAGAGTGCCGGTCCATCTGCTGATATATATATGCCCCTTTAATTCTAATTCAGGTGCTGTGTTTGGGATTGTCTCACCTTATAAAAGCCATGTTACTTGGCAGTTGAGCATTAACCCAGGAAAAAAAACACATGTTCATTTTAGCTATGATGTGTAAGCAGGTGCCAGGTTCTCAAGATAACCAGTTGCTAGTGTAGGACTTGCAGTGAAATGGGGTCCCTTGGCGATGGGCTGCAAGCTTAAATGCATTGATCAATTCATGAACTAAAACCCCATTATTTATTTATTGATTATTTGAATGTTAAGGTGAGTTAGTTTGTTGTAGTGAGTGCTGGGCCCCCTGTGTTTGTATTTACTAGAGTGTGTGGTCACAGGCCACCGCACCCCACCCTGGGATGTGGGTGCAGTTTGCACCCCATTCCTAGGAATGGCGAGTGTGTTGGTACTTCTGTATCTATATATTTGGGTTGATTTTTAATTAACCTCTGTTACTGTGATCATAGCTTTCTCATGCACCCTTGATAAGCTCATTTACCTGAAACCTGTGACAGCTGCCCCTTTAATTCTAATTCAGGTGCTGTGTTTGGGATTGTCTCACCTTATAAAAGCCATGTTACTTGGCAGTTGAGCATTAACCCAGGAAAAAAAACACATGTTCATTTTAGCTATGATGTGTAAGCAGGTGCCAGGTTCTCAAGATAACCAGTTGCTAGTGTAGGACTTGCAGTGAAATGGGGTCCCTTGGCGATGGGCTGAAAGCTTAAATGCATTGATCAATTCATGAACTAAAACCCCATTATTTATTTATTGATTATTTGAATGTTAAGGTGAGTTAGTTTGTTGTAGTGAGTGCTGGGCCCCCTGTGTTTGTATTTACTAGAGTGTGTGGTCACAGGCCACCGCACCCCACCCTGGGATGTGGGTGCAGTTTGCACCCCATTCCTAGGAATGGCGAGTGTGTTGGTACTTCTGTATCTATATATTTGGGTTGATTTTTAATTAACCTCTGTTACTGTGATCATAGCTTTCTCATGCACCCTTGATAAGCTCATTTACCTGAAACCTGTGACAGCTGCCCCTTTAATTCTAATTCAGGTGCTGTGTTTGGGATTGTCTCACCTTATAAAAGCCATGTTACTTGGCAGTTGAGCATTAACCCAGGAAAAAAAACACATGTTCATTTTAGCTATGATGTGTAAGCAGGTGCCAGGTTCTCAAGATAACCAGTTGCTAGTGTAGGACTTGCAGTGAAATGGGGTCCCTTGGCGATGGGCTGCAAGCTTAAATGCATTGATCAATTCATGAACTAAAACCCCATTATTTATTTATTGATTATTTGAATGTTAAGGTGAGTTAGTTTGTTGTAGTGAGTGCTGGGCCCCCTGTGTTTGTATTTACTAGAGTGTGTGGTCACAGGCCACCGCACCCCACCCTGGGATGTGGGTGCAGTTTGCACCCCATTCCTAGGAATGGCGAGTGTGTTGGTACTTCTGTATCTATATATTTGGGTTGATTTTTAATTAACCTCTGTTACTGTGATCATAGCTTTCTCATGCACCCTTGATAAGCTCATTTACCTGAAACCTGTGACAGCTGCCCCTTTAATTCTAATTCAGGTGCTGTGTTTGGGATTGTCTCACCTTATAAAAGCCATGTTACTTGGCAGTTGAGCATTAACCCAGGAAAAAAAACACATGTTCATTTTAGCTATGATGTGTAAGCAGGTGCCAGGTTCTCAAGATAGCAATGGAAAGGAGAAAAGAGGACTCTCTTTGTGGGGCACTCTTGCTATGTCAATTGTTTGTATTTTTATTATATTAATACTTAGCTTTTATTTATTATCTTTTAAAATAATCGGGACAGAAAAGGCCTTCTGTGTAGGATAAGAAAATTTAAAATAGAATAAATTAGTCCCTTCTGCAGTGAGCTTTTATCATATTTGCTATGCACAGGGGAATATTAAATTATTGAAAAGAGTGATTCCCCCTCTGGGGGTCTTGAATGGAAAATATGCACCCAGTATAGCCAATGGCTCTAAAGTCTGGGGATCGTTATGGAGGCTGATGTGTTTAATTCGAATCCTGTGTTGGGTAATTTAAGGGGTATATTCCTTATTTGTGGTGTAGGATTCAGAGTATTTTTTAAAAGGGAGGGATTCCCTCAGTGGGGGAAACTGCTGTTTATATCAGAGTGCCTGATATTGACAGTAAGCGGGATCTGGCTACAGCGAATGGGAGTTTATAATAGCAGGGTCTGGCTGCAGTACAGAGGTGTCTGACAGCACAGTGTGTCTTTACAGAAGTTACTTTTATTTCACTATATTCAAGTTGCAACAATGTTTTTATTGTTGCTGTTTGAATATTATGTCTGCCAGGGATCGCCTATGAGCTGTTATCCCAAACGGCAGACCATGGATCTTGGAGGGTAAGTCACCCAGAGCGGGTCACGATCGTCAGTACAAATATAAGTGACAGGTGTGTCTGTCAGAGATCACACTTGCCCACCATTACACAAAGGTAGGTAACAACATACTAGTTGGCTTTTCATATAATATGGTATGTCACTCAATCGCCCAGCCTTCCCAGCGTGTGAAACCCGCTCAGACAGTACTGCACAAAAATAGACACTCAATCGCCCGGTGTGCACGTGCAATCTGCACAGATGCTCCGTTATAATCGCGCCAGACAATCAAACAGTGGATCTGCTCCTGTATCGTGCAGACGAACAGCAATTTAAATGGTGTACACACCCGAAAGCATAGTCATTGATGCCCCGCACTGTATGCGTGTTGTCAGATAACCTTTGCAGCAGATCACAAGATTTTTTAAAGATTTTGTCCCTGTTAGATGACAGGGATAGGTTGCACTCCTGCGCACACACAGCAGACGTATATTCTAAATTCCGATCACAATTCACAATTGGTTATCATTGCACACAGAGATAATATATCGATAGTAAATTAATAATTTAATAATTTGTCTAGACCCAATCTATCAAACAATCTCTTAAATCACCCAGTGTGTAGGTGCCGATTGCACCAATCGAGAATTTTTTATATTCAGCAGTATATTCTTGTGCTACCAAATCGGTTTTGCAATGACCCATTGATTGTGTCCCTGCTATTTTAGTGAAAAGGTCACGTCTGGGTAAACAGTGGTTTAATCAGTTCAATCACTATTTGTCAGGGCCGTGTTTGGCAGAGGTTACACTGAGGAATATCCTCATATGAATCAGCCTGGCCCTTTGGTGCCAATCGGATTTTCTGCTTACTACTAGTCATGCAAACGTGCATAGGACTAGAGATGAGAGGGTTTCCGATTGGACTGCAGGGTCATAGAAATATAGATAAAGGTTGACACTCCTTTTATTGCCTGCTGTATTTAAGCAAAGCCCTGTTGCTAATTGTAGCAGTGCAGGGTATTATGCTATATACTGTTTAGGCTGTCAGAGGAGTGTCCTGAAAACAAGGGGTTAAAGAGTGATTGTGGCTACCTGAACAGCAATATAGGTGGTAATGAAAACAGAATGCTGTGAGTTACCTTGGAATTCTACCTTCTGCTGTTAAGGAGTCATGCTCCCGCAGCGGACTCGATAATGAGAGGGGTAGATCCTGTAACTATTTCAGCAGAGGGTACAGAGTAAAAATGATCGCTTCTGCTGTCGGAGTTAAATGCCACAAACTTCCCTGTTGTTCCAAAACAGAGCAGGGATAGTTAGTGTGCAGGTCTCCAATGAGAGAGCGATGAGGTACCTGGCTGTGTGCCTAGGATGGCAGAGGGTGCAGACAGGGGCAGGTCCAGTGTCTGTCTGGGGTGTCAATCACTGTAGTTGTCCCGTATTAGATGCGGCTGTGTTGCCGAGCAGTCTCCGTCCGCACTGACCCGCCGGCGCCGGCGAGCAGTGTCTGATACTGATGACGCGCGTTTCGCCTCTCAGAACGGCTTGATCACATCAAGTGATCTATGTCGGGCTGAGCCCTATGATATAGTTCGTTCGGGGATACTCCCCTGATTGGTATGGCGCCCTGATAGGCTGTGTTGCCTAGTGTTGCGTATCACACGCAAATAGAGTAGGGTTACGTTGCCTCTAGTTTTATGTGTCTAATTCTTGTGAGGGATCACTTTTAGGTATTTAGGTAATAGGTACGAGGCTGGATGTCAGGGGTCCTTTGATCTCCAGTTATTCATAGTGTGGGATGAGGGAATGGTGATGGGTATTGCCGCTACAGATTTTTTGGCATATTTGCGGTACATTTATATATGATATTCAGCTGTTAGGAATCTGTCAGGGAGGCATTGGGACTCAAAGAGATTTTTTATTATTTTATTTAATGCTAGTGTCCAACAATAAGTTGGTAGCGTAACAGACTAGACCAGGTCTTGGAGTGACCTAATCGGGAGAGAATAGCTGTGTTTTATTCACAGTGTGTCGGTCTCTGTTAGTCTCTAATTTAGGGGAGTGAGGTTTTCTCCCAATGATGGAGAGAGACAGAGTATAATACAGATGTTTGGAACATCTGGTTGAATTATTTTGTTAAGTAATTTAGAAAACCATCATAGAGTATCGTAAAGTTTAGGATTTATTAAGTGTTGTGGCAAAACAAAACAAACACCCACATACAAATAAATAAATAATAAAAACAAAAACAAAAGCAAAAATAAATAAATAAAAATAAAAATAAATAAAAATAATAATAAATAAAAATAAAAATATAAAAATATAAAAATACAATTAATAAAAATAATAAAAATAAAAATAAAAATAAATATAAATAATAATAAACATAAATAAAATAAAATAAAATAAAAAAATAAATAAAAATGAAAATAATAATAAATAAATAAAAATAAAAATGATAATAATAAATATAAATATAAAAATAATAATAATAAAAATAAAAATAAAAACAGTAAACAGAAACAAACATAAACAAACAGACGCAAAAACAAAACCAAAAACTGCGGTAGTTGTGTTTTCTCTAATTTGACATCATGCAATTTTTTCAAAATGTCCGAGGTGTCTTTCGTATAAGATGGCAGCTGTAGAACAAATTGTCTCAGATGTAAGTCCACAAAGGTACTAGCTTTTTCAGTTATACCCCCTATGCCCGAGACAATAGGTCTCCCTGGTGGTGTATTCGGGTTCTTGTGGATTTTTGGCAAGAGGTAGAATGTTGCCATTCTCGGATGTTCCGTCCACAAGTACTGGTGTTCTTTTTTGGTTATGATCCCATTCATTTCTGCACTAAGGGAATGTCTACTTCCAACACCCCATGAACACTTACACCAACCCGAAACAGGATACCACCTTTTCACATACCCCACCCACCACAATCTACAACACGATTAATCAGTACTAGGTAACCACATGCTAGTCATCACAGAAACGACCCATCTTAGCCCCCACTAATCAGGCCATGCATAAGACCTCCTTTTCTTCTTTCTCACGCTTCACTGTTTTCCACAATATCGTTTTGCACGAGTGTATCACACTTTTATATCTACACATTTTTCAGAAAGGACCAGCCTCAATACAGGAACCCAGACACGAACCACACATATGGATAGTCCACGTGACACAACCACACACGCCATTACTTTCTTTTCTTTATAAAACACCACGCGCGTCCTAAACACCGCTAGTAACCACAGGACCTACATACAGCAAGTAGTATACACATTGCCCTCCAAAAACGCTTACCCCCTTATACTGGAGGATAATAGAGACCCAGATGTGGTTTAAGTCACCTCCAAGACCTCCGCAGTTTTTGGTTTTGTTTTTGCGTCTGTTTGTTTCTGTTTGTTTCTGTTTACTGTTTTTATTTTTATTTTTATTATTATTATTTTTATATTTATATTTATTATTATCATTTTTATTTTTATTTATTTATTATTATTTTCATTTTTATTTATTTTTTATTTTATTTTATTTTATTTATGTTTATTATTATTTATATTTATTTTTATTTTTATTTTTATTATTTTTATTAATTGTATTTTTATATTTTTATATTTTTATTTTTATTTATTTATTTTTGCTTTTGTTTTTGTTTTTATTATTTATTTATTTGTATGTGGGTGTTTGTTTTGTTTTGCCACAACACTTAATAAATCCTAAACTTTACGATACTCTATGATGGTTTTCTAAATTACTTAACAAAATAATTCAACCAGATGTTCCAAACATCTGTATTATACTCTGTCTCTCTCCATCATTGGGAGAAAACCTCACTCCCCTAAATTAGAGACTAACAGAGACCGACACACTGTGAATAAAACACAGCTATTCTCTCCCGATTAGGTCACTCCAAGACCTGGTCTAGTCTGTTACGCTACCAACTTATTGTTGGACACTAGCATTAAATAAAATAATAAAAAATCTCTTTGAGTCCCAATGCCTCCCTGACAGATTCCTAACAGCTGAATATCATATATAAATGTACCGCAAATATGCCAAAAAATCTGTAGCGGCAATACCCATCACCATTCCCTCATCCCACACTATGAATAACTGGAGATCAAAGGACCCCTGACATCCAGCCTTGTACCTATTACCTAAATACCTAAAAGTGATCCCTCACAAGAATTAGACACATAAAACTAGAGGCAACGTAACCCTACTCTATTTGCGTGTGATACGCAACACTAGGCAACACAGCCTATCAGGGCGCCATACCAATCAGGGGAGTATCCCCGAACGAACTATATCATAGGGCTCAGCCCGACATAGATCACTTGATGTGATCAAGCCGTTCTGAGAGGCGAAACGCGCGTCATCAGTATCAGACACTGCTCGCCGGCGCCGGCGGGTCAGTGCGGACGGAGACTGCTCGGCAACACAGCCGCATCTAATACGGGACAACTACAGTGATTGACACCCCAGACAGACACTGGACCTGCCCCTGTCTGCACCCTCTGCCATCCTAGGCACACAGCCAGGTACCTCATCGCTCTCTCATTGGAGACCTGCACACTAACTATCCCTGCTCTGTTTTGGAACAACAGGGAAGTTTGTGGCATTTAACTCCGACAGCAGAAGCGATCATTTTTACTCTGTACCCTCTGCTGAAATAGTTACAGGATCTACCCCTCTCATTATCGAGTCCGCTGCGGGAGCATGACTCCTTAACAGCAGAAGGTAGAATTCCAAGGTAACTCACAGCATTCTGTTTTCATTACCACCTATATTGCTGTTCAGGTAGCCACAATCACTCTTTAACCCCTTGTTTTCAGGACACTCCTCTGACAGCCTAAACAGTATATAGCATAATACCCTGCACTGCTACAATTAGCAACAGGGCTTTGCTTAAATACAGCAGGCAATAAAAGGAGTGTCAACCTTTATCTATATTTCTATGACCCTGCAGTCCAATCGGAAACCCTCTCATCTCTAGTCCTATGCACGTTTGCATGACTAGTAGTAAGCAGAAAATCCGATTGGCACCAAAGGGCCAGGCTGATTCATATGAGGATATTCCTCAGTGTAACCTCTGCCAAACACGGCCCTGACAAATAGTGATTGAACTGATTAAACCACTGTTTACCCAGACGTGACCTTTTCACTAAAATAGCAGGGACACAATCAATGGGTCATTGCAAAACCGATTTGGTAGCACAAGAATATACTGCTGAATATAAAAAATTCTCGATTGGTGCAATCGGCACCTACACACTGGGTGATTTAAGAGATTGTTTGATAGATTGGGTCTAGACAAATTATTAAATTATTAATTTACTATCGATATATTATCTCTGTGTGCAATGATAACCAATTGTGAATTGTGATCGGAATTTAGAATATACGTCTGCTGTGTGTGCGCAGGAGTGCAACCTATCCCTGTCATCTAACAGGGACAAAATCTTTAAAAAATCTTGTGATCTGCTGCAAAGGTTATCTGACAACACGCATACAGTGCGGGGCATCAATGACTATGCTTTCGGGTGTGTACACCATTTAAATTGCTGTTCGTCTGCACGATACAGGAGCAGATCCACTGTTTGATTGTCTGGCGCGATTATAACGGAGCATCTGTGCAGATTGCACGTGCACACCGGGCGATTGAGTGTCTATTTTTGTGCAGTACTGTCTGAGCGGGTTTCACACGCTGGGAAGGCTGGGCGATTGAGTGACATACCATATTATATGAAAAGCCAACTAGTATGTTGTTACCTACCTTTGTGTAATGGTGGGCAAGTGTGATCTCTGACAGACACACCTGTCACTTATATTTGTACTGACGATCGCGACCCGCTCTGGGTGACTTACCCTCCAAGATCCATGGTCTGCCGTTTGGGATAACAGCTCATAGGCGATCCCTGGCAGACATAATATTCAAACAGCAACAATAAAAACATTGTTGCAACTTGAATATAGTGAAATAAAAGTAACTTCTGTAAAGACACACTGTGCTGTCAGACACCTCTGTACTGCAGCCAGACCCTGCTATTATAAACTCCCATTCGCTGTAGCCAGATCCCGCTTACTGTCAATATCAGGCACTCTGATATAAACAGCAGTTTCCCCCACTGAGGGAATCCCTCCCTTTTAAAAAATACTCTGAATCCTACACCACAAATAGGGAATATACCCCTTAAATTACCCAACACAGGATTCAAATTAAACACATCAGCCTCCATAACGATCCCCAGACTTTAGAGCCATTGGCTATACTGGGTGCATATTTTCCATTCAAGACCCCCAGAGGGGGAATCACTCTTTTCAATAATTTAATATTCCCCTGTGCATAGCAAATATGATAAAAGCTCACTGCAGAAGGGACTAATTTATTCTATTTTAAATTTTCTTATCCTACACAGAAGGCCTTTTCTGTCCCGATTATTTTAAAAGATAATAAATAAAAGCTAAGTATTAATATAATAAAAATACAAACAATTGACATAGCAAGAGTGCCCCACAAAGAGAGTCCTCTTTTCTCCTTTCCATTGCCATTGTATATTCGGACTCAGGGGAGCACCACCAACTCTTCAAAATAGCTGCACCCACTTCGGGAATCAATTTTGTTTTTTAGAGAATAGGTTATAGGCCACTCAGGCCGCCCCCCACCACAGGTGAGAACAGATCTCTCTTGATCTCCCTCACCCTAGGTGGGAAGAACCTAGTGCGGAATCCATAAACCAGATTCCTAAGGTTCTCAAGATAACCAGTTGCTAGTGTAGGACTTGCAGTGAAATGGGGTCCCTTGCAATGTTCCCTCTAATTTTACTAAGGCTGTGTGCGGCAAAAGATTTTGGCTGTGCAACTTTGGAAGGAAATTTAAATTTTTGTGCGTCACTTATATATAACTGGAAAATGACGTTCAGCATTTGTGTTAACTTTACTTCAAAATGATATTAAACATTTAAAAATTCAAAACACAGCACACAATGTAGTTAATGGGTGAAACACACATTAATTGAGTCCCCAACTGCAAAAAGGGACCACTGCTGCTTTGTGCGCTCTGTTGTAATGTCTGTGCGCACGCTTGTTGAGTTGTGTGCGCGCGCACGTGCGCACAGCTTAGAGGGAACACTGGTCCCTTGGCGATGGGCTGCAAGCTTAAATGCATTGATCAATTCATGAACTAAAACCCCATTATTTATTTATTGATTATTTGAATGTTAAGGTGAGTTAGTTTGTTGTAGTGAGTGCTGGGCCCCCTGTGTTTGTATTTACTAGAGTGTGTGGTCACAGGCCACCGCACCCCACCCTGGGATGTGGGTGCAGTTTGCACCCCATTCCTAGGAATGGCGAGTGTGTTGGTACTTCTGTATCTATATATTTGGGTTGATTTTTAATTAACCTCTGTTACTGTGATCATAGCTTTCTCATGCACCCTTGATAAGCTCATTTACCTGAAACCTGTGACAGCTGCCCCTTTAATTCTAATTCAGGTGCTGTGTTTGGGATTGTCTCACCTTATAAAAGCCATGTTACTTGGCAGTTGAGCATTAACCCAGGAAAAAAAACACATGTTCATTTTAGCTATGATGTGTAAGCAGGTGCCAGGTTCTCAAGATAACCAGTTGCTAGTGTAGGACTTGCAGTGAAATGGGGTCCCTTGGCGATGGGCTGCAAGCTTAAATGCATTGATCAATTCATGAACTAAAACCCCATTATTTATTTATTAATTATTTGAATGTTAAGGTGAGTTAGTTTGTTGTAGTGAGTGCTGGGCCCCCTGTGTTTGTATTTACTAGAGTGTGTGGTCACAGGCCACCGCACCCCACCCTGGGATGTGGGTGCAGTTTGCACCCCATTCCTAGGAATGGCGAGTGTGTTGGTACTTCTGTATCTATATATTTGGGTTGATTTTTAATTAACCTCTGTTACTGTGATCATAGCTTTCTCATGCACCCTTGATAAGCTCATTTACCTGAAACCTGTGACAGCTGCCCCTTTAATTCTAATTCAGGTGCTGTGTTTGGGATTGTCTCACCTTATAAAAGCCATGTTACTTGGCAGTTGAGCATTAACCCAGGAAAAAAAACACATGTTCATTTTAGCTATGATGTGTAAGCAGGTGCCAGGTTCTCAAGATAACCAGTTGCTAGTGTAGAACTTGCAGTGAAATGGGGTCCCTTGGCGATGGGCTGCAAGCTTAAATGCATTGATCAATTCATGAACTAAAACCCCATTATTTATTTATTGATTATTTGAATGTTAAGGTGAGTTAGTTTGTTGTAGTGAGTGCTGGGCCCCCTGTGTTTGTATTTACTAGAGTGTGTGGTCACAGGCCACCGCACCCCACCCTGGGATGTGGGTGCAGTTTGCACCCCATTCCTAGGAATGGCGAGTGTGTTGGTACTTCTGTATCTATATATTTGGGTTGATTTTTAATTAACCTCTGTTACTGTGATCATAGCTTTCTCATGCACCCTTGATAAGCTCATTTACCTGAAACCTGTGACAGCTGCCCCTTTAATTCTAATTCAGGTGCTGTGTTTGGGATTGTCTCACCTTATAAAAGCCATGTTACTTGGCAGTTGAGCATTAACCCAGGAAAAAAAACACATGTTCATTTTAGCTATGATGTGTAAGCAGGTGCCAGGTTCTCAAGATAACCAGTTGCTAGTGTAGGACTTGCAGTGAAATGGGGTCCCTTGGCGATGGGCTGCAAGCTTAAATGCATTGATCAATTCATGAACTAAAACCCCATTATTTATTTATTGATTATTTGAATGTTAAGGTGAGTTAGTTTGTTGTAGTGAGTGCTGGGCCCCCTGTGTTTGTATTTACTAGAGTGTGTGGTCACAGGCCACCGCACCCCACCCTGGGATGTGGGTGCAGTTTGCACCCCATTCCTAGGAATGGCGAGTGTGTTGGTACTTCTGTATCTATATATTTGGGTTGATTTTTAATTAACCTCTGTTACTGTGATCATAGCTTTCTCATGCACCCTTGATAAGCTCATTTACCTGAAACCTGTGACAGCTGCCCCTTTAATTCTAATTCAGGTGCTGTGTTTGGGATTGTCTCACCTTATAAAAGCCATGTTACTTGGCAGTTGAGCATTAACCCAGGAAAAAAAACACATGTTCATTTTAGCTATGATGTGTAAGCAGGTGCCAGGTTCTCAAGATAACCAGTTGCTAGTGTAGGACTTGCAGTGAAATGGGGTCCCTTGGCGATGGGCTGCAAGCTTAAATGCATTGATCAATTCATGAACTAAAACCCCATTATTTATTTATTGATTATTTGAATGTTAAGGTGAGTTAGTTTGTTGTAGTGAGTGCTGGGCCCCCTGTGTTTGTATTTACTAGAGTGTGTGGTCACAGGCCACCGCACCCCACCCTGGGATGTGGGTGCAGTTTGCACCCCATTCCTAGGAATGGCGAGTGTGTTGGTACTTCTGTATCTATATATATATATATATATATATATATATATATATATATATATATATATATATATATATATATATATCTGGAAAGGGTCCACACTCAAGGTTGTTTGTTTTTCAAAGGGGGTGCTCCAACAGATGAATGAACATCAAAAGGTATAGAGGTAGATAAAATGGGCACTCACCAAGGTCTTAGTTCAGCAAAAAAATCTTTATTGTAGAGACAAGAACATCCGACGTGACGTGACGTTTCGATCTGGTATAGATCGTCATCAGGAAAATATACAACAGGGGTAACTGGTATCATGTCCAAACAGGCAACCTGGTATCTCCTCTGTGGATGGATACCAGGTTGCCTGTTTGGACATGATACCAGTTACCCCTGTTGTATATTTTCCTGATGACGATCTATACCAGATCGAAACGTCACGTCACGTCGGATGTTCTTGTCTCTACAATATATATATAAGGGCGGAGTGAAAAAATGAAATTGAAATTGAGACATTCAAAATCGGCTAGTGTAGAAAAGTTGTGACTTGACCTGAATAAAGCGTTTTGATCTGAGTCAACATCTTCTGTTCTGGCAAGAGACCTTAAGTTTCGCTTTTTAGGTGAAAATAATTAAACCTATAAAGAACCTCCGATCTAGTTATAATTATGTCAGGATGTCTTAGAGTGGTTCATTAATATACTTTAGCATAGTAAAAGAGAGTACGAGCTTGTCCTAGTGCAAAGTGACTGACTTTGGTGGGATAAAAAATCCGTATTCGGGAAGAATTCGCTCCCCAATCCGATGTTAGGGGTTTGCACATGCACGAATATGCACATGTGCAAAGCCCTGGAGTGAATGCCTTAGGCAAGGTTCACCCTCACCAGGGTGTTCACACACCAGGGTTTTCGCATCAGGATGTACCTCCATACTTGCGATGCTTCCGCAAAGCCCCGCCCCATTTTCGCCGCTTTGGGGGCCAGGCCAGGGGCTCTGTGAGCAGCCAGCCAGGCCCCCAGCCCCTCTGGCTGCAGGAGTAGACGCTGTGCACAGCATATATTCACCAGAGACAGGGAAGAGAGCCCCCCTGCCGCAAGACACTGCTGGCCCCGGGCGAGATGCAGGAACGCCCCCAAAGATGGGACGTTCCCACGAAAAGCAGGACAGTTGGGAGGTACGTTATCCAAAATATTAATTCTACAAAAAAATAAACAGGGACTGCAGATTCAATATCTGCAGCACAATCCCGTGACCTCTAAATTCTGTTTATCTGCAGATTGTCATTTAATGCAAAGTGTAGATTAAGAATTGCAGCAGACTTGCATGTCTTGGCTCCATTACTTTATTTCACTCAGTATGGAGGGATCAAGGATATCATACAAAGGATTAGAAAAATAATTGCAGGAACGCAGCTTTAGGCAATGGCAATAAATCTGTTTTCCTTGTGGAATCTCTTGTGAGGTAATTATAGCACCAAGAAACAGAGTAATGGGAAAAAAAACAATTGTTTCCCCCCTGTGTCACATTGCCTGAAGCCTTGAATTCAAACAGCGCCTCATCGCCTTGGGGGGCGTTCTGTCTGTGACCTTCTCTTAATTAGTTTGATACCTATTGGCAAGGGAAGCCTGCGTCCTCTTCTAAACATTTCTGAACACGGGACTATCTCCTTTGTGACTGTTTGTCATTCATTTGTCTCAGCAAATCATCATTTTCATGTGATGTTATGAGTCTAGATACATTTGTGTCTGTTTCGTGAATGTTGTTAGAGATAACAAGTTATGACCATTAAACTGAGAAAACACAACATCAATCAGGTGTCTTTATAATGTAGTAACGTGTAGTCTAACGTTGTTCATTATCTCATTTCCAATACAGTATTTGAGTAACAAGTTGACTTTCCAGAGGTTGGAGGAAGGGTGACTGTGGGTGGGAAAGTAACGGCTCAAGCTTCTTGCATGATGTGTTAAAGCCAGTTTGTATCACATATATTGCAGCACAAGGGAAGATACTAAGGTGACAAACAAAACATAAAACAGAGTTAAAATGTCATTGTGAAAAAATAAAATGCACAAATAAGACAAAAATGAAACCTTTCATACATAGAGGTCGCTACAATGGATGGGTACCGTATGCTAAAAGCCTGACAGACGAGATCCTGACTTACAGCGGCTATTCTCCCTTGGCGGGGAAAGGGGGTTCCACAACCCCCATAGAGTTAAAAAAGAACTTGTGGCGAGTGCAGTGAGCCCACAAGGGGCTTCATTGCACTCAACCCCTGGATGGTGTCCCGGCAGTTGGAATCTCAATTATCGGGGGGTCATACCAAACCCACAGTGGATAGCTGTTTAAATTCCATTATCTCTCTTTCTTATGACATCAACATTGCAGTGACCTCTGCCATCTAGTGATAGTTTTTAATTCCCTTTGTAAAAAATAAAATGGTGGAGAGAAGTTCACCAGCAATGATCACTTCAGGGATTTATCAGTAGTGGATTTATCACCTGCATAATATAACCATGCTAGACCAATTGCAATATGATCGCAGTTGGGCAAGTGATTCTTTTTTGTCACTACAACTTATTTTTTTAATTTTATAACTGGTGAGGAAGAGATTGCTAGTAAATTGTATTGTTAGAGGGAGAATAGGTTGGTCCTTGTGCAGTTGGGAGGCCACAACATGAAGGGTGCAGTGACGTTATGCGGGTCTACCAATAATGTTGTGACTAGAGGTGGTCTGCCCACACATTTACCCCTGGGATTTTTGTGTAATCTATTTATTCAAAGATAGCAGTGCAGGTAAAATAATACATTCTAGGAAAGTACGGTTTAGGGCATAAATGTTTTGCGCAAATACTTTATTTCTTTCACAGTAAAATCATGTATTCACTCCAGTGTACTGAACGTCATGCAATACAAAGATCCATACTGCATGCTAGGCTTCTCTTGTTATCCTAAAGTGACCAACAGTAAAAAGGAGGACACAAATAAATTGAAGAAAATAGAAGAAAAAAATATTGTAAATAAAAGAAACATTTTATTAATTGCAACAATAATATACTATAATTTGATAAATGTGTAATAAAGTCCACAGTGGCTCCCAGCATGCAGTGCCCGCTCCAGCATTGGCCTGTCAAAAATCATGGCAAAAGTCTGCGTTCCGCTGAATGAATACGCTGATCACTGTGCAGTCGGCTTGGGGGCTGCCTGCAATTGCCAGCCTCTGAGCAAGGGGGGTGGGCTCTTTTAACAGGGATACATTTGTATGGCCCCGTAAAATGGCGGCCATGCATTGGGGGTAAAGCATTTAAAAATAGTAAAATTACTCACCTAAAACTACTACGCTTTCTGAAAAACTTCTCATGCCGCCTGCACAGACCTTCCTCAGCTTCCACTTGACCACACGCCTTCTTTTTTGGTCCGCATGTCTTCTCTGCAAGATGCAGAAAGTGAGGAGCAAACCTAAATAGACTAGCAGGGTGGGGCAAGGCAGGCCTAAACAGGGGGAGGATGCAGCTAACAAAGCTACTTGCATGCAATGCACTCTCTCATGTTCTCCCATGCAGTCGGCGGGTGTTGTGTGCCGCCGGGAGCGCTGGTCGGGAGGCGGAGGGTTCCGGCTGTGGAGGTGCGGCCTGCACAGCATGACCTATGACCAAATCACGCTGCCCAGGCGCACGCCAGGGCCAGGAACAGACGGTCAGCGTCTGAGCACTTGGTGCTCAGATGCTGCCCAGCATTAGACTGTGCATGTGCAGGGCCGGTGCAAGGCACCGGAGCGCCCCAGGCGAGTTGGGGTGGGGGCGCCCCGGTGCTGGGGGGGGTGTGTACCTGTCCTGCGGCTGTGTATATAAAGCTTGCGGCGGCGGCAGCGGGGGGTCCCTGCAGTCAAGAAATAACGAGCGCTATCCATCGGGCTATGTATTTATGTTTTCTCTGTTGTGAAAACACTGGCCGCACGGCGCACGCTGATTGGCTGAATCTCAGCCAATCAGCGTACGGACAGTGTTTCCACAACAGAAGCGCTTCCGCGTAGCCAGGCGGATAGCGCTCGTTATTTCTTGACTGCAGGGACCCCCCGCTGCCGCCACCGCAAGCTTTATATACACAGCCGCAGGACAGGTACCCCCGCGGCACGGGGGGGGTTGAAATACCGCCCTCCAGTGGCCGGCGCCCTAGGCAAATGCCTAGATTTGCCTAGTGGTGGCGCCGGCCCTGTGCATGTGGAGTCTAATCCTGAAATCCCAGGATTGGATACTCCAATCCTGGAATTAAAATCCCAGACATTTTTGGGCTAAATCCTGGGATCCCACCGATCCCGATCCTGTCGTTGGCCACCCTAGTATACAGTCTATATTGTGAAAATGATCACGAGCTAAAGCTAGATTATCCACCTTATTGATTCTCAATTTGGCAACAATGGATTTTTACTTCCAATTTTAGACATGAGAAAGAGAAGGGGAACAGTGTGGAGCAGTATGTATAGAGGGGAGCAGAGCCTAGGTAACCTTGACTTTATACAGACATATGCGACACAAGAAATATTGACAGCACAAATGGAAAGAGGGGCTGAGATAGCAATAAGTTCTCCGTAAACTATTGGAAATCTTTACAGACTGCTTCAGATTTCTATCCTTTAAATGATTTGCATTCTTGATTCTAGAAACACTTTGTTCTGAAGTCTGTAACAGCAGAGTAATGAGTGGCTATTCAGTGCCTTAAATTACCAGACAGCGGCTTGAGACAAAGGAGAATTCATTTAATCATCTCTTTTTTGTATCCACAAATCTTTTTTTTTTCAGACAAATAAGAAAATCCTAGATGTAAATGACCTATTTTCTGTATAAGAAGTTTCCTTTTTGCACACTGGAAAACAGAATTTTTTAGTGAGTACCCTGGCACTGAGTGTTTTGTAAGACAAAATAAAGGTTATAGTCTCAATGTACAACAATCATTCCAGTATGATGTCACCTACAGTATTTTTCGTGACATGTTTTTGTGATTTTTTGGGGGGATAATCTTTTTTCTTTACTCAAATGTATCCAATTAACCAGGGATCCCCCACCTTCACCTGCATATCCATACGCCTCTCTGTGGAAATGGTCCAATGGTAATTATTAGAGTAGTGCCCCATGATTTGGGTTTTATCACCATTGTATTTTGGTTTTGCCAAATCCACCCTCAAATGTTTTGAATCTGGATCTTATTTCAAAATAAATTATAAAAAATTCTAAATCATGTAATTTGGTCCTGTTTTTATTCCTACAGTATTAATAATAATAATAATAATAATAATAATAATAATAATAATAATAATATCTAGTTAATTTTGGCAATCTCATAGCTCATAATATGGTTCACCAATATTAGCCAAAGGCTGGCTGGCTAAATTTAGCAACAGAGCAGTGGCACAAAAATATAGCTACAGTATGAAACATTGCAACATTTCAATGGTAGGCAGAATGGCAGCAAAATAAACTCTATGGTCCCTAGAGCAGTACAGGGAAATGGGGGTGGAGTACTGATTGTAGTGAAAGGTGTCAGGCACCGGAGAATTGCACCTCATCACTTCCCCCTGTGCCTTGCGATCTCCCACAATCTGAATACTGCCCATCATCCTGTTTCCATGGTGGTCATAGAACCTCATGTCATATACGGTTTACCCCACAATTCTTCCTCATATCTCCCAGCACTGGGAGCTGTCATGTTGTAGCTGGCCAGCTACAGTAGCTGCTGTTTCTGTGATTGAGGTCTCTAATCCAGTCAGCTGATTCCAACATCCAATGGCTGTGCAACAAGGGGAATAATGAACTTCCAATGGCAATTTGCAAATCACCCACAACATTATTGCTTCTCAGCTGCATTTTGGCTCCAGACTACTTTGTATCTCAGGTTCTGAACTGCTTCTGCTACATTATTTGCTAAAGACCAGTATTCCATACCTCCCAACTTTAAAATTCAGGACAGCGGGAGTCCTGTGAACCGAGAAGCGGCGCTCTCCTGGCAAGGGATCATGCCTATTTGAAAGTTGGCATGGTTAGTGACGATGACACTCCTATGAGCCATGCCTCCCAATGGTATCATTCTTGGGGCTGATGGCCATACCCCCAGCCCCTCTGACTCACTGAATTGATGCTATTCAGGACAGTTGAGAGGTATGAGAATTTACCCGCAGCAAGTATTCACCCCATCATTACTGTAGTCTGCACTCAATACTGTCTTCCTGACTTTTGTTCCTGTGCTTTCTGGTTCCAGGCTGGTCAGTGCAAAGCTAATATACAGCATAGCCAATGCACTCAGCCTGTGCAGGCAGAATACTGTTTCTGTGTTCATCAGTTACAGTCTAGCCAGTGCAAACCTAATAACCTGACTCCTTTTCCTTGGTTTTCCAATTCCAGTCCAGCTACATATGCTCCAACATGACCCATTCCATTAGGTACAAAATGCTCTGCTCCTGGACTTCCCTCTAATGCCCCTTTCAGACCGCACTTTGTAAACGGTATATTGCCGTTTTTTTACCGTTTTAAAACGGTAATCTGTGCGGTCTGAAAGGTGCAGGACCACTTAACCGGTTAGAAAATACCGTTTTTTCTAACCGGTTAAAATGCAGGGTCCTACCCGTTTCAGAACCGGTATTTTAGGCTCAAAATCGGCTCTGAAACGGTATTTAGGACCCAGCCAATGAGCTGGGTCCTAAATTCAGCGCAGTGAATATTTAATGAACGCTCATTAAATATTCACAGCACTGGAGCCGCCCCGTGCCCCCCCGCGCTCGTGTCGACACCCCTCCCCTCGTGCGTGTCGACGCCCACCCGTGTCGACCTACCCCCGTGCAGCCGGTACCTCCGTTGTGGATCCCGGCACTGCAGTTGAGTATGGTCGGAAGCACTTATGAAAAAAAGTGTCTTTCAGAAAATGGCTGCCCCATAGGAAAACCTGTTTAAAAAAACTGTCTTTCGTACGGGGGCAGCCATTTCCCAAAGTCACTTTTCTTATAAGAAAAGTGACTTTTGGAAAATGGCTGCCCCCATACGAAAGACAATTTTTTTAAACAGGTTTTCCTATGGAACAGCCATTTTCTGAAAGACACTTTTTTTCATAAGTGCTTCCGACCATACTCAACTGCAGTGCCGGGATCCACAACGGAGGTACCGGCTGCACGGGGGGTAGGTCGACGCGGGGGGGGGGTGTGTCGACACGTGCGGGGTCGACACGCATGCGGGGGGGCACGGGGGGGAGCTGCACGGAGGGGAGGGCTGAAGGCTGCACTGGCTTTGACCCTGTATTTGGAAAGTTTCCAAAAACGGGTCTGCCAGTGTAAAAAAATCGGCACTTAAACGGTAATATCCCGTTTAAGAGCTGTGGTGTGAAAGGGGTTTTATCTGGCAGACCCGTTTTTGGAAACGTTTTCAAATACAGGGTCAAAGCCAGTTATGCGGTCTGAAAGCAGCATTACTGTATGATTGTTATCACCTGTGTCAAACTAATTAATTAATGAAAAGGGTATTTTAACAGCATACGGTCACTAGGCCGACAACAGGAAGATTGACATACTCTTCATTAGATAGATTCGCCACTGAAGGTCGACAGGCTTTATGTTGACACCCTGAAAAGGTCAACATGGATCTAGGTCAACAGGGCCATTAGGCCAACATGCTGACAGGCGGTATACCCATTTAAAAAATAACCCCCCTTCCCCTTTCATGGTGTTCAATGTTATTTTGTTCTGAATCTATCCATGTCTACAGAGCCATCCTCATCTAGCCCTTTAATAGGATTAAGTAAGTAATATGATTATTCTGCAATTCCCCTACTGTATTGCAGCCGAGAACAAAAGGCCATGGCTCACTATGGCTATCCAGAGAAGGCTGGCTGGGGAGGGCTCCATCTGTATGTACACACATATACATGTTGTACACACAATGCTTTGCAACTATGCATTGCTTATATTCCTAAAAGAAAAAGCCCACTGGCTGCATTACACAGAGTGTGACTGAGACACCCTGTCTCACAAAATTTATGCAAAAAAAAGGATGGGTGTCCCAAATATTTCAGAGTACGCGTTATGTTAGTGTTTGCAGACATGTCAATGAAAGTGATAACACAGATGTAGGCAGGGCAGCCATCAGGGTGGACTGCGGGGACTCTAGTCCCGGGTCCCGACAGAAAGGGGGCCCAGGACTGAAGTTTTGAAAGTATAATTTGTCATAACCAAAGTTCCCATTTCCCTTGAAGCAATGTAGAGGTTGATTAGTGCGGCCAGTGCTGGCAGACACTGTTCTCACCAGGTATTCAAACGTGTGTTCGAGAAAGGGAAGGGGTGCCCTGCCTATTTTGTCAGTCCTGGGCCCCAGAATTTCTGATGGCAGCCCTGGATGTAGGATGTAGGATGCCAACGGTCTAGTTAAAGTTTAATTGATGGTGTCTAAGGACACACCAAACAGTGTGCATAGGAGCTAAAAGTGCGTGTCTAAGTCCTTATGGGGGGAATGCTCTAACATCCGCACCCCAGCTCCGCCCCCTATCGCCACACTTCGCTGCTGCTGCGCTGGGCTCTCCTCCTCCCTGCACCCGGAAGAGGATCAGTGCAGGGAGGAGGAGGTCACAGGTCCGGGCAGCACAGCTCTGTGCTGCCCGGACACAGGTGCGAGGGGGGGGGGGGCGATGCGGGGTGGTGGGGGTCCGTGCGGGGCGGCGGAGGGTTGCGGTAGAAGCCCATAGGCGGGGGATGCTTACAGCATCCCAAAATGCAGTAAAAACCCGATAACAGGTTTTTACCGCATTTTTAGCTTAGAGAATCTCCCCCTATATATTTAGTCACATGGATGTACACCAGGGAACGACTCTATAGCAGCATTAGTATAAAATCCCAGGTATTCGACTGGCAATAGAAGTCTGTGAATAAAATTTGACATTGATTAGATGCGCTTTTTAACTGCGGCTGGTTAAAGGATTGTCAGTCCTTTATACAATGAAATACAAAAGAAAAAAGAACCAGCGCTGGCTTAAGCTTCTCAAATAATTAAAAAAATAGATATCTAGGATGGTTTCTCTCAAAGAAAAATATTTATTACAGAATTAGGACATATAGAATAAAATAGGAATAATATTTTAAAAAGACTGTATATACTCAAGTATAAACAGACTTTTTCAGCACATTTTTTATGCTGAAAAGCCCCCCATCAGCTTATACTCGAGTAAGGTCCCACTTACCTATTCTCCCATGCAGTGCGGGTGTTCTCTGGTCTCTCCCACTCACCTGCACCCTCTGTGGGTGGTCCGATGGCTGCTGATATCACCGCTCTTCTTTCCTCCTGCACGCCAGCAACTTCTGTGTTGTCCTTGCTGTACTGGCAATAACCTCTTCGCTTCTGTATGCTGGTAACTTGGGCGCACCGCATCCTTGTCTGATGCCTCAATTAATGTATTTTATTGCTATCTATTTTTATCTTTGAAATTTACCAGTAGCTGCTGCATTTCACATCCTAGGTTTATACTCAAGTCAATAAGTTTTTCCAGTTTTATGTGGCAAAATTAGGGTCCGCAGCTTATATTCGGGTTGGCTTATACTTAAGTATATACTGTAATTTTTTCTTTTAATTATTTTTTAAATATTATACCTATTTTATTCTTTATGTGCTAATTGTGTAATAAATAGTTTTATTTAAAAGAAAATGTCCTAGATATCTATTTTAAAATTATTTGAGAAACTTAAGCCAGCGCTGGTTCTTTTTTCTGTTAAATTAGTAGAATCGGATTGGTTGCTATAGCAACAATCCGTCTTCAATAGAACTCCCATCTTAGTATATAACCTCCTAAGAATCTGATTGACTTTGACAAAGGCCAAATTGTGATGGCTAGGTGACTAGGTCAGAACATTTCCAAAACATCATGTCTTTTGAGGTGTACTTAAAAAAAAAAAACTTCATTAGGTCCAGTAATTCTCTACAGTGGCCATATATGTTCAGGGGTTAACTGCAACAAAACTTAGAGGAAGATATGTACTTTACTGTGGAACTATGGGGCTAATTCAGTGTCAGTGTAGAATTGCTAGGTATGCTGGCCAGCCATGCCCTATGCTGGCCAGTCCACAACATGTGGGAGAAAGCAGTTGTAGGTTTGCTCTTTCAGCAAAACTGCAACCGAAGCTGAATTAGGCCCTATGATCAATAATTCACAATGGTTGTAGGGAATGGAAGATCACCTAAAAGTCTCCAAATTTCAGTAAAATCAATTCAATCAGGATGCTGTCAGTATGGACAATGGACCCTGTAATTAAACCTACAGTATAAGAAAAAGTTCCTAATATTGACCTTTTCTATTACATGTCAAATGAACTTGTGACAGATATCACCTCACGTACTCCCCTAGACAACCATTGACACTCCTTTTATTTCCTTGTACCATGTATTGACAAATTAGATCTCTGTGTTATTATGTTATTACACAATTGTAAAAAAACTGAAATCCTTACAGACTTCTCTCTAGAACTATAAACAGCTTAAATAAACCAATATTTGCTTTGATCACAAACTGACCGGATACGTTTTGTAATACCCCACTAGTAAATGTAGTTCACTCACCTATTGCTGGTTCTTAATAATCCTAGGATTTTTCAGGTGGCAAAGTACTATACCTAAGGTTTTTGGATAAATTTCTATTTATTTAACATTTTTTTTTTTTTTAGTTATGATAACCAAATTTTCAACTACAACTACTCAGAAAACATTAATCTAATTATCCAACATTTACATACACAATGCACTCTGGGGGTCATTCTGGTTCACTCGCAAAGGCAAATGTATTCTGTAATGGACAAAACCATATGCACTGCAGGTGGGGCAGATGTAAGAAACTTAATAGAACCAGTACAGCACTTTCAAAGCTCACATTCTCCCACCTTATGGTAAGTCTCCTGTCTCTTCTTCCTGGCAACTGCTCTCTGGTCCAGTGCACTGACTGAGGACACAGCAAACTTGGCAGAAGAAGTTACTACCACTGTGCATGTGTAGCAGTTCTGCTCTGTTCCTTACACTGCATGATGTGGCGTCAACTCCAGTAATCGTATTATTGCTATTGTCATAATTTGAACCACTTGCCAAGAGGATGCGTTTGCCTATGGGAGGAAACCCACGCAAGTACAGGGAGAATATACAAACTCTGCACAGTTAGGGCCATAGTGGGAATCAAACTCATGACCTCAGTGCTGTGAAGCAGTAATACTAGCCATTACACCGTCTGTGCTGCACCTTTAGATTTGAGTGAGATGTTTTTTATATTGGGATGTGCACTGGTCACTTTTCGCGTTTTGGGTTTTGGTTTCTGATTACCTTAAGGTTTTGGGTTCTAATGGGTTTTGCCAAAACACCCCCTAAACGGGTTCTGATTTTTTTTAAAAGCATAAAAACGGCTAAAATCGCAGAATTATTATTTTTTTTGCTATCATTAACCTCAATAAAATTAATTTCCACTCATTTCCAGTCTACTGAACACCTCACAATATTGTTTTTAGGGTAAAAGGTTGCACCAAGGTATCTGGATTTGTGCCGCACACATGTGTGGTTTAGCATAGTTATGCTAAGCCACACAAGTGTGCGGCACAAACACGTGGCTTATCTTGGAGTGGCACTGCAGCGGCAGACAGGATGGCAGTTTGAAAAACTAGGCCCCAAAAAGACCCCTATATGCTTGATTGTGTTTATCACCAGCAGAGGAGCATTGGGTTATTGGTGCAGCACTGAGTTGGTCTGCGAGTGTGCTGTGCTGTGTATCTGTTTTTATCAGTTTAATATCCAATAAGACCACTATCTGGCTTGATCGTTTTTACCACCAGCCGAGGAGCAGTGGACGATTCGGCAGCCTTCTGCAGGCAGTGGCAGAAATGCTCCTGTCACTTAGGCCGTCTTCCGGCGGCGTCTGGTTGTGTGATGCATGGTGAGAGCAGCAGCAGCAGCGGACTCCCAGAATAATATAGAGAATATACCCATCTGCATTACAGTGTCTGTGAATGTAAAGAAAAGTTTTATTGTTCCTCAGTGAGAAAAACAAAATAGCAATCTAGCAAATATGATACCTTTTAATGGCTAACAAAAATAAATGTTGTTAAAATGCAAGCTTTCGAGACTTCTTAGGTCTCTTCCTCAGGCATGGTATAACAAGGTGTGTGAAGAACCACATATATATACACAGCAGAGTGGGAGCAAGATGTGATGGATGGACATTCTTAAGATCAAAACAAAACAAAATAACAGAATGAGCTTGTAAATTGAGTCCTTAATTAGTTTGTAGATAAGTAGTGTGAAAGTTTTATTGTCTCTAAGTTGATGACAGACCAGAGTTAGAGCTCCGATGCCCTCACTCTCTCTGGGCCAGATTCCTCAGATGTTGTAGTGGGCCATAAATCCCTCGGATAGATTCAGTCCTGTGTTAAGGGTGTCAAACGTTGTCATTAATTTGTATTCCCAGACCCTCCTGTCTCTTTGTGATTTGAAATTTCCTTTTAGTATAATCACTTTCATATGATCCTGATTGTGTCCTGGGCTGCAGAAATGTTTGGCCACAGGAAAGTGTGTCTTTTTTTCCTTTATTGTGTGGCGAAGGGACCTCATCCTTGCCTTAAGTTTTTGTCCTGTTTCTCCAACATACAGACCCCCAATAGGACATTTGGTGCACAGAATCAGGTACACTACATTGGTAGTAGAACATGTGAATGTCCCTGGGATCTTATAGTCCTGTTGTGTGTTGGGGATCCGTACACTGTCTGTAGTGAGGATATGGGCACAGGTTTTGCAGCTCCTTACATTGCAGGGATAGGTTCCTCTTTGTGTAATGGATGGCAGTGAACTTCGGATTATAATATTTTTCAGGTTTGCAGGTTGTCGGTAACATAGTAGTGGAGGGTCTGGGAATATTGTTTTCAGGCGGTCATCTTTGTGTATGATGTGATGTAGTTTTTTTGCAGTTTTTCTTAGCACCTCAAGCTGTGGGTTGTAGGTGACTACCAGGGGTACACGGTTGTTTCTTTCTCTTTCTTTATATTGGAGAAGTTGATTTCACAGACTTCGCATAAAAGCAGGACTTTATTCAAGCACACAGAAAGTCCACCCCAAGTCTGGAGGGATAGAACAGAACTCCCAGCAAGACACAGGTAAATTTAACTGTGTGATTAATTTGTCATCTCACAAACCCACTAAAGTAGAAGTCAGTGTGCTATCTAGAGGTCTTACATTCTGTCCGACCAAGCCTCTCGACAAAACAGAACTATGTAGTGACATGGAAGAATATTTTAGGAAACTAAGACTGAAGGAGTTCTTCCATGACAGAGAGGAGACAGAACCTACAAATAGCCAAACACAAATTAGACCAGTCCACAAGAAGAGTTCTGTCTGGACACCACCACCTGGCCGCAGTACCATTTTGGACCTATATATTGACTCTTTTAGAAATGTGGTCCAGTCAACAATATTGGAAAAACATAAAAAGGAATACTTTAACATCAGTGTGCAAGAAAGAAGAGCTATTCACACCTTAAGAAACAACAAGAAAATCACCATCAAGCCTGCAGACAAAGGTGGGGCCATAGTCATCATGGACACATCGGACTATACTAAGGAAGCAAATAGACAGCTGATGGATATCCAATACTATACCAAACTAGACAAAGATCCAACTCAAAAATATTTAAGGGAGTTGAGAAGGCTTGTCAGGGGGCTGTCAGCAGAGTCTACAGAACTTTTGGACTTGATACCCGACAGTCCCAGAATTGGAATATTCTACATACTTCCCAAAATACATAAGCCCGGCAACCCAGGGAGGCCAATCATCTCATGCGTGGGAACCCTCACTGAAAAAATCTCAGGATGGGTAGAGGGTGTCCTGAAACCACTGGTGAGACATACTACCAGCTTTCTCCAAGATACCACGGACCTACTGAATAAATTATCAACCCTAGGTCCCCTCCCTAATGGAGCCATCCTTGCCACCATGGATGTGGAATCCTTATATTCCAATATCCCCCATGAAGATGGACTGACAGCATGCCAGATATATCTTGAGTCCAATGGGATTGCTCCTGGTCCTGCAATACAGCTTACAAAATTCATCCTTACACACAATTATTTTTCCTTTGGCAAAGAAATATTTCTACAGCGCACCGGGACCGCCATGGGCAGTAAAATGGCACCGCAATACGCCAATCTGTTCATGGCAAAACTCGAGAGTGACTTCTTGGCATCCTGCTCAATCAAACCCTTGGCTTACTTCCGTTACATCGATGATATCCTGATCATCTGGACTGGTTCTGAACAAGAACTCATACATTTCCATGAAAAATTTAACAGATTTCATCCAACAATAAACCTGACAATGAATTACTCATATACCGAGATAAACTTCCTTGACACCACTATAACAATTCAAAACAACGCAATACAGACAACCCTATACCGAAAACCCGTGGATCGGCCTTCATACCTCAGATGGGACAGCTTCCACCCGAAACACATCAAAAAATCCATTATCTACAGCCAGGCCATCAGATATCATCGCATCTGCTCCAGCCCAGCAGATAGAGATGTCCACTTAAAACAACTTAAAGGGACCTTTTTAAATCAGGGATATCATCCCACATCAATCAACGATCAGATTATCAGAGCCATCAGGATACCCAGAAATCAACTTCTCCAATATAAAGAAAGAGAAAGAAACAACCGTGTACCCCTGGTAGTCACCTACAACCCACAGCTTGAGGTGCTAAGAAAAACTGCAAAAAAACTACATCACATCATACACAAAGATGACCGCCTGAAAACAATATTCCCAGACCCTCCACTACTATGTTACCGACAACCTGCAAACCTGAAAAATATTATAATCCGAAGTTCACTGCCATCCATTACACAAAGAGGAACCTATCCCTGCAATGTAAGGAGCTGCAAAACCTGTGCCCATATCCTCACTACAGACAGTGTACGGATCCCCAACACACAACAGGACTATAAGATCCCAGGGACATTCACATGTTCTACTACCAATGTAGTGTACCTGATTCTGTGCACCAAATGTCCTATTGGGGGTCTGTATGTTGGAGAAACAGGACAAAAACTTAAGGCAAGGATGAGGTCCCATCGCCACACAATAAAGGAAAAAAAGACACACTTTCCTGTGGCCAAACATTTCTGCAGCCCAGGACACAATCAGGATCATATGAAAGTGATTATACTAAAAGGAAATTTCAAATCACAAAGAGACAGGAGGGTCTGGGAATACAAATTAATGACAACGTTTGACACCCTTAACACAGGACTGAATCTATCCGAGGGATTTATGGCCCACTACAACATCTGAGGAATCTGGCCCAGAGAGAGTGAGGGCATCGGAGCTCTAACTCTGGTCTGTCATCAACTTAGAGACAATAAAACTTTCACACTACTTATCTACAAACTAATTAAGGACTCAATTTACAAGCTCATTCTGTTATTTTGTTTTGTTTTGATCTTAAGAATGTCCATCCATCACATCTTGCTCCCACTCTGCTGTGTATATATATGTGGTTCTTCACACACCTTGTTATACCATGCCTGAGGAAGAGACCTAAGAAGTCTCGAAAGCTTGCATTTTAACAACATTTATTTTTGTTAGCCATTAAAAGGTATCATATTTGCTAGATTGCTATTTTGTTTTTCTCACTGAGGAACAATAAAACTTTTCTTATCAACTGGCTAACACGGTACCAAACTTTTTTCTTTTGACTTAATGGAGGATACCAGAATGTACCGCACACACATGGAACTAAAAGGTTTATTGAAGAAACTGGCTCAACTGGACAGCAACTTATTTTTTCTAACCAGATGCAAGAAGGAACACTTAATCCCCAAAGGACTTTGCCTTAAGAACCCCATTCTGCACACCTACAAAACTCAATATGCACATCATCTCTGCTACAGGACTTCTGAGAGACTGCGAAACCACCTTATTCATGTCTTCTACAGCACCAAGAGAAATGTCCAAATGGAAATACAAATTTTAAAGCGCTCCCTCACAAAGGACTCAATACAGATACTACAACAATATTATAAAACACTACAGCTATGTCTAATCAATAACAAGAAAAAGAAACTTCACAGACTTCGCATAAAAGCAGGACTTTATTCAAGCACACAGAAAGTCCACCCCAAGTCTGGAGGGATAGAACAGAACTCCCAGCAAGACACAGGTAAATTTAACTGTGTGATTAATTTGTCATCTCACAAACCCACTAAAGTAGAAGTCAGTGTGCTATCTAGAGGTCTTACATTCTGTCCGACCAAGCCTCTCGACAAAACAGAACTATGTAGTGACATGGAAGAATATTTTAGGAAACTAAGACTGAAGGAGTTCTTCCATGACAGAGAGGAGACAGAACCTACAAATAGCCAAACACAAATTAGACCAGTCCACAAGAAGAGTTCTGTCTGGACACCACCACCTGGCCGCAGTACCATTTTGGACCTATATATTGACTCTTTTAGAAATGTGGTCCAGTCAACAATATTGGAAAAACATAAAAAGGAATACTTTAACATCAGTGTGCAAGAAAGAAGAGCTATTCACACCTTAAGAAACAACAATCACCATCAAGCCTGCAGACAAAGGTGGGGCCATAGTCATCATGGACACATCGGACTATACTAAGGAAGCAAATAGACAGCTGATGGATATCCAATACTATACCAAACTAGACAAAGATCCAACTCAAAAATATTTAAGGGAGTTGAGAAGGCTTGTCAGGGGGCTGTCAGCAGAGTCTACAGAACTTTTGGACTTGATACCCGACAGTCCCAGAATTGGAATATTCTACATGCTTCCCAAAATACATAAGCCCGGCAACCCAGGGAGGCCAATCATCTCATGCGTGGGAACCCTCACTGAAAAAATCTCAGGATGGGTAGAGGGTGTCCTGAAACCACTGGTGAGACATACTACCAGCTTTCTCCAAGATACCACGGACCTACTGAATAAATTATCAACCCTAGGTCCCCTCCCTAATGGAGCCATCCTTGCCACCATGGATGTGGAATCCTTATATTCCAATATCCCCCATGAAGATGGACTGACAGCATGCCAGATATATCTTGAGTCCAATGGGATTGCTCCTGGTCCTGCAATACAGCTTACAAAATTCATCCTTACACACAATTATTTTTCCTTTGGCAAAGAAATATTTCTACAGCGCACCGGGACCCCATGGGCAGTAAAATGGCACCGCAATACGCCAATCTGTTCATGGCAAAACTCGAGAGTGACTTCTTGGCATCCTGCTCAATCAAACCCTTGGCTTACTTCCGTTACATCGATGATATCCTGATCATCTGGACTGGTTCTGAACAAGAACTCATACATTTCCATGAAAAATTTAACAGATTTCATCCAACAATAAACCTGACAATGAATTACTCATATACCGAGATAAACTTCCTTGACACCACTATAACAATTCAAAACAACGCAATACAGACAACCCTATACCGAAAACCCGTGGATCGGCCTTCATACCTCAGATGGGACAGCTTCCACCCGAAACACATCAAAAAATCCATTATCTACAGCCAGGCCATCAGATATCATCGCATCTGCTCCAGCCCAGCAGATAGAGATGTCCACTTAAAACAACTTAAAGGGACCTTTTTAAATCAGGGATATCATCCCACATCAATCAACGATCAGATTATCAGAGCCATCAGGATACCCAGAAATCAACTTCTCCAATATAAAGAAAGAGAAAGAAACAACCGTGTACCCCTGGTAGTCACCTACAACCCACAGCTTGAGGTGCTAAGAAAAACTGCAAAAAAACTACATCACATCATACACAAAGATGACCGCCTGAAAACAATATTCCCAGACCCTCCACTACTATGTTACCGACAACCTGCAAACCTGAAAAATATTATAATCCGAAGTTCACTGCCATCCATTACACAAAGAGGAACCTATCCCTGCAATGTAAGGAGCTGCAAAACCTGTGCCCATATCCTCACTACAGACAGTGTACGGATCCCCAACACACAACAGGACTATAAGATCCCAGGGACATTCACATGTTCTACTACCAATGTAGTGTACCTGATTCTGTGCACCAAATGTCCTATTGGGGGTCTGTATGTTGGAGAAACAGGACAAAAACTTAAGGCAAGGATGAGGTCCCATCGCCACACAATAAAGGAAAAAAAGACACACTTTCCTGTGGCCAAACATTTCTGCAGCCCAGGACACAATCAGGATCATATGAAAGTGATTATACTAAAAGGAAATTTCAAATCACAAAGAGACAGGAGGGTCTGGGAATACAAATTAATGACAACGTTTGACACCCTTAACACAGGACTGAATCTATCCGAGGGATTTATGGCCCACTACAACATCTGAGGAATCTGGCCCAGAGAGAGTGAGGGCATCGGAGCTCTAACTCTGGTCTGTCATCAACTTAGAGACAATAAAACTTTCACACTACTTATCTACAAACTAATTAAGGACTCAATTTACAAGCTCATTCTGTTATTTTGTTTTGTTTTGATCTTAAGAATGTCCATCCATCACATCTTGCTCCCACTCTGCTGTGTATATATATGTGGTTCTTCACACACCTTGTTATACCATGCCTGAGGAAGAGACCTAAGAAGTCTCGAAAGCTTGCATTTTAACAACATTTATTTTTGTTAGCCATTAAAAGGTATCATATTTGCTAGATTGCTATTTTGTTTTTCTCACTGAGGAACAATAAAACTTTTCTTATCAACTGGCTAACACGGTACCAAACTTTTGTCTGTGAATGTGAAACAGTCATGTACGTGTTATCTGTGCTTAAGGTACAGTGCCTACATTAACGACACTACAGAATGGCTTCCCGGAGACACCTGTAACACCCTATCTTAGGCAGTAGATGCACCAGCAGAGAGGTATTATATGTATGGCAGTAGAATGGAATGGAACCTACTGACCAGACATAATCAGGTGACGATCATCTGAAAAGCAGTGGGCGATTCGTGCAGCAATCAATGACTCTCAGCAGTGTGATTGGTCAGCTCTGTGATTATTACCACTTGAGCGCAAACACTTGTATGTGATTAAAGACAAGTCCACTTATCTCACATATCAATGACTCTCAGCAGTGGGATTAATGAATGATGATGCAAGATGGAATTGTCCTTCGGCCCTCCCACCTACCCTTATGTTGCGGAAATAGGACATGCACACATTAACAAACCAAACATTTCAGCAACAGGGCCTAAAAAAACAATTAATATCTCCCTGTATAAACTGGCTCTACAGAGACAAGATGTCATTGTCACTCCTCATCCTCCTCCTCTGATTCCTCGCCCCCTTCAGTGTGTACTTCCTCATCCTCACAGATTATCAATTTGTCCCCGCTGGACTCCACAATCACAGGTCCCGTTATAATATCTGGAGGCAATTCCTGCTCTTCATTGAATAATTGATAATTCATTTTTATAAACATCATCTTCTCCACATTTTGCGGAAGCAACCTCCTTGGCCACTCAGTGACCAGGTTCCCCTCTGCACTAAAAACTCTTTCGGAGTACACACTGGAGGAGGGAAAACTCAGATAAAAAAAGAGACAATTTGTACAGGGGCTTCCAAGCCTTTTTTTCCTGTCAGTACAGGTAAGGACTGTCTGACATGTCTACTTGGATGCTGTCACCAAAGTAATCCTCCACCATTTTTTCAATGGTGACAGCATCCAATGCAGCGACAGTAGACATGTTAGCAATCGTTGCCAGGTCCTTTAGTCCGGACCAGATGTCCAAACTCCCTCCTGCCTGCCCTGCATCCCCGCCAGCGGGTTGTGGGGGAAGTCGCAGCTGTTTCCTCGCAGACACATTTGTGGGAGAAAATGAAGGAGGAGCTGGGGCTGTGTCACAGTCCCCTTCAGATGACAATCTCATGCCCAGCAGGTCTTTGCACCTTTGTAGACTTGTGTCTGCCGGAAACATACGCTTTAAACCGAGGATCGAGCACGGTGGCCAGAATGTATTCCTCTGACTTTAGCAGACTGACCACATTTGTATCCTGGCAAAGCATATGGAAAGCTTCATCCACAAGAATGACATGCTTTGCGGAATCGATAAGCTTTAGCTCCTCCTTCACTTTCTTCAGCTGCTTCTGCAACAGCCTGATCAGGGGAATCACCTGTCTAATGCTGGCAGTGTCGGAACTGACTTCACGTGTGGCTAGTTCAAACGGCTGGAGAACCTTGCACAACACGGAAATAAGCCTCCACTGTGCTTGAGTCAGGTGCAGCCCCGCTCCTCTGCCTATGTCGTAGGTGGCCATGTAGGCTTGAATGGCCTTTTGCTGCTCCTCCATCCTCTGCAGCATATAGAGGGTGGAGTTCCAGCGCATCTCCACCTTTTGTTTAAGCTGATGGCAGGGCAAGTTGAGGAGTTTTCTGCAGGCAGTGGCAGAATGCCGAAAGGGTCTGCAAATTTTGCAAGCATTTCCTAGACGCTTCTGTCACTTCTGATGAAATGCTGCACCACCAAATTTATTGTGTGGCAAAACATGACACATGCTGGAAATTGCCCATGTGTAATGCCCGCACAATGATACTGGCGTTGTCCGACACCACAAATCCCCAGGAGAGTCTAAGGGGGGTAAGCCACTAGGAGATGATTTCCCTCAGTTTCTCTAAGAGGTTGTCGGTGTTGTGCCTCTTCCTGAAACCGGTGATACACAGCGTAGCCTGCCTTAGAAGGAGCTGGCGTGCAGGAGATGCTGCTGCTGTGGAGGCAATGCATCTACCTGGTGGGTTGTCACAGTCATATAGTCTTTAGTTTGCCCTGATCTACTTGTCCACATGTCCGTAGTTAAGTACAGCTGCATTTTTCAGGACACTTTTTCTGACGTCCCTGTACATCCCGGGTATCACCTGCCTAGAGAAGTGGAATCTAGATAAGACTTGGTACCGGGGACACAATACCGCCATCAACCGTCTAAATCCCACTCCAATGATGGCGGAAACCAAAGGCCGTCTAACACCAACATAGCTGTCAAGGCCGCAGTTATCTGCTTTGCCATAGGATGTCTGCTGTCATATTTTATCCTCATGGCAAACGACTGTTGGACTGTCAATTGCTTAGTGAAATATGTAGCGGTCTTACGACTTCCCCTCTGGGATGATGACCGACTCTCAGCAGCTGCAACAGCATCAGCAGCGACAGTAGTAGGCGTAGCACTGCACGATCCCCTGGAGAGGAATCTCGGATAGAAGAGGAGTCAGTCATGCTGGTGACATGGCCTGCCGGACTGCCCCTGATCCTGGTGGTGTGCTTTTCAGGTGCTTGGCTCCAACAGGAGGACCAAGGGATTTAGGTGACCCTGGACTGCTAGCCACAGTTTCTGAACTAAACACTGATTTATGAAGGTTCTTCAGGTGACGTATAAGGGAGGATGTCCCTAGGTGGCAAGATCCTTACCCCTGCTTATTGGAGCTTTACGTAAGCTTCATATGGCAATACATTTTTTGTCCAAACTCGGGTAAAAAAATTCCAGACCGTAGAGGTGGATTTATTGGTCCTCTGCCCAGGCATGGCGATGGGCTTTTCATCCCATGGATAACAACTGTTTCCCCCCCTGGTGCCTCATTTAAGAAAACCCCCTCAGCATCCTCCTCATCACCTTCCTCCTCAGCGCCAGCTACATCAATATCCTCCTCTCAGTCTACAACATTGACAACTTCATTATCTAAATCAGGAACCTGCACTGTGGGTGATACTTCCAGCATATGCAGAGGGAGTGCTGAAAATGGTGGAAGGAGCCACCTCTTCCCGTACAGCGATGGGAACATCAGGGATTGCAACTACCAACACCCTTGGACTCTGCTTGTCTTCTTTAGTAGGCAGAGATGTTTGTTGTGTTTTTGATGACAGCTGAAATTGCTTCACATTTCTAAAGGGGGAGTAGGAGAGCTTGCATGGTCATGTGTAGTTGAACCATGAATGCAGGCCATGGTCTTAACCGTTCTTTGCTGTAAATGGCACATTGCCAATTTTACGTTTCTCCTCCAATGATTTGAATTTATTGTTTTTGGTCCTCCTTTTACTCAACTTTGGCTTTTTGGATTTTACATGCCGCGTACTTTGACACTGGACATTGGACTTGGCAGACGACGTTGATGGCATATCATCATCTATGTCACCATTACTACTTGCATTTCCAGCAGATTCAGAAGTAAGAGGAAGCAGCCCTTCATATTTCCCTAATTGATTCTCCATATTTTGGCTCTACATTATTTTTGTGGAGTTATGCAATATATTACACCACAGGACAGCACCACTGGAGTGCAAGTATATGGCAGTAGATGCACCAATAGAGAGGTATTATATATACGGCAGTAAATTAATTATGCCCCACCAGAAAGATATTATATATACGGTAGTAAACTAATTATGCCCCACCAGAAAGATATTATATATACTGTAGTAAATTAATTAGGCACCTCCAAAAATATATTATATATACGGTAGTAAATTAATTATGCACCACCAGAAAGATATTATATATATGGTAGTGAATAAATTAGGCACCACCAGAAAGATAATATATATATATATATATATATATATATATATATATATATATATATATATATATATATATACAGTAGTAAATTAATTATGCACCACCAGAAAGATAGTATATATACGGTAGTAAATTAATTAGGCACCACCAGAAAGATATTATATATACACACACACGGTAGAAAATTAATTATGCACCACTAGAAAGATATACGGTAGTAAATTAAGTAGGCACCACCAGAAAGATATACGTTAGTAAATTAATTATGCATTTCCAGAAAGATATATGCTAGTAAATTAATTAGGCCCCACCAGAAAGATGTACCGTAATAAATTAATTAGGCACCACCAGAAAGATATCTGGTAGTAAATTATTTATGCACCACCAGAAAGATATACAGTAGTAAATTAATTAGGCACCACCAGAAAGATATACGGTAGTAAATTAAATATGCACCACCAGAAAGATATACGGTAGTAAATAAATTAGGCCCACACTCTTATATAGTGTGGCGAGCGTAGCGAGCCACCGTGCCGGAAGCGTGGCGAGCGCAGCGAGGGGCCGCGTATTACTTTACATGTATTCCGCGTCCCCGTGCGGGGCACGCCGCGCTCGCCACGCTTCGGGCTCGGTGGCTCGCTGCGCTTGCCACACTATATAATATCAACTCCACGCCGACGTGGATAGTGGGGGTATGAAAAGGTCGGAGGACGCGTACCGCCGCCCCCCGCGGGCTCGCTGCGCTCGCCACGCTTCGGATTCACGTTCATAGTGGGGGTGGCGTGGGGGTGCATTTTACATTGTAAGCCCCCATTAGGGTGCTTATACAATTTAAAATCGCATCGCATTGTATGGCATTGTATGAAATATTTTTCATATACATTTTGTTGTTCCCACAATGCTATACAAGTTTAACATTGTATGACATCAGGGGAAATCTAGTCGCATTGCATACCATCGCATGCCTTATGGTCTGCGATGCGATGGGCGCCGTGATAGTACACAAGTACCGTAAATTAATTATGTACCACCAGAAAGATATACGGAAGTAAATTAATTAGGCACCAACAGAAAGATATGGTAGTAAATTAATTATGCACCCCCAGAAAGATATACGGTAGTAAATTAATTAGGCCCCACCAGAAAGATATATGGTAGTAAATTAATTAGACAACACCAGAAAGATATAATTAATCCATATCAATTAAAATCATCAAGCATAGTCGACGTTTCGAGTCACAAACGACCCTTTGTCAAGACAGCTTATGGTGTCATCACTCCATTTGAGCAGCAGCTGTCATGGAGTGATGACACCATAAGCTGTCTTGACAAAGGGTCATTTGTGACTCGAAACGTCGACTATGCTTGATGATTTTAATTGATATGGATTAAAGAATTGCCTTTTAACAGTGGAAGAAGTCTGGTGAGTGTGCTTTGTTGTATCAACAACCCATTTGGATACATATTGCATGCACTGGAGGACCACCAGAAAGATATACGGTAGTAAATTAATTATGCACCACCAGAAAGATATACGGTAGTAAATTAATTAGGCACCACCAGAAAAATATTATATATACGGTAATAAATTAATTAGACCCCACCAGAAAGATGTTTTATACGGCAGTAAAATAATTATGCCCTATCAGATAGATATTATATATACAGCAGTAATTTAATTAGGCACCACCAAAGAGATTTTATATATATGGCAGTATAATTAATATGCACCAGCAGAGATATTATTTTATTTAGTAGATGCACCAGTACACTGTTAATTTATTAATATTTATTTATGTCAGACTCAGTAGTACAGTAGATGCACCAGCAGAGAATATGTTTACTAGTTATGTAAGGCTGTAAAAAATACACCAGCAGGGTTTTATTATAAATTATACAGCAGATGCTCAAGCAGACTGGTATACAAGTGGTTAATAAGGTTAACAACAGTGCACACTGCAGAAATATACACATGATATAAACAACAATTTATCTTCATTCGACTTATCCATTGCTGCCAAATTACCCCGATGTTGCTACCAACAACCGCAACTTTCTAAAACCATTTGCTGGACTGACAACATACATTCAAGTACGCGGTGATTGTGACAGCAGCTGAGTAACGTGCGGTAAGAGACGTCCCTCCATCTGGACGTCCGAGCTTCCACTACAGCGTGCGGCCGTGTCAGCTCCCAGTGCCAGCTCCCCCAACATCGAAGCCACGCTGGTTGTCAGCAGACTGGCCACCACCCCGGCATCACTGTGTCTGCTCCCGGTATTGGCTCCCTCCACATCGGAGCAACACCGGTGGTAGCGGACACTCAAATAGGAGCATCACTGCATCTATCTCCCTGCACAAGCCAGTAATATATTTAATAATTCTACCTGGAACATTATCATTAGATGAAGCATTTGGTACAATACTCCTTAACTAAGGAAACTATTTGGACATTTAGGTCCAGTGGGAGCTCTCTATTTACTTTTAATTAATTCAACATTGAGGTTGTTCTGAAGGCATGCGCAATAATAGGGGTTGTGGCCAGCACCTAATAATGTGGGAGGCATGATCAGTGTTCTGTTTTGGTGGTCTACTCATGGGTGTGCCTAGCATAGGAAAACTGCAGGGAGATATATTGGCGGGTGCCCTCCAAAGGTGCACCCTCAGGATGCCGATGTCCTAAAAAACTTGCGGGGTGAGGCGGCACTCCAGTCATAAAATTAATACTGAAAGCTAAAACTCGGTAGACAGCGTTTCAGCACCTTTTGTGTGGTCCCCTAAGTTTACCACACCATATACCCCTTATACTGTACTTGCCTCTTACACATTATGCCACATGGAATGAGCCAAAATTCACACCGACTGAGCCAAATTTCACATTATGCCACACAGATTAAGGCAAAATTCACATTTTGCCACATGGATTGAGCCAAAATACACACTATACCAAACAAATTAAACAATAATGCACAATATGCAGCATAAAAAGGGACATTGCGTGCCAAAGGAGTGCATTAAAAATTCACACCATAATTCCCAATACATGTTAAGCCCCATTGCCAGGCGTTCCATGCTCGTTACCATGTGGGATTACATGCTCATTGCCAATTGGGAATACATGCTCATTGCCAATTGGGAATACATGCTCACGGTAACTGGGGGACAGCCACCGCCGGGCAGAAATGACAGCCGGGCAGGCTATTCAGAGCACTGCAGGTCCCGGCTATTTGAAATAATACCCCTTTCGCACCAGAAAATGCAGGAATTTACCCAAAAATATGGTCCCAGGATCATGCAGGGACATTCCCGGGCTGGCCCCTTTTACACTAGCCTAGTCCCTGCATTTTCTGGAGTGAGGGGGAGAAAAAACCACTCCACACTCCATTAAACAACCAGCTATATCTTCAGAACCAACTGACCCATTTACATGTCGGTTTTGAATGATTTTGATCCCGTAAAACTGGGCCATTTGGCTCCAGAGTAATCTGTCCTCAAACAACATGAACAGCCATGAAATTACATTTCAGAAATGAAAATATCGGTTTACCCACAATATCTTAGAAACATAGAATTTGACGGCAGATAAGAACCATTTGGCCCATCTAGTCTGCCCCTTTTTTAAACATGTTACCTCAAACCATATTTGATCCTCATTTTTTTGTAAGGATATCAATATGCTTATCCCAAGCATGTTTAAATTGTACTACTGTATTTGCATCTACCACCTCTGATGGTAGGCTATTCTACTTATCTACTACTCTTTCTGTGAAGTAATTCTTCCTCACATTTCCCCTGAATCTTCCTCCCTCTAGTTTCAGTGCATGTCCTCATGTTCTGTTACTCCTCTTCCTGTGAAGAATGTCTCCCACCTGTACCTTGTTAAAACCCTTGATATATTTGAAAGTTTCTATCATGTCCCCCCTTTCCCTTCTCTGCTCTAAAGTATACATATTAAGATCTTTTAGTCTTTCCTGGTACGTTTTGTGATGTAGGCCATGCACCATTTTAGTTGCCCTTCTTTGTACAGTCTCTAATGTATTTATATCCTTGTGGAGATATGGCCTCCAGAACTGAACACAATACTCTAGGTGAGGTCGTACCAATGACCTATACAGTGGCATTATTACTTCTTTCTTTCTACTGCTGATACATCTCCCTATGCAACCAAGCATCTGACTTGCCTTCTTCATTGCTTTGTTACATTGTCTACCTGCTTTTAAGTCCCCTGAAATAGTGACACCTAGATCCCTCTCTTCCTCAGTAGTTTCCATTATAGTGCCATTTATACTATATTTAGTCTTTGGATTTCTGAGACCCAAGTGCATGATTTTGCATTTTTTGGCATTAAACTGTAGTTGCCATGCTCTTGACCATTCCTCTAATCTACCTAGATCCTCAATCATTTGTTTTACCCCTCCTGGTGTGTCTACCCTGTTGCATACCTTTGTGTCATCTGCAAAAAGGCACATTTTACCCTCAATTCCATTTGCAATATCCCCAATAAAGATATTAAAAAGCACCGGTCCAAGTACAGATCCCTGGGATACTCCACTTGTAACCTTTCCCTCCTTTGACTGTACTCTGTTTACTACAACTCTCTGTTTTCTGTCCTGAAACCATGTTCTTATCCATTCAACTATCTTAGAATCCAATCCCAAGCTTTCAAGTTTATTAACAGTCTGCAATGTGGGACAGTGTCAAAAGCTTTACTAAAGTCTAGATAAGCTACATCTACAGCCCCACCTTGATCTATTACTTTAGTCACCCAGTCAAAAAAGTCAATAAGATTTGTTTGACATGTTCTTCCCCCAGTAAACCCATGCTGTTTTGGATCCTGTAAATTGCTGGTTTTGAGATATTTACAACTCTTTGTTTTAAGAGTGTTTCCATCAATTTCCCTTCTACTGATGTAAGGCTCACTGGTCGATAGTTGCTTACCTCTTCCTTGCTTCCACTTTTGTGCAGTGGGACTTCATTCGCTGTTTTCCAGTCCTCTGGGATTACTCCAGTAGCTAGTGACTGGTCGAATAATTCTGTTATTGGTTTTACCAGCTCCCCTTTAAGCTCTTTTAGTATCCTTGGATGTATCCCATCTGGCCCCATTGATTTATCCACTTTCAGTTTTGAGAGTTCTGTGAGGACTTTCTCCTCTGTAAATGTACTTGTCTCTCCCTCAGTTTTCTGACTATACTTGCAACCTAACTGTGGCCCCTTCCCCTCTCTTTCAGCAGTGAATACTGAGCAGAAATAATTATTAATATTATCTGCTATTACATTGTCCCCCTCAAGAAAACTTCCACTCTCTGTCTTCAGTCTAATTATTCCACTTTTTGTTTTTCTCCTTTCACTTATACACCTAAAAAAAGTTTTCCCCCCTTTACCCACTGACTGGGCCATTTTCTCTTCAGCCTGTGCTTTTGCACATCTGATTACCTTCTTAGCCTCCTTCTGTCTAACAAGATACACCTCTTTGTCCTCATTCTTCTGCATCTGCTTAAATTTCTTGAAGGCCAACTTTTTTGCTTTCACAATACTTGCTACTTCTTTTGCAAACCACAATGGCTTTCTTTTTCTTGTGTTTTTCCTAACTCTTTTGACACAAAGTTCTGATGCTTTTAGAATTGCACTTTTTAATTTTTCCCACTTATCCTGCACTCCTTCCAAGTTCCTCCACTCTGCCAAAGAATCCCTTACAGAGTTTCCCAACTCTACAAAATCAGCCTTCCTAAAATCGAACACCTTTGTTTTTGTGTGCGATGAGTCAGTCTCTGTCTTTATTTTGAACCATACTGCTTGATGGTCACTGGTTCCCAGATTTTCACCCATATTTATGTCAGATATTCTGTCACCATTTGTAAGTATTAAGTCTAATATTGTGTCCTTACGAGTGGGCTCCCTCACCAATTGCTGGAGGGATGCTCCTTGCAAAGAATTCAGCATGTCCCTACTTCTGGTGGAACTTGCAACATGCAGCTCCCAGTTTACATCAGGTAGATTAAAGTCTCCCATGATTATCACCTCTCCTTTTAATGCCATTTTATTGATGTCCTGCAATAGGCTCTTGTCTAGTTCCTCTTCCTGACCTGGTGTTCTGTAGATCACCCCTATACGAAGAACCAATGAACCCATATGGACCAGCTTGGTATCAGATTGAAGGCCCAATGATTTGGGTTTGACTGAGATCAACCTCAAACTTCTGTGATGCCGGAGGGGGAAGTGCTAGCCGTTGGAACCGGGTGGGGGTCGGAATTAGCGGGTCCCATGTTATCCTATGGGGAAAACGATTCAGCTTTGCCTGGTGGTATCTGCGGTTCCTGGGGGGCTAGTGACGTGGGGCCAGGCTCGTTGGAAAGCCCTGAGAGTGGGCCTGGAGCTGTAGCTCCATCAGGCCCATTGTTAATCCGGCCCTGCTCTAAGTGTATATAGTTGGATGCTAATAATTAATTATTTTAATCACTGTCTAATGAATGTATTTTTATATTGATATAATTTTATTGTGTATTTCTTGAATTTAATATAAACTGGGTTAAAAAAATTAATAAATAAAAGATCAACACAGTGCGCTCTCTTTTTCTTCTTTAGTTTTATGTCTGATATAAGGCTGTAAAAAATACACCAGCAGGGGGATATTATTAATTATACAGCAGATGCAAAAGCAGACTGGTATACAAGTGGTTAATAAGTTTTACAACTGTGCACACTGCAGTCATATACACATGCATGATTGAAGTGATCAGGTAGCGGTACTACTGCTGACTGGGCTAGCAACCAGCCACTGGCAGTGCAGAGTACACACACACCAGAGAGCAGAGCAGACAGTGGCACTAGTAGGCACCCCAGCAGCAAAAAAAACACAGCTCCCTAACCTAACCTAATAAAGCTCTGCACACAGACTCTCCTACTCTCTCTAACCAGCTCAAATCACAAGTGAAAAAGTGTGCCGGACACTCGCTCTTTATATAGCGGTCCGGATCTCACGAGAATCCTGCGCCGGGCAATGACGTTTTGCCTGCGCACCCGGATCCGGGCTCGGATTGATGACGTTTGTGTTGGCTCGGATCTGGGAAATCCGAGCCCGCACATCTCTAGTTTATATGAAGGGTAAATATTGACTGCTTAATTTTTAAACTGTCATTTAGATTTCGGTTTGAACAAACCCAATCCTAATGCTAACCATTACACCAAATGTACTTCCTCTAGAACAAACACTTCCTGTATAACAATGATTCAACTTACACCACCCACATGCTGTACAGCATACATCTACAATGACTTGTTCCCATATTTTTTTTTATAAAGAACCAGTAAACTTTTGAATTATATTCTTAAATTCAGAATTCTTTATCTTTATACTGTATGCTGATTCCTGTGGAAGCTCATATGAATGATGTTGCCCTAACAATTGAATTTCTTTGAGCCTCTGTGAATCACTGAAGAAGGTCAGCTTTTATACTGTACATAAAAGATTGCCTAATTCGAATAAAATTGCTAATACTGTGAATTTCAAGGAAAACAGTAAAAATGAAGACCGAAGTACATTCGGAGAAAATTAAAAATAAAAATACATGCACAAGATGGGGAAATGTTACATAATAAAATCCAAGTGTTTGGCTGTCCCAAGGAGCACTGCTGGGCAGTGTTCCCTCTAAGCTGTGCGCATGTGCGCGCGCACACAACTCGACGAGCATGCGCACAGACATTGCAAAAGAGCGCACAAAGCAGCAGTGGTCCCTTTTTGCAGTTGTGGACTCAATTAATGTGTGTTTTACCCATTAACTACATTGTGTGTTGTTTTTTGAATGTTTAAATGTTTAATATCATTTTGAAGTAAAGTTAACACAAATGCTGAACGTCATTTTCCAGTTATATATAAGTGACGCACAAAATTTTTAATTTCCTTCCAAAGTTGCACAGCCAAAATCTTTTGCCGCACACAGCCTTCGTAAAATTAGAGGGAACATTGCTGCTGGGTCATTTGCTAGGAAATTAAAGCTAAATCCTGTCACCGAGGCATTGCCTCAGAACAAATGCAACATGTACAGAAAGAATTCGATTTGGGTGAGTTATACCGCTTTCACGTTGCAAAATGTAGGGTCATACCAGGACTTTGAAACGGTTCAGTCCCAGAGTGACCCTGCATTTTGCTCCCTTCAGACCCCTTCAGCAACGAGGCGATATTGCCGGGTTGCTGATGTCATGGTAAGGAGGCAGCGATTGGAGCTGACGCTCCTCCAAGCACTGCCTACTCCTTCAGTGTAAACGGGAAATGTGTTAACCCGTTCACACTACACAGCAACGAACCAGTAACAACCCTACATTTTAACCGGTTTGTAATGCCGGGTTGCTGCTGGGCTGCTAGACTGGTAAGCCCTTTCAGATAAGACCTATTAACTGGTCGAACCGGCAACACAAACCGGTATGAACCCAGTAATTAGGTGCGATCTGATAGGGGTATTATTTTGTTTCTGTGCAGGGAAATATTGGCTGCTTTTAGATTTCAGGTTCAACACATCCCACCCAAATCTAACTCTCTATGCACATGTTACATTTAAAAAATGTGCCTTGTGATCAGTGGAAAGGCATGGGTGAAAACGGATGCAAGAAAGGGTGAAACCCCCCATGATTGAATACTAACTTGCAAAACATTGTCTTTTTTTGCTTTGCTTGGTAAAAAAATGTCAATGATTGTATACCCTCCTATATTGTAATTGTGTTTTTGGTACTTGTTTCCTAGCAAGGCCACACCGATCATGATCGTGGGCATCGTTGGTAAAAATCGGGGGCATCGCGGCCATCGCATGCACTAAAAAATCGGGTGCGATGGTACCGACGCGATGCCCGCGATTTCCCATAGGGAACAATGTTAAATGCCTCAATTTACCCGCGATGCCCCCGATTTCCCATAGGAAACAATGTTAAATGCCTAAATTTACCCAAATCATCATAGGGAACAATGGTAAATGGGCCAGAAACCCCCCAAAACACCCCTGAACAGTGAAGCGTGGCGAGCGCAGCGAGCCCGCGAGGGGCGGCGGTACGCGTCCTCCGACCTTTTCATACCCCCACTATCCACGTCGGCGTGGAGTTGAGAATAGAATAGTGTGGCGAGCCCGAAGCGTGGCGAGCGCACGCGGATACCTGTCGAAGGGACGCGTTAACCTGTGAAGGTATCCGCGTTCCCTCGAGGGGCTCGGTGGCTCGCTGCGCTCGCCACACTATTCTATTCTCAACTCCACGCCGACGTGGATAGTGGGGGTATGAAAAGGTCGGAGGACGCGTACCGCTGCCCCTCGCGGGCTCGCTGCGCTCGCCGCGCTTCGGGTTCACGTTGATCGTGGGGTGGCGTAAACTACTTTTGGGGGGACATTTCACTGTTCAGGGGTGTTTTTGGGGGTTTCTGGCCCATTTACCATTGTTCCCTATGATGATTTGGTGAAATTGAGGCATTTAACATTGTTTCCTATGGGAAATCGGGGGCATCGCGGGTAAATTGAGGCATTTAACATTATTTCCTACGGGAAATGGGGGGCATCGCGTCTGGACCATTTAAGCCTTTTTTAGCCACCTGCGACGCGACCGACGCGATTTTGACTTTTTTCAATGCATTTCAATGGGAAAATCGGGATTGTGGCCGTGCTAGGAAACAAGTACCGTGTTTTTTCTATTTAAGAAAGCAGTACTGCTAATGCATTATTTTTATTTTGTGTTTCATGCTTTTATATAATAAATGTTTTAATTTTGCAGATAAGAGGTCGTATAGGGTCAGTAGGTCGACAGGCCTTAGCTCGACACATGAAAAAGGTTGACATGGCTTTAGTTCAACAGGGATTGTTAGGTTGACACAATCATTAGGTCGACATTGGTACGGTCGAGAGTCAAAAGGTCGACATGGGTTTTTATGTTTTTCTTTTAAGCCAACATGTGTCACAGTATTTCATGCCCTACCATCTACTAGGGCAGGGGTGGCCAACCAATCAGAGGTAATGCACTAAAAAATATGTTATGGTAAGACAAAGAGCCGATACCATGAAAAAAAATTGGTGTGGCCTAGCTCTATCAAGGCCACGCCCCATTTTTAAAGTCCAATTAGCGGACCTCTGAAATCAGGGCATTTGGGAGGTATGCATTTTTGCTATATAAAACCATCTAGCACCATCAAATGAGCAGTACATTTATGATTTTAATAAGTTTTATTTTAAACCGGCAGCCCATTTAATGTATATATAACGCCTTGTGACACATTTATCGGTACTCTTTACCTATCACGGCGCCCATCGCGGGCATCGCGGGTACATTTATGTCTGGCCGCGACGCGACCGACGCGATGCCCGCGATTTGCCATAGGAATCAATGTTAAAAGGCCCGATGGACACGATTTTCATGTTAAATGGCTGAATGGACCCGATTTTACCATAGCAAACAATGTTAAATGGGCCTTAGAGCCCAAATACTTACCCTGAACTCTGAAATGGCCCCCCCAATTGTTTACGCCACCCCACGATCAACGTCAACCCGAAGCGTGGCGAGCGCAGCGAGCCCGCGAGGGGCGGCGGTACGCGAGGGGCGGCGGTACGCGTCCTCCGACCTTTTCATACCCCCACTATCCACGTCGGCGTGGAGTTGAGAATAGAATAGTGTGGCGAGCGCAGCGAGCCACCGAGCCCGAAGCGTGGCGAGCGCAGCGAGCCCCGCGCGGGGACGCGGATACCTTCACAGCTATACGCGTCCCCTCGCGGGCTTCACAGGTATCCGCGTCCCCTCGCGGGGCTCGCTGCGCTCGCCACGCTTCGGGCTCGGTGGCTCGCTGCGCTCGCCACACTATTCTATTCTCAACTCCACGCCGACGTGGATAGTGGGGGTATGAAAAGGTCGGAGGACGCGTACCGCCACCCCTCGCGGGCACGCTGCGCTCGCCACGCTTCGGGTTGACGTTGATCGTGGGGTGGCGTAAACAATTGGGGGGGCCATTTCAGAGTTCAGGGTAAGTATTTGGGCTGTAAAGCCCATTTAACATTGTTTCCTATGGTAAAATCGGGTCCATTCAGCCATTTAACATGAAAATCGTGTCCATCGGGCCTTTTAACATTGATTACTATGGCAAATCGTGGGCATTGCGTCGCGGCCATCGTGTGCACATTTATGGCCGGCCGCGACGCGACCGACGCGATGTCCATGTTTAACATGGTTTTCAATGGGAAATCGTGGACATCGCGTCGGTCACGTCGCGTCCGGGCATCTTTAGCCCGCATACGACGCGACCGACGCGATTTTTTACCTCACGATGCCCACGATCAAGATCGTGGGCGCCGTGCTAGGTAAAGAGTACCCATTTATCTTAGCAACCCATTTAAGCAGTACAAAATGCCAAACGAGACATTACTATATTATTCTTGCAGCACTCAATTACAGGATAAGCCTACAGCTGAATCAGTCCACACCACTAGTGACTAAAATAAATTACAAACCTAAGAAAGGAGCTAGTCCAATAGGGTGAAGCAGGGCGGCCATCAGAAACTGTGGGGCCCGGGACTGACAAAACAAGCAGGGCCCCCCATTGTTAAGGGCCATACACACTACAGCGATCCCGCTGGCGGTGGGGGCGTCATCGACAAGTGCACACACACTTACTGATGAGTGGGTAGACAGCGGCAGGGGAACAACGGTCATGCTGCAGCATGGCTATTGTTAACTATGTCCTCCCTCGTCCGAATATGCTGGACGAAGGAGGCGGTCATTAACGAGGCGCATGTGCAAGCATTGTTAAAGATGCATAGTGTACACACTGGACGATATTGTTCACAATATCGTTCAGTAAGCCCTTTCTGAATGGCATTGTGACCAATATCATCCAGTGTGTATGGGGCTTTACAAGTGTGTGCAGGCGCAAATATTGACTACTTAAAAAAAACAAAAACAAAAACGTTGTTTACTGTGTTTCTCACTCACAAAATAAAAATCTGGTTCTGATGCCAGGTTTTTATTTTGTGAGGGTGAAACACTGTAAACAAATGCTACCACCAGCCTCACGCAATAATTGACAGGATCAGAGAGCCAGCTCCGCCCCCCTCTCCCTTCTGTATTAAAATCAATAATTACCATCACACACAGACAGGTGGGAGGAAGGATGGCAACATGCTGCTCTCCCTTCGCCGGCTCCTCATCCTCCTCAGACTGGCATCGGGGTGAGATGACATTAGTATGTCACTTTGTGGTGCCTGTCGCATGGTGTGGGGGGGGGGGGGGGGGGCTTTCCCCAGGCAGCCGCAGCTGCCTCTCACTATTAAAGATAGCAGGAGGGCTGCGGAGCTGTGGCCCGCTGCAGTTAAATGGGGCAGGCGGCCGGGCTCAGCTGTTTATAAAAGGGGGTGCTGGCGGCCATGCGTGCTGCGGGGATAGAACTGCCCAGGCCCTACCTTTTGTTAGAGCGGTGGGGCCCGGGACTCCCAGAATCCCCCTGTCGGTGGCCCTGGGGTGAAGCACTGGAGAGAGCAGCTGAACACAAAACTGTACAGATAGAGCCCCTCTCATGCTTGCAGGGGCTGGTGATTCTATCGCCAGCCCCCTCCAGCTGCAGGTTCAGTTGTCAGAAGGCAGCATGCACGCACAAGATGCTAGGGCACGCGCCCTACTCCCCGCCGTCTGCCGCCGCCTCCCACGGCCACCCTGAACTCCCCCTAACCCTGCCCGTCTCCCAGAAGCGGGGATGGGCAGGGTCATGCCGCCCAGCTGCCGAGTGACTGGGACGCATGTGCGTATGAGATGCACTTGTTTCCCAGTCTCCACCAGCAGGGACATTCTGCCGAGTGCCGGCAATGAAATAAAGATGCCTCTATAAGGGTCCTTTCTTGTGTCTTTTATAATTTCATACAAGGAAGATTGCTGGGTTTATCAAGGCGGGAAAGGCAAACCAAGCCCTCCTGTCTCACCAAAGAACTCAGTAGTGTGTCAAAATGGCAGGGGGGCAGATGGAAGAGCTGACAGCTGTGGTTAACAGGATACATCTAGTGCATATCTGCATGTGCCCTATATCTGTACTGTTTTACTTGTCTACCTATCTGTCTGTTGCAATCACCAAGTGCTGCCACTGAATGGCTGCCTGGGTGCTGTGCAGCTCAGTAAATATATGTTCCCCATGTCCGTGTCCCTCATCAGGATATATCTAATGTATATCTGTATGTGTGATATACATCTGTACTGTCACTGTTTTACTTGTTCCCACCCTGGCTGTTGCACAGCAATCCAAATCCAATTCCTAGAATATGCAAGTATACCTGGCCAATAAAGCTGATTCTGATTCTGAGCTATTGATGGATCTGGATAGGTTTGGCAACCTTAGGTACTGAGTTGATCTGGCAACCAATAATACTGGGATGGTCTGGAAACCATGATACTGGGTTGGTCTGGGGACCGATGGTATTGGATCGGCCTAGAAATCCATGGTCAGGGTCGGCCTAGGAACTGATGGTCAGGATCGGCCCGGGAACCAATGGTTAGGGTCGGCCTGGGAACCGATGGTTAGCGTCCTGTGCTGCTCTCCGGTAAATGATGACACAGGATGCTGAATATGTTATAAGCAGAATAGCAGGCAGATGGTAATAGACCAGGAATCGATAGCAGAAGCAGCGGGGAAAGGTTCTCTGGACACAGGTGATCTGGAGTCTAGCCTCTGTGATCACTCTCAGGAGGAAGACAATTGTTCAAGGCGCTGGACTCATACCTTCCAACTTTTTGTTCTTGCAAATAGGGACAAAGGCACCCGCCGCAGGTGCGTGCCCGAAATTAGGGGACGTGGCTTGCTGGGAAGGGGCGTGGCCTATTAGCACACCATCCAGTGAGGCCACGCCCCCATTTTGATGCTGTGGAGGCATGGCCCAGAGGCTCTTTGAGCCTCTAGCCATGTCCCCAGCCCCTCGGGCTGCGGGAATAGATGCTGTGCGACTATTTAGCGCTGGTCAGCAACTGCCCCCCCCCCCCCTCGCCGCGGACACTGCCGGCCGCGGGAGGGACTCGGGAATGTCGCAGAAAACTGGGACCTTCCCACGGTATATGTGACAGTTGGGAGGTATGTGGACTGAACAAGTCACATACCTCCCAACATTACCCATTCCAGGAGCGACAGAATGCTCTGTTTCTGGACTTCCCTCTTAATTTATGATTGCCATCACCTGTGTTGAACAGGCTAATTGATCAGAAAGGCGTTTCACCACAGGCGATGTTAATCCTAAATTAAGAGGGAAGTCCAGGAATAGAGCACTGTGTCCTCCCTGAAGAGAGTCATGATGAGAGGTAGGGTGTATGTGTTTGTGTCAGTGGCGTAAATATAGCTCCACAGCCCCTGCGGTGGCGCGCAGAGAAATTGGGGGCGCCGCCGGGGGGCTGCGGGGCTATAGTTACCCGCGGTCTGCGTCTCGCCCGGCTCTCTGCCGGGACCTGCCTGACCGTCACGGTCCCGGCCGGCTCCTGCTGCAATGAAAACTGACAATTAGAAAATGGCTGCCCCCATACTGCAGACAGTTTTCTGTCTGCAGCATGGGGGCTGCCATTTTCTAAGAGTCAGTTTTCATTGTAGCAGCAGGAGCCGGCCGGGACCGTGACGGTCAGGCAGGTGCCAGCAGAGAGCCGGGCGAGACGCAGACCACGGGTGCAGGTACGGGTAAGAAGGGGGGAGGGGGCAGGTTAGGTGTGTGCTGGGGTTGGGGGGCGCTGAAAAAACGTGCGGGGGGGGGGGGCGCAAAATAGTTACGCCCCTGGTTTGTGTGTATATATCTATATATATCTATATGTGTGTGTGTATGCTAATCTGACTGCCAAACAAAGAAAATAAAAAGCAACCAGCAATAAAAATAATAAATGTAAAGACAATAATAATATCATCTGGTTACGCACTCTATTGCAAGGCTGCATTCAAACATGTGCTGGAGGAATGTTTCAATTTGCTATTTTTTGACCCTTGATGTTGCTCTTTGCTTTGTAAATAAAAGTTGAGAAACATCTATATTTTGTAATCACACTTTGCTGCTGTTCCCATCATTCCTCCATGACCCCGGTGTCTCTGCATTTGGTTATCATTCTTAAAGATGCTAATAGATTTTTTTAGCTGTAGGCAGACCAAGCCCCTGCTGGTTAGGAATAATGTGAAAATGTCTTCTGAAAAAGATATTGCCAGCAGGAATTCTTATCTATGACCTAAATCTGCCATTTGTCTTCAGAAACAGGGAAAGAAGTTTGTACGGTGGTCTGACTAATTACGACAAGCAGATCCGGCTGCTGTACCAGACTACATAGAAAAACAGACATACAGTAGACTCTGCTAGTTAATTTGCATTCCCTTAAAAGTCAAATGCAGCGTTAGAGAATATAAGTTCCACTGTTTAAACAAGAACTTTCTAGCAAAGCTATGCAAATTTTAGCCACTGCACAATGTTCGTCTTATGTAGAAATGTTCAAATATCTTTTCTATTCAAAACTTTAAAGAATAAATATCTAATTAGTTTATTCAAGGGAGAGGCATGTGTCATAGATTTCGCTGCATCAATTAGACTGCAAAATAGTTAAAAGAAAAAATATGTTCACTTTCATATATGGAAATGCCCAGCAATAAGACAATGTAAGGTCCATCTAAGACAGTGATGGCTAACCTTGACACTCCAGCTGTTGTTGAACTACACATCCCAGCGTGCCCTGCTACAGTTTTGCTATTTGGCCATGCCAAAACTGATGCAGGGCATGCTGGGATGTGTAGTTCAACAACAGCTGGAGTGTCAAGGCTAGCCATCACTGATCTAAGATATAGGAAATTACTACTTTGCTTGTTCCCAATATTAGAGTGAAAATCAGGAGAAAACTGAAGCAACTACTCAATGTGTACGAAACTATTTAGCCACACCTGCTAATTTTTTATTTCAAGTGTTTTAATCAGAACTGTTGCCACAGGTGTTTCCAATCAAACAATTAGCCATGTAGTAATTTACAAACATTAGTAATACAAAATGGGTTGTTCTGAAGGGATGCAGTTAAAATCCCGGCGGTCGGGATCCCGGCATTCAGAATCCCGACGCCGGAATCCCGACCGCCGAAATCCCGACACATTCTCCCTCCGTGGGTGTCCACGACACCCCTGGAGGGAGAATAAATTAGTGTGCCGAGCGTAGCGAGGCACCGGGCCCAATGCGTGGAAAGCGCAGCGAGCCCGCAAGGGGGGGGGGGGGGCGATCCACGTCCCCCCCTTGTCTGGATTTTGGCTGTCGGGATTCCGGCGTCGGGATTCTGAACGCCGGGATCCCGACCGCCGGGATTCAATACTGAATCCGTTCTGAAGAGCTCAGTTACTTTTGGCATTGTACTGTGGTAGGATGCCACCTAGACAGTTTCATCCAGCTGGTTGTAGCATGGTCAAATGTTAGTGAAAAGAAAGTAAAAGTATCTAGAAACAACTCAGACATGAAGCTGAAGAATAAGTAAAAGCATGCTGATTCCATAGCTGATGAGTTTGTTATTGGCATTAATGTACAGTAATCAAAGGTTAGGAGGAAGAGGTAGAACCGAGTTCCTGCATCTCTAATGTTAGGTGGAACTAGTTCCACCTCCACCATAGCCATGCACAGTAATTTTAGAAGAAAAGACCACCCCACCACCCACATCAATATGGAGATGCAGATGGAATAGTGCACTGGCAATATGCAGCCACCATCCCTTCCTCAGGCCTAATTTATAAGTTTTTATCTCTGTCTCAGTCTTTAAATTGTATCTGAGTGTGGCGTCCCGCTATTCTGATAAATCTGTGTATCTTCGGGTACCCCTTTAGGCAGTGCAAGTACAGTAAGGCGGCGCCTATGGCAACACTGTTGTCCGGAGCATCACATTTAACTACCCTGAGTCCCTGTAACCACTGGAGAACAGCAGCGGCCAGCGCATGTGTCTCCACACACGTGCGGCACCGAAGCTTCCCTGAGGGGTTCAGAAGAGTCGCCGGTAAGCCCTAAGCTGCACCATCCCCCTCCTCCGAAAACCCACAGAACACATCCAGGCTCTAAAGGGGTACCTGAAGATACACAGATTTATCTGAATAGTGGGATGCCGCACTCAGATATACAGTATTTTAAAGACTGAGACAGAGACTAAAACTCATAAATTGGGACTGCATGAACATCAATCCCTGAATTGTATACAAAGCAAGAGACCAGTGCTAACAGTCTGGCACACGCGCTTAGGGCCCGGTGCACAGAGTGGAGCACGGTACTGGAGTATTTGTTAGGATTTACGGCTGCCAGCACCATTTATGAATATTGTTATTTTTATCCATTTGTTTACAACTTTTGAAGTAAAGGCAATTAATATCATAATTGTGTCATTAGCAATATTGTGCAATACACTAACCACTGGTTTAGACACATAAGCAAACAGGACAGAGCACAACACTAACAACCTGATTTATCCTATGTTATTACACACAGGAGAATCCTAGTCAGATCCCCAAGTGTTTGCAGCTAGTCCGTAATTGCGCAGGTACACAACAAACTAAAATTCTCCTTCCTCAGGCGTGGCAACTCCATGGTTCTCCTCAACATGCGACCGACCCCTCCTGGTAATCACAAACACACTATGTCTGTCAAATTGCATTTCTCCCCTCCTTCATTGTCCCAATATGTAAAAAAAAACATCATGTTACAATGTAACATAATGTGAATAAGGGGCACTACTATGTGGTGTAATATGAATCAGGGGCACTACATGTGGTGTTATGTGAATAGGGGGTACTATTGTGTAATCATGCCCCTTCCTTGTGAGTCCACTGTCCCTCCATTAAGTATGGTAGGGCACAAATTTAGTTTTCAGGGGGTGCCGAAAATCCTAGCACCGACCCTGGCTCAGTCTAATGAGCTGCAACGGGTAAATAAGTTCAGCTACCTCTACAGGAACACTTTAAGATCTGGATGTAATCACAAAAACTGTGCATTGGGAGCCTAATGTATTGCGTTGCCATGACTAAGCAGCTGTATACAAGACTCACATGCAAGTCCAATGCCAAGTATAGATGGAGTGGTGTTGAGCACATTGACACTGGACTGTGGAGCAGTAAAACATGAATCATGCTTCTCTGTTTGGCATTGAGATGGGTGAGTCTGGGTTTGGCATATGCTGAGAATGTTACCTGCTTGACTGCATTATGCCAACTGTGAAGTTTGGAGAGGTGGGATAATTAAAGACATACAATAGGGGAAAATTGACTAAGATCGAATGGCTACAAATGCCTGTATTCGTAACCATTCAATGTCAATTACCGGACATACATTTTTTGCTAATTTGTTAAGCCAAAAATCCGTTTGTGCAAACTGTTATACTAATGGTATATTAATTTGTATTTATTTTTATGAATGAAAACACCATCGAAAGAACACATACTATTTCATCATTCACTTGAATGGTGAATACAAATTTACTATCAGGTCGTATGCTGAATACGGCCGGTAATTCAGCATAAAATATGACCTGGAAAATACTCCTAATTTTCAAGGGGTAATTGGCGGAAGCCTTCTTAGTTTAAAACATAGAATGAATAAAAAATTATTTAAAAATTCAGGCGGGATGCTAGGATTCTCCTGTATCTCTGTAACCAGCACCAGGCTCAGTGGTGTAACTAGAAATTTTGCACCTCCCTCCCCAAAAATGTTGCCACTTTCTCGATGCTAAGGGTTTCATGCTCATTGCCAAGGAGTGTAGGGTCGGGAGAAGCTGTCTGTTGCTGCGTTGAGGAGATCATTAGTTCATTAGGAGATCATTAGTTCCCCGCATCAGCAGTGCATTGCGGCCAACTGCATGCCCCTTCACTGTCGAGGGCCTCTGTGCAATGCCCCAACTACAGCAGAGGTAGTTTTCACCCTGCTAGACGGAATCTGTAACTTCTGGGTTATGATACACAATACACTACACAGTAGGTCCTATGGGATTCAGTACTGAATCCCGGCGGTCGGGATCCCGGCGTTCAGAATCCCGACGCCGGAATACCGACAGCCGAAATGCCGACAAGGGGGGGACGTGGATCGCCCCTTCTTGCGGGCTCGCTGCGCTCGCCACGCATCGGGCCTGGTGCCTCGCTACGCTCGGCACACTAATTTATTCTCCCCCCAGGGGTGTCGTGGACACCCACGGAGGGAGAATATGTCGGTATTTCGGCGGTCGGGATTCCGGCGTCGGGATTCTGAACGCCGGGATCCCGACCGCCGGGATATTAACTGCATCCCGGTCCTATGGCATCTATTCATCTTTCCAGCAGGAACCCTAGCATCTATGTCCTTCAAGGTGGTGGACATTTTTTGAGGGACATTTTCAGCAGATTCCATATGGAGGGAGAGACCTAATGGAATCTGCAGAGACCATGTTTCTACACAGTGCTGGCTCCCCCAAGCCACCGCTTGGGCTGCAGTGCCATTGTTATGTCACTGTCCTTACAGCTCAGCCTGTAGCCAATAGAGACACTGTAGCAGGAATAACAGCTCCTGGCCATTCTAGGGGGGTAGGAAAGTATGGGCTTAGCACATCTGGCCTGTTGTGTTCTTAGTAGTCCAGAATAGAGACTATGCAATGTCATGCATTATAGTGTATGCCTCATGCAGAGTTTTGAACAAAAGCTAAAAATCTAGCAAGTTTGCATTACATTTTTTTTTTGCATAACAATTTTTATTACGAATTTCAAATTATTCAAAACATTTTTATAAAGCAGTTGTTTAAACACTTACATGCAAACAAAGGTATTAATAAAAGATCAATTTCTCAGACCAATTTGGTTTTGTGTCTTTTTAACCGTTGTTGGTTGATAGAGAGTAAGTTCCGTAGAAACCAAAAACAATGTCCTTGCTGTAAAGTACAATGTCTGAGGGCTGAGAAGAACATCTAATTGGCTCCTTATATCTATTTTGGAGTACATGGGGTCATAGTATTACATTACTCTAAGAGATCAACTGCTATATTTATGCAACAACTATATATAATAGGGGAAGGGAAAGAAGGGGGAGGAAAGGAGGGTAAGGGGACTAATGATAACATTACATCTTATACCATTTTCATCCAGTGTTGTAATTTCTAACACACTTTGCAATTAGACTATTTCCGATAGTAGCTTTCATACACCTTCTTGGGCTATCTGACGTCTAAGGTACCACGTAGTGGATTCAAAAACTTTGTTTATTTTAGATTGTAGTTCTGCATCCAGGCTATATATGAATATTTCCCATTTTTTAAAATCTAGCTGCATCCTTTTCTGCCGTGGGGAGTAGGGCGTGTCTTTCATAAAATAAAATGTCCAATAATGCAAGCTTAAGCTCTTGGATCGAAGGGGCCCATCTTTGGATCCAATGGAGCAATATCAATTTCTTTGCCAAAACCAATATTACCGTGAGTATTGGGATAGTTGCTTTTTTATTGGGGCCAAGCTCCCAGTCCTTGTAATAGAGAAACAAGCATGCCATTGGATTCCTAACAAGTTTTACTGCAAGGAGATTGTTAATATAATATAGGACCCTATTCCAATAATTTCTAATTTTACCACATTCCCAAAAATTGTGCATATAGTTCGCCCTCATCATAAAGCATTTATAGCAGTTGCCCAAATCTTCTGGTACAACGTGCGCTCGTTGTACGGGTGCGATATACGCTCTGCTGAGAAACTTATGGTGAGTTTCCTGTAAAGATGCAGAGTATAAATATTTCAAAGTGAGTCCTAATTTTTTGTATACTTGCGGCAGCGGTGGTATGGTTGGGATATCGGTCAGGGGAGGCACATTTTTAATCACTTTTCTACTTTGGCGATCTCGTTTCTGGGAGATGGCCCGAGAGAACAAGCAGCCAGACAATGCTGGGGGCAGGGCCAGGCTAAATGCTAAATTAGGCCCTGTCGATCAATGGAAACAACCCATGATTGGATCATTTTTATTGGATAGAATCGACTACCCCCTCTGCAGATAACATTGATTCACAGTATTTATTTCCCCATTCTTCCCACTTCACTAGGAAGTGGGCCGAATGCAGGAGAGGTTCCCACTCTTCCGGGGTGCGGGAGGATACCTAGAGAGTAAGCAAGTATGGGGTATTCTTTAAGTAGCGCTAATTATTTGGCCAACATAAGAATGGGCTAATATCGTGATTTCAGTCCAATGGTCATTGCCGTGCGATGAAAGGTCCCTTGCTTGGGCAAAAACACATGGGATTTGGGATAAGTTTCTGAACCTATCTGTTTTCACAAAAATAGATTTCCACTGGCTGGTTATGATTGCAGTGAAGCATAATCCCTGGAAAATGACGGCTTTTCTGGGATAACTGTTATCCATTAGCCATGGTAATCTCCACAGTTAAGAAGATTATGTCTCACTGTCACCTATTTCAATTCTAAATTTGTGCAAAAGATGCGGTTGAAGAAGGGGTAGCAGGGGTATGGGCAGTGGGATAATGAGCTGCTTATTAATATTTGAGCAGTTTTAAAATATCCTTATTTAGGCCTGCTAAAATAATTTTATCCAGCCTTAAAACCTCTAGCAGGCATTTCTTCCTCTTGATTTAAATGTAAGGATACTTCTAATAAGAGAGAGAGAGAAAATCCTCTTACAATCAATAACGAGATACCCACCAATGGAATTGACTAATGGGTTCCATGTACACTACTGCACCATGTTAGGCACAGATATATTCAGAATTCTGGCACCTTGGCCTATTTTTCTTTAGGGATTACAACTGTAATCATAATAAATGCTATCAATTTTGTTTATTGATTTTGCACATCAGAGTTAACAAGCATCCTTAATGAAACCTATTCATAAATATAGATTAATCATCTTTTAAAGTACTGTACACAAATGGTTACTGCATCTAGGTTTAGATTGATAGATTTTAAGAGAATTCCTTTTGTTAGGAGGTAAATTAATATAAAGCTTTAACATTAAAATTAAGCACCTATGTCACACGGATAGAACATTTGTAATTAAAAGACAGAGTGCTTTGAATAGATTAGAGACATTTCATTAATAAAGTGGAGTTTAGAAAACATGAATATTGCCATGCACTATTTGTAGGAATATAGTCTTAACTCTTTCATTGAGCAAAGCCTTTATTGTTGATGCACTTTTGGGTAAAGTTGATCATGGTGTTATTTCTTATCCTTAAAGTCCATACACACTTGCTGTTTTTGCCCAGCGTGTGTCTGGCTAACGATTATGGGGAAATTGGCTGCTCTGCAAAGCTCTCAGTGCATACACCCTGATAATTTTTCGCCAGTTTGAGCGATTTCCCCCAGGATGGACAGCTTTCCATAGCTGGACACTATGGAAAGCCATCCACTCCCTCGTTCATCTGCTGGTATTACCAGCAGATGAACGGCCGGGCCAGCAATAATGCGTGAGCATGTATCCCTGCTCATCGCTGCCCCGTACACACTGGGCAGCTATCAATCAGCTTAAACGAGTAAACCGAGTGGCTCACGTATACACCGATGCCCACAGCTCACCAATTGTTTTCTTTCTTTTGAGATGAAGTTTAGAACAGGAACAGGATTAAGTAAAGTTAAAGGTATGAGCGTTTATTTCAGGAGTTGCTTGCTTAAAGCTGCTGCTAGATTAGGGGATGGTCAGTCCCCTATTAGACCAAAAAAAGACAGAATAGCAGCGCCTAATTGAATACCTCTAATAAGTGAATCAATTGAATAACACTTTTAATATACAATCTTATAAAATACAATAAAAATCAATTTCATTGATAAAATCAACAGTATGAGTATCCAGATCAAGTGTTGGATAGAAAAGGGTGACAAGCTTGTAAAAACCTGCACTGCACCCAATAGCAGCAGTCCCAATTGGTGGAGTTCACAAGGCAGAAGGTGTCCTGAGGGTCGCTGGGGGGATCGGCTCTGCAGATGGACAATGAGACAATCTGGAACCTCAACGAGTTCTTGCGACCAATTTTATTCAGGGTTCAATAAGCCAAATACATCCAATGGAGGGACCAAGGTCACATGAATGAGCAGGCAAGTCCAGTTAAAAGAAGTCCAACAATGAAGTCTGTGATCTGGATCACCACCAACACATTTCACTGGTCCAAACACCAGCTTTATCAAGGTGTCCTGTTGTGAGCTTGGGCAATTTTCAGACAGCAGGTGGTTTTTTTTAGAAACTCCCAACACGACCCATTCCCGGAGGGACACAACCCTTTTATTTCCAAAACTGTTGTTTTTATCAATGAATTTGATATTTATTGTATTGGTACTTGTTTCCTATCTGGGCGCCCAGGTTTTCTATGTACGGCACCGTAATGAAATCTGATCGCATCGTACACATACACGATATTGAACGATGCGATGCGATGCGATGCGATCCGATTCGATTTCCCATAGGAAACAATGTTAAATGGCTCAATTTAGCCAAATTATCATAGGAACAATAGTAAATGGGCCAAAAACACCCCTGAACATTGAAATGTCCCCCCAAAAGTAGTTGATGCCACCCCGCCATCAACGTGAACCCGAAGCGTGGCGAGCGCAGCGAGCCCGCGAGGGGCGGCGGTACACGTCCTCCGACCTTTTCATGACCTACTATCCACTAGGGCGTGGAGTGAGAATAGAATAGTGTGGCGAGCGCAGCGAGCCACCGAGCCCGAAGCGTGGCGAGCGCAGCGAGCCCCGCGAGGGGACGCGGATACCTTCACAGTTATACGCGCCCCCTCGCGGGCTTCCCAGGTGTCCATGGCGACGCGGACACCTGGGAAGCCCGCAAAGGGACGCGTTTACCTGTGAAGGTATCCGCGTCCCCTCGCGGGGCTCGCTGCGCTCGCCACGCTTCGGGCTCGGTGGCTCGCTGCGCTCGCCACACTATTCTATTCTCACTCCACGCCCTAGTGGATAGTAGGGCATGAAAAGGTCGGAGGACGCGTACCGCCGCCCCTCGCGGGCTTGCTGCGCTCGCCACGCTTCGGGTTCACGTTGATGGCGGGGTGGCGTCAACTACTTTTGGGGGGACATTTCAATGTTCAGGGGTGTTTTTGGCCCATTTACTATTGTTCCTATGATAATTTGGCTAAATTGAGCCATTTAACATTGTTTCCTATGGGAAATCGAATCGGATCGCATCGCATCGCATCGTTCAATATCGTGTATGTGTACGATGCGATGCGATCAGATTTCTCTACGGAGAATAGCATGGTGCGCAATTAACTTAGCGGGCGCCCAGATAGGAAACAAGTACCATTGTATTTTATACGATTGTATATTAAAAGTGTTATTCAATTGATTCACTTATTAGAGGTATTCAATTAAGAGCTGCTATTCTGTCTTTTCGTCTTTTTTTGAAGGTTAGAACAGGCAGCTCAGACAGTGAGGCAGCAGCTGCCCTCTCATGTCCACAGTGAGGCAGCAGCTGCCCCCTCATGTCCACAGTGAGGCAGCAGCTGCCCTCTCATGTCCACAGTGAGGCAGCAGCTGCCCCCTCATGTCCACAGTGAGGCAGCAGCTGCCCTCTCATGTCCACAGTGAGACAGCAGCTGCCCTCTCATGTCCACAGTGAGACAGCAGCTTCCTTCTCATGTCCACAGTGAGACAGCAGCTGCCCTCTCATGTCCACAGTGAGACAGCAGCTGCCCTCTCATGTCCACAGTGAGACAGCACACTGGCTGATATACCGCTTGTAGCAGCAACATGCACAACAACACTTCCCCTCTCATCACATGATGATTTCTCTCACCTTCAGTGTAAACAGACTTTAATTCTTGCCGCAGATCACCCAAAAGTGGAAAGGCTCTGATGTCATGTAACGCAATCACGCAGTGACACCCCTGCGTTCCCAGGGGAACTCCCAGCATTTTTATGGGGAATCCCAGAAAACACTGGATATTCCCCTGCTGCCATCCCCTGCCCGCCATCTTCCCTCCCCTCTTCGAGTGAATGGCTCAGGGAGTGCATGTGCAGGCCCCAAACATTGGTGAAGGGGCCGAATACGAGCCCGGCCGAATGGGTCTGAATTAGCCACTGAGGTCCATGAGGCTTTGAGTGCTGGCCCATGAACTTACTTCCTCAGTCTGTCCCAATAGCAAGGAAATAGTAATGCATCTGCATCAAGCTGCACTTTATTTTTGTCACATGTAGTGTTGTTTGTCAGTGGGGGTTTCTTTAAAACAGGATGGCAGTAGTTTGTTTAGTACAAGTGTGTGGATGTGTTTGACAGCAGTGTGTGTGCGTTTTGCAGCAGTGTGTATGTGTGTGTGTGTGTGTTTGACAGCAGTGTGTGTGTGTGTGTTTGGAAACATTGGCCCTCATTCGGATTCATTCCCTCTCCAGCGCGTTTGCACAGTGGAGCGATGTTTAGCAACTGTTTGAGTAAGGCCAGAAAAAAAACATGCATTCCAGAATAATGAAGGTATTCAAAAGAGAAAAACACCAAGTATTGTATTGAGTGCTCAATGTGATACTGCCCTAAAGAAGGTCCAATGGGGTATAAAGAAGAATTGGCACATATTCTTCTCTGATCCTTCATTTACAAAAATGGATAGAAAACCTCCATTTTTGAGTGTGTGAGACGGGACCGTAACCTCAAGGATTATCTGCTGAGACCCAACATGCCTATTTCGTCAGCAAAATCGAAACCTACATGGCTAGCTCAACAAATTTGCTGTTATAAATGCCTTGGACACATGTCATGCACTGAGAACTGGCCGATCATTTATAGATCCACATAGTGGCAAGAAGATTGTGCTACGTCATTGCCTAACTTGCCTTAGTGATCATGTAATATATTTTTTGAAATGTCCATGTGGATATTTATATGTAGGAAAGATAATCAGAACTTTCCGAGAGAGAATGTCACAACATAGATCCTCTATTAGATTGGCCTATAAGTCTGGTGCCTCTGACAAACCTGTAGCTGTCCACTTTGTTAAGGAAAATCATCAGATATCATCTCTACAATACATGATTATTGATTGAGAACCACCATCTGAAAGAGGAGGTGATCGTGGGCGAGCACTCCTACAGAGAGAAGCCCGGTGGATTGCTAAACTTGACACAATAGTACCAGAGGGAATCAATGATAGAAACCCACTATCAGTATTTCTATAAAATAGCTGATTAGATGTATTGATAGGTTTACTGGGTAAACCAAGCGGCAGCACTATAATTAATTTAAGTAATGAAATTTTTCTTTTTTTCTTATACTCATCCTTTTAAAAAAAAATTGTATTATATGTGATTTTTTGTGATAATGTTAAAATGTGTATCTAGTTGAAAGGGTCATTTGTCCTTTTTAAAAGCTTAGGGGTATATGGTGCATGATTATATTACCATAATAACTGGGCCTGATGTATTTGCGCAAACCTACTGTATATAATCTATTTATAGTGGGACTAGAATGCTATGAAATGAGCTTGATCTAATTTTTTGTTAATTCTACTCTTAGATTGCAGTTCCCTGTATGACCAAAGGTGGCGTGATTGTCTGTCTTCATAAATGTGATCAGATTAGGTTATAAAAAGATATAGCGGCACACATGACTGGATTGAACATGTGACCGCTACTTTATTATGTAAGCGCCCCATGGGATGGTAATAACCATAGTAAAAGCGGGACATGTGACCGGGGTTTAGACCTGTCACGTGACCGCTACTTGCAAGCAGAAGTTAAATATGTGTTCCAAGGGACGTGCAGTGCGTTCCATTAGGCGGAAATAACTGTGGAGCTGGGACTGGAAAGCACACACGCAGAGATGGGCAAAATGGGTCACTAGCGAGAGCTGGGATCCAGCAGATCAGTCAGTGAAAAGATCTGTATCTTTTAGGCGGGACAACGGATCACTTTGAAAGAAGGGGTAATTTGTTAATAACGAAGCATACTTTGTCTTACAATCATTTATTCCCATTATTTTTTACTTAAAAAAAATAATAAAATTGAGCTGAACAAATAAGAACATACATAACCGAGTAAAACACTGATCGATGGCTGGGTGCAGAATCGCCATCGATGGCAACCATCGATGGCGTCTGCACCGATGGCCATCCCTAGCAGCAGCAGCCTTATTATTCTTTATTTTACTTGCAGTAGCAGCACTGAACTCAGTCTCCGGAGTCAGTACATCTCAGCTGCCACAGATGGCAGTGCTGAGATCAGGAAAATACATTGTAATTAAAAACGAAACTGAAAGTAAAAGAACGACGGATCACCTTTTTGGGATCGGCGGCTCAGTCGTTCATGAATGGGCTCCGTCTCAAAGATTTGCTTCGTTCGCGAATGACCCATCTCTACACACGCTGCACCTACATGTGCAAAATGGCGTGCACCTTAACTTGTCACCGTGAGGTACGCATTACAGCTCGCCTATTAGTAATAACTATCATGCACTTCATGTATGTTTGTCCATGTTTGGTGAATGAATATGAGGTGTATTTGTATTAAGATTAGACTACTAATGGTATTGTAACATAAATTTATAATTGATTGGAGCATTTTCCTATACAGTATATATATATATATATATATATATATATATATATATGAGTGCTATTGATAATTGGATATAAACTGTTTTGGATACTCTTTATGACTGATACACATTTTGTTTTTGTATATATTGTTATAGGTGTTTTTTCACTTGATGTATACTCTGAGGGCTGTCTACAAGTCTCGATAAAGGCTCTCAACAACAGTACCTCTAAAATTGCGCTAAACGATACTTGTGGTCCCTTCCAACACTGAGTCCCCTACTAGCAGAAACCGCCCCCCCCCAAATCAGATACCAGTAGTGTTTTCTTAGCGCCCAATATGCTTATTAAGATTATCAATCTCTCATGAAAAATACATTTTTCTTTCTTGTAAAATGTTTATTAAAAGTCCAATAAAATCAACAATTCTTTACACGGCTCCTTGTGGCTGGAGTACTTCACGTGTTTAACAGTTGTTTTGCAATCGCAGTTTGTGGTAGTTAGCCAGCACGTTTCGTTTCATCAAGAAACTTCAGGGGAAACAATTGATCTTTAAATTGATTTTTAATAGAATGGCAGTTATAGACCTCCTTGTGTTCTAGTTGGAGTTTTATAAACTTAAATTATTCTTAGTCCTCCAAGTGGGAACATCAATAGAAAAACTTGTTTTGATTTTTCTGAAGTAGAGTGTTTGAAACTTCTTTAAACGACAGGTTTTTTATTTAGTGTTCTCCTGATATGGCTGGCCTTCAAAAAGACGGAGGGTTTTAAAGCCTCATGATAACAAGTGGACAAATAGATAATTTGGTAAGGAGAGGAATAGTACCCTCTTAGAGCAAATCTCTATCAACTACAGTGTGTGCTCTCCTTGGTGTCCAACTCACAAGACACTTTTTAACACAGCCAGAAGCAGAGGAAAGGCTCACCTTTCCTCTGCTTCTGCCAATGACGGGTTATGTCACTTCATACAGAAGGAGAGTGAGTCTCTTCGGAACATCCCCCCATGCGCGGCATACTGGGTTTCGCCTCCTTCTTCTCGCTGCTTGCACTGCAGCCAGTCGCTGAGCTGCAGGCTGCATGTGCTTTTTCAGCTGTAGCCCATCTTTTCCCAGTCCTATTCTCTGGCCCCGGTGGCTGCGACAGTGGGGGGTGCAGCGCCATCGGTCAGATCAGTAATAGATATCTGATTTGAAGCAGAGGATGGTTGGGCCCTTTAAGACTGCTTAATTTAGCTCTGCTGCTACTAGCCACTTCTTTCTGGGGTTTCCCAGTCAGCGGGGATTCCCTCTCACCAGAGGCAAAGGGGCGGAGCTGGCTGTGAGGAGATGGTGGGCATCAGGTGAGTTGGCAGCCCAATGGCAATATTAGTCAGCGGACGATCCATACAGTGCCCCGTGCTGGTGCACTGCTTGTCCGCCTGTACAAACTGCGTATTTGAAGCAAGGAATTTTGTGACAAGCTGCTGTATCAGAGAAATTGTGTTATGAACTGCTATGCAGAGGGGGTTGTGTGACATGCTGTGCAGGGGTGATTGTGAGACAAGCTGCAGAGGGGTTGTCCAGTGGAGTACATTTTACAATAGAAGTAGGCAGACAGGTTCATGCCTCCCAACTGTCTAAAATTTTCATGGGACAACTTTGAATAGATTCTGTGTGCACAGCATCTATTCAGTGAGAAAGAGGGTCTGGGGGCATGGCCAATAGCTCTCAGAGAGCTGCTCCATCTGTTGTATGTCTGTCAGCAATGTGTGCTGAAAGATGTGTGCTAAACTACATCACCCAGCATGGGTCTTAAGTAGCCCTGTGTGTATGGGCCTTTTGACTGTTCTGTCACTTGGGTTCTCAACCACTTTCCCCTCACTTGGCACTGCTGATTCACTGTTCAAAATGTATACTGTTGTTTCAAATTCAGTATACTGTTTCAGTGCTGAAGCTGCATGGGTGCTGCTGCCCAGTGGCGTAACTAGATCCATGTGGGCTACATAGCAAAAGTTTGTACGGGCCCCTATTTATCACCTAATGCTGAAAAATGTATACAGCACATGATACTTTGACAGGCAACATGGGCCCCTCTCACCTCTGGGCCCCAAAGCAGCTGCACCGCCTGCACCTATGGTAGTTACGCCCTTGCTGCTGCCTTCTCATCTGGAGTCAACTGACAATTTTGCAGCCATCTACAGAGACCAATCCTGATGCAGAGTATCCTATTTAAACCATCCCCAGGCATCTGTGCTTTGCCAGTTCAGCGTGTGTTTCCATTCTCCTGAATCACAAGCAGCTCTCTGTTCCCGTACTTCCTTGCTATAGTACTTTGGATCATTTTGCCTACAGTTACAATTATCCGTTGTGATCAACACTTTACCTCTCAGTAGCAGAATCTTTAATGTATCACTGTATTCTGCTGTCTGCCTACTTTAGCTATAGTCTGCTTCAAATGTTTCTGTATGCAATTTTTTTTTTCATGTACCTCCTAAAACAATTCCACCTCAACTATCAAGGCACACATTAAATTACAGAGGCTGCTTCAGATCTCCCAGTGGAAGAATATAGCTACATATGCACTGGACATAGAAGATACATTGTAGCAAAATTTAAGGTGCTCTTCATAAGCATCTTCTTTTGCCTCTCCATGTTGGTAGATTTACTAAAAGCAGAATGTAGAAAAGAACCTGTAGGCCCATCTTGTCTCCCATTAAGCACAAGAGCTGGCAGTTGGTCCAATACTGTACACACATATAATTGGTTCACAATCACTACTACTATATAGACATTGTATTTGTCCTTTTAATTCAGAAGTGAGTGAGGTTATAGAGGTCACATACTTTTTGATGGTCAGATGCCCATGGACAATGTCTAACCAGGTTTCAATCTGTCATACAGGAAATAATAGAATGTATCTTTCTTAGAGCAAGTGAGCAGTTTTCTTTTTATCTGTATTGGCTCAATTTCCAGCTTTCCCCAGTGAAATAGCATTTTAGATGGACAATTACGGGAATGCAGAATGAAGTTGTCCATTTAGCCAGATCCATTATGACGTTGATGTAGGATTTGGTTAGCAGCAGTAACTGTTTCAATTGTAAAACCCACAAGAGACCATTTGGGAAATCATATATCCCTTCTGGGCAAGTTATAGATATATATGTACTGCTGCCTGTGCATACATTTATAAGTAGGATGTGAGAATAATTCTACATTATGATAGATTCCTTCTGACATTATTAGAGTGCAATAAAGTGGACATTAATGTTTGACTGCAGTGAGTTTAGTTAATATGTGCAAATGGAAATTTTACCTGTAATACAGTAATACATTTAGATATTTACATCAATTTTACAATGTTTTCAGAGAAAAAGCCAGATGTGGAAAATGTCCATTTGCCGAGCACTATACAGTACATCATTTAACCCTTGAACAACTTTAAGGTATTTTTTAAATAGGAATTGAAATCGGGACAAAAGTTTGTGAAATGGTTTAATGAAACGTTAACATTAATAATATAAAATACTTGCTAGAATGTCTAAAAGACTCCTGAAATTTGCATTACTTCCCTGAGAGAGTAAAGTTCACATGCAGATATATTGGGGCCAATTCAGGCCTGCACGCACAGTTCTGAATTAGGCCAGCAGCAATCACTTTTACCTCCGCCCCGCTGCGGTGTAATTCTGCCTTGCGAATGTGTGTGCTAGGTTTGCAAATGGATGTGTACGAATGCACATCCTTTCGTATTCGTGTAGAATTATATAGAGGCACAATCAACCAGTCTACAGGTATTGTTGGAGCTCACAGTGAATTGGCAGGACTCCAACTATGCTGTCTGACAATTTTGGTTATGTCAGTGTCAGATTCAAGAGATTCATCCGTCTGCAGCATGCAGAATCACCATTCACTGGTGGGTCTCATCTCACAGTCCAGCAATGGGTTCTGCAGTGCTTGTTGCAGCGCAGGCTGAGTGCAGGTGCAGCTGAGTGTTCTCCTGGGAACTATGCAGCAACAGGTGCACCGCAGAGATCTATTGGAAGAGCAACAGTCACACTTGGATTCCGCTGTGAACCACACAGGTGATGTACATGCAGATGCCCTTCCAGTGCTTGGAGGCCATAAACAGGTGACTCCATTGCCTCTGGTAGTAATCCTCCTGCAGCCAAGACACTTTCCTGGATCCTGTACCTTTTTCTATTAAAATAGTTGAGGCTATAGTACATGATTCACTGAAAATGTCTCATCATGGCCCGGTTTTCCTCACTGTATGATGATGCAAATTGCACTTAAGTTTCCCATACATGGTGCGATACAGTATGTGCTATGTGCATTTTGTACTACATCACATTGCTGCAATACGCTACAACCGCATGCAAAAAGTACTACTGCACACACTCTTTTGGCTTACAAAATGAATGCAAAAGCCAAAATAAACACCGCAATGTGAACTACACACGATGCTTTTTGAACTAAAAAGTTCAAGAAATATCCAAGACTTGCAAAGTATATTTATTAAAACACATACTGTATAATTAATCTTTTAATTCATTTGTTATGTTGTTTTGATCAGCATAGAAGTGACCTATTCAACATATAGGCATGATAATGCCAGGTATTCAATCCCCTGGCCCATTTTCATTTTGCTCGACAGTTCCTCGGCAGGCGGGATTCAATGTCCCGCCTGCCGATCAGGGAAAAGGGGGTGTGACCATGAAAACAGGTGTGACTGCTTTTAAAGTAAGGTCCGTTCTGTTGATCTGCCTCTTCACTGCTCTCGGGAACAACAGCATTGAATAGATGCCCGCCGCTATTTCTCCCACCGGAAATAGAGACAGGGATTGAATACCCCTTAATCTGGAATAGAAAATTGCTGTCCACTTTTTCCTCCCATCAATCATCACTGCCCCCTCACATCCCCTGTCTCCTGCTCATCTATGACCCCTCTTTCCCCCTCTATCTTTCTGTAACCCCCTCACCTACCTCCCATCTGACTGTATAATAGTTACCTTCATGTATCATACATGAAAGTTTAATGATTGGGCTTAGGCTATGTTTTTAAGTATATACTGTAGCAAAAAAAATTAGTTATTGTCCTTAATGGATATTTTTGAGTATATATTGCAATAACACTAAGTGGGTAGAGAGTAATAAGGATGAATTGGTTAGAGAATAATCATGATGAGTATGGTAAAGTATGGTGATTATGTGTTTGGTAGAGAATGATGATGATGATGATGATGATGATGAGTTGGGTGTGTAGAGGAGACTAGCATAACACATTTCCTTGACCAATACAGTACCAATGAACATTTCATTCCATCCACTTCCTGTTCCACAAACTCAGTAAATACAAGGAATTCCTTTGTAATTCATATGAAAACTCATCCAAAATAATTTTAAAAGGTTTATTTCATTTATTCATTTTTTGTAACAAGAACTTTTTTGTACTAAGAAATAAAAATGCCTAGTTAACAAATTTATCTTTGAGGCTTGAAATACTTCTGTTTTCTAGGCACCTTAATTAAAATATTTATCCACACAGACCAGCCAAGTGTAAAATCAATATCCACATGTGATGTAACTAGGTTCTGCAATAATGTTCCACTAGAACAAATACTTTAAATAATTTTCTTTATTTCTCAATTGACTGCTAATTTAAATGTGCTCACCAGCAAATAGTAATAATCAAAAATGTTTTTTGACAGCGTTCAATTACAGCCCACTTTCATGTGATAGTGACTGAGGACAGGCTTTTGAAATATTTAAAAATATGTTTTTAGAGACACCACTTACTGTAATTCATGGGCAATCATTTTGCATTTCAAGAGATATATTTATAGGTAACCCACCCGAATGAATCCACAAACAATTAGGAGAGACTTTTCCCCTATCTTAGCATCAGAGAACAGCCCCACCTGCTAGGAAATCATGTTTGGAAGAAGGCTATACTGGAAGCTTCAACCAGTATAGGAAACAATATAGTATACTATATCAAACGGGCACTGAAAACTCACCTATTCATCAAAGCATACCCGTCCACTGCATAAACCAGATGGTTCTCCGACCCCTTGCCTGTTTACATCCTGCTATCTAACCACCACCCACTTGCTTGCACCTCTTGTAATCTGTCTGTCTCCCCTTCCTACTAGATTGTAAGCTCCTCTGAGTAGGGCCCTCTTCCCTCCTGTCATCTAAGCCCACTTCTCTTCACATGTCACTCACAGCTCTCCTATACTCCAACACTCAGTGACCATCTTCGTCTGCATACTCATCTCCATCATTGGCATCAAGCCTCTAGTTGTATGTTGATTGAGTCCTCACTACTTATATCCAAGCTGTAATGTGTATTGAACTGTGGCGCTCTTTATTTGTACTGTATTTTTGTTATTTATTCAATGTTATGCCAAGCTTTGTCTCCCTGTATTGTTCCTTTGTACAGCGCTGCGAAACACTTGTGGCGCCTTATAAATAAAATTATAATAATAATAATAATAACTAGGAGTGGCTGAGCATGTTAGTAAATTTGTAGCAGTGTACAAATTATAATGATAATATTAATTATACATTTACTTCTTTATAAGTTTTATGAATTTGCACTAATTTCCTTTTTGGGCACCTGCTCCAGTTACTCCCTTGGAGTTGGTTACAGGTGAAAAATGTAGGTGAGCTGTTTGCCTAACACCAGCAATAGTAGATCCAGGGCCATTTCTAGAGGTGGACAGCCGTGCAGCCACCCGGGACACCATGCGTGCCACTACGTGACAGCATGGCTTGACCACCACTCCTATAGCCACTGGTGTGCCACGCAGTATAACTTAGCTGGAGTGCCGGGTCAGTACAGGGGAGGGAGGCAGTTGCATAACTATGCTGCGGCAGACCCCGCGGTGGCTTGGGGGTCTGCAGGGAGCAGGGACATCTGACAGCTGAAAGGATCTTTACTTGCCTTCTGGCTGTCAGTATGAGGCTGCCGCTGCTGTGCTGTTGGGACCTCAGCAGGGCAGGCATGGAGAATGCGGTGCCCTGGGCTACGTGAGAGGGTGGGGATCAAAGTATCCAGCTGGGCTTGGGGCTTAATGGACTCTGAAATGGGCTGGGGGGGGGGGGGGAGAGCACAGGCTGGCTGTTGGGTGAATGCAGCAGTCTTCATGAAGCTCACTTCCCCCTCCTCCACTGCCCTCCCAGAGTCCACTCATTGCATTTCCTCTTATCAGTTCCTCCCCCTCAGACAAGGAGGAGTTCATGACAGACATGGTGCTGCAGATTCTGCCTGAAAGATGGGCTTTCAATGGCAAGGACAGGAGTGCATGCACCTGTACCCCTGCAGCTGCCACCCATAGTAAGTATACAGAGAAGCCTCCATATTCTTTTATGACACTGTGTGTTTGTGTATACAGTATTTATACTCATGTACCAGCACTCCAATGCTACATGTGTATATATGTATACTATATAATATGTGTAATGGGTAATCAGTGGCATTACGTTGTGGCGTATAGTGTAACTGGCATTGCAGTGTGTGGTGTATTATGTGAGTGGCATTATGGTGTGTGGCATATAGTGTAAGGAGCATTATGTTGCCATGCGTATAGTGTAAGGGGCATTACAGTGTGGAGTATAGCGTAAGTTGCATTGCGGTGTGTGGCGTATAGTGTAAGGTGCATTAAGGTGTGGCATACAGTGTAAGTTGCATTATGATGTGTGGTGTACAGTATAAGTGGCATTACAGTGTGGGACATATAGTATAAGGTGCATTATGGTGTGGAGTATAGTGTAAGGGGCATTATGGTGTTGAATATAGTGTAGGGTACATTACGGTGTGTGGCATAATGTGTAATGGGCATTATGGTGTGGGGCATAATGTGTAATGGACATCACTGTGTGGTGTAACAGGCATCATAGTTTGGGGTTTAATGTTTAATGAGCATTACAGTGTGCAGTGTAGTGTATAATGGGCATCATGGTGTGGGGTGTAATGTGTAATGGGCATCACGTGGGGGGGGGTGTAATGTGTAATTGGCATCATGGTGTGCGGCGTAATGTGTAATGGGCATCACGGTGTGCAACATAATGTGTAATTGGTATTACGGATAAACAGTGTGTATTGATTTAAGTAGCCTTTTATTGTTTGGGTTTGATTTGTGAAGCGTACTAGGTCACTGTTTATGCTTATATGTCACTGTGTGGCCTTCAGCCACCCAACTTAAGCATGGGAGGACAACAACCATTCCTGCAGTAGCCAATATCTAGTCAAGCAGGTTGCAAAAGTGAGGTGTAAGAATTTTTTTTTCTGCTAGACCACACCCCTTATAACTAGACCACATACCTTATATTAAACCACACCCCTTTTTAGGCATTCATAATTTCTTCACTAACAAATGATGTATGGAGGGGTGTGTGAAATTTTATTGCTTCACACTGGGAGACAAATTGTCTTGAAACACCCCTGAGAAGATCATACTAATGAGCATTTTGAGCATATACATATAAGGAAGTGGGTCATGTGATAAAATCTGATTCATATAATGTACTGTATCCCATGTTATATACACAATGGGCCTGCTTCACACCTGTTAGCAAGGCTGCAAAATGTGCAGATAAATAAAGCAATACTGCACTGCAGGTGGGTCAGATGTAACATGTCCAGGGAGTATTAATTCCGGTGAGTTATTTTGTTTCTGTGCAGGGTGAATATTGCCCCTCCCAATCTTAGGACATAGGACAATGCCCCACCTGCAGTGCAGCATGGTTTTGTCCATCTGGAACAATTGTAGCCTTGATAACGGGTCTGAATTAGGCCTAATGTACATAAAGCTTAAACAAAATACACATGCGTCATCATTTCCAGCAGGTATAGGCATGACAAAGGGACAACATTTATCTAACATTTAAAAACATGAAGTTTTCATAGAAAATAAAATTCTATATGATTACATTTCTGCCATCTTCTAAACGACAATTGTGCTGCTTTCGCATTGCAAAATGCAGGGTCACACAGGGACTTGGAAGCGGTTCAGTCCCGTTGCAACCCTGCATTTTGGTCGGTTCATATCCCCTCAGCAAATGGCAATATTGTCAGTTCGCTGACGTCATGCAGGGTCGGGGTAGAGCAGCGGAGCGTCATCGGGGGCGGTGGAGGAGGCAGCACATAGAGCTGGCACTGCTCCAAGCACTGCCTCCTCCATAGTGTGAACGGGAAACGGGTCGCTCAACTCGATTAACCCGTTTACACCGCAAGGCAACAAACCAGTAAGAACTCTTCTTTTTTTACCGGTTTGTATTGCTGTGTTGCTACCGGTTTGCGGGACATGGTAATCTCTTTCACATCACATCGAAACTGGCATGAACACTGTAATCAGGTATGATGTGAAAAGGGTATGAGTAACATATATAATATCACCATGTATTCTTTACAATACATCATTTGAAGTTCAGGATTTTATTAGATACAAAGTCAAATTTATCAAACATTTATCAAATACTTTGTGTCTTTGTGGTGTTCTTTTGTTTCCAATCTGACTCTCATGGTTCTACATCTTCCTATATTAAACTGTGATCAGTCCTGCCAAACGACTCTCCGTCTCACACAAAACTGTAATTAGAGGTTAATCACATTGTAATGAGCCTGGTGGGATTATTCCTGGAGGGGCTGTCTTGCCATCTATCATGTACAGGTGAAAAGCTGTGATTGATAGATTAGGTTTTGTGTCTGTTTAATCAAAGCATAACATCATTTGTCAAGCTTCAGAAAGTAAGACAATCAGTTATCATCTCTAGTGGTGCCGTTCAGAACATACTTACAGGTGTTGTTCTCATTTGCAGCCTGTAAAACAGACAGATTTTTGCATTATTCAGATGTCATTTTTTTCAAAGATGTTAAAATCTGTCTGTGAGATACAAGGAGGACTCTTAAGGGGCCTACACACGCAGAGATTTGCTGAGCGCTCAGAGCGATGCTAGATCTCTCAGAACACTCAGCAAGATTGCTCAGCAGCTGTGGGCTGAGCAATCTGTCAGGACCCAGTGTTCCCTGCTGAGAACACTGGCCCTGACCAATTATTATCCAGCAAGCTGGATATTAATCACTGGATGATAGCGGTGAGGGGCCGCGCTTTGCTATTGCTATGGCCCCTACACATGGAACAATGTATGGGCATTTTCTAAGAGATCTATGGCCATATGTACAGTTCTAAGTGTGAAAAGTTATAAAATGGAGAGTGATAAACAACCAGCCAATCAGCTCCTACCTGCTGTTACAGACAGTGTTTGAAAAATGTCAGTCAGGAGCTGATTTTATCACTTTTGAAGCTTAGTGCATCTGGCACCCTGTGAGATCGCCCCTAAGTCGCCCCATTAGAGAAATATATTTGTAAGCCGTCAAACACTACACTGTACTGGTTTAAGGTTGGCATGGGACCAAGAGGGGCAAAAGGGCAAATTGTTTAGCCACATCCCCTAGAAATTGCATTAATGCAGCTTTTTACTTGATCTTTTTATTCTTTACATGAAATCTCACATACAATAAAGCACTGAAATATATATACTGTTACTGGCAATTACCAACAATTAATGGTCCAAACCAAACAACACTGGCCCAATTATCTCAGAGCCATACCAATCATCACTGAATCTTATCAAGATAATGATTCACCATAATGCTTTGTGGGAGATATATCAAACCTTTCAGTGGAGAAGGGGAGGGGGGTTTACACCTTGCGGTGTCACTTTGCGCTGACTATATACCTGTTAATAATTAATGAAGTGCTAAATTTTCGATAAACACTGAATACCAAACACTTACAGTATGTCTGTAGATTGAATAAAAGAACAATTTTTATTCCATTATGACATATAAAATGGACACAATCAATTTTTTCACAATAGAATGATTTTTAGTTAGATTCTTAAAACAATGATGTGCTAGTTGAAGAAATAATATATTGCACTTACATGTGGTTATACATCTAAAACTTAATGTTTGTTAACCCTATTACCGGTAAACACATACAAAGGGTGGGTATGGGAATGGGAAGACTCACAAGGGATGATGCCCTTTGGAGGGATAATGTCCAATGCTTCGGGGGTAATGTATGATTTATCTCTTGTTAAGGCTTAATACATCTGCCCCTCTGTGCATAATAAATGATACATAAAAATGAATTGGTTGTTATGGACAACTGTATACATCTTCCCCTTAAAGAATAGAAACAATAATGGCACTTGCTTCCTAGCACGGTGCCAGCGATAAAAATTGTGTCCATCGGGCCCCCCGAAATCATATAGATCGCATCGCATGCAACCAAATCGCAAGCGATGCGATCGACGCGATCAATGCGATTTTTACATTGGAATCAATGTCAAAGGGTTCCTGAGAACCGATTTTACATTGGCCCCAATGTTAAATGGCTCCCAGACCCCAATTTTTATTGTTTGCCAACCCTGATGGGTCAAATGCCCCCCCCATTGTTAACGCCACCCCACGATCAACGCCAACCGGAAGCATGGCGAGCGCAGTGAGCCCGCGAGGGGTGGCGGTACGCGTCCTTCCGACTTTTTCATACCCCCACTATCCGAGTCGGCGTGGAGTTGATTTTATATAGTGTGGCGAGCGCAGCGAGCCACTGATCCCAAAACGTGGCGAGCGAAGCGAGCCCCACGAGGGGGCGCGCATTACTTCACAGGTATTACGCGTCCGCTCACCACGCTTTGGGCTCGGTGGCTCGCCACACTATATTAAATCAACTCCACGCCGACGTGGATAGTGGGGGTATGAAAAGGTTGGAGGATGCGTACCGCCGCCCCTCGTGGGCTCGCTGCACTCGCCACGCTTCGGGTTGACGTTGATCGTGGGGTGCCGTTAACAATGGAGGGGGGGGGGGCATTTCTCATGTAAAATACCCATAAGGGTGAGTATACAATGAAAAATCAGGTCCATTGGCCCATTTAACATTGTTCCCTATGTAAAATCGCGATTTTTTAATTGTCAGGGGAAAAGGCTAAAAATAGCCCTGAAATTGCGTCGGTCGTGTCCATCGCATACCTTAACTTAAGGTATGCGATGACCTACGACGGGCGCCGTGCTAGGAAACAAGTACCACAATAATCGTAAGTGTAGAACAACATGGCTTCCTGCACATGAAAGAAATATATATATATTTTTTTCCATGAACCCCTTTTTTTTGTAAGCAGTACTGCAGGAAAATAAAGCCAGAGATCTGTCTACTGGAACACAACCCCCTCTTGTATACAAAGCCAAGAACTGCTAATGTCCCTTATTTGATTATAATGACTGACATCAAGCAAATCAGATATTGAAATGTTTGTGTAACATTGTTAATTCCTTTCCTCAGCATGGGGTTTTTATTAGATTTTGTTAATTGTTTTATTAGAATAAACACCCACTAATGTAAAGGTAACAAACTCACATTAAATTGTGCCATGGGGAATGGTAGAATAAATAATTCAACTAACAAAATGTTTTTCTGTTTTTTTTAGACAAATTGAAGAAATAAAAAGTAGTAAGGAAAATAAAAATGAAGGGGGTGGGATTATTTGTTGAAACATAGGGGTGATTCTGGTTCACTCCTTTTGTCAAATTCCTTCTCAAATGGACAAAACCATGTGCACTGCAGGTGGGGTAGATGTTACTTGTGCAGAGAGAGTTAGATTTGGGTGGGGTTTTATGGTATGTACACACATGTACAATCTCCATGCGATTCTGACTATATAGTCAGAATCGCATCGTTATCGCACGCAGATTGCAAGGTTTTTAACCCTTGTGATCCCGATGGGTGCTCCCGTTGTAATCAGAAATCGAAACTGAGATAGACAGGGTAGGCAAGACTATATAGTGTAGATTGTACAGATTGTACAGATTGCATGCCTGTATTCTGGCATGTGATCTGTACAATCTGTACAATCTACACTATCTACAGCTGGGGTAGCCAACCCTAGTCCTCGAGAGCTACCAACAGTGCATGTTTTGCAGGTTTCCTCACAGAATCACAAGTGAGCTAATTAGCTCCATCTGTGTATCTTTTAAAATGTGTCAGTGATTAATGATTGCAGCTGTGCAGCAGCTAGGTTGTCTGGAAAATGTGAACTGTTGGTAGCTCTCGAGGGCTAGGGTTGGCTACCACTGATCTACAGTATGCAATTTCCCGGGCTCAGCCACTCACATCCCCGCCCTTCTTTTCTTCAGAAGTGAAAGCAGCCTGCAAGCAGCACAGATCCTGGGACAGAGTGTGAAGACTTCTGAGAGCCTGGTAAGTACATTTTCTTAATCCACTGCACCACCAATGAAAGGGGAGCCTTTATTATTCCACTGCACCATCAATGAAAGGGGAGCCTTTATTATTCCACTGCACCACCAATGAAAGGGGAGCCTTTATTATTCCACTGCACCCAGGGCCGGCGCCACCACTAGGCAACTCTAGGCAATTGCCTAGGGCGCCGGCCACTAGAGGGCGCACCGCAGGCTGCCTATTAAAGACGGTTTTATTATTTATATAGCATCTCATCTGTGCTCAGTACTAGACAGCTTGGCTGGGACAAGGTGCGCCCCCAGGCCAGTAAGTTTAGTTGTTGGTCCACCCACAGCCCCTCTCTGTATGAACACACTGCAGGGAGCACCCAGAAGAAAGCTGAGAGAACGCTCCCCCTGCTGCCCGGCAACCACTGTTTCTTATAGCAGTCAGCAGCAGCGCGCTGATCCTCCTTCCTGTCCCTCACAAGCTGGTCTCCCCCACGTGAAACCCAGTCAGCCAGGGCAGAGAGGGAGACTGCTGCACATCAGTGAGAGCCGTGTTTGTAGAGCATGGTGCTCCCTCTGGTCATACACCTCTGCATACGAGGTACTGTAACTAATGTGCTGACTGTCACCACAGCTCTGTCACTGGCAGGTAGCTATATATGACAGATTATATATGTGTGTGTGTGTGTGTGTGATGTATTGTTGTTTTTGGGTGAGGTTGTAGGACTTTTGATTCTATATACATATATCTGTACACACAAACACTCTCTCTCTCTCTCTCTCTCTCTCTCTCTCTCTCTCTCTCTCTCTCTGTCCCTGCATACTATGCTGCTGGGTCTTGTTTATGTGAAAATGGCTTCAGTGACTTGCATAGTCACAGAGCTATTTGCAATCATCAGGACGGGCAGGGGGCAGGTGCATGGGCATGCCCAGTATTTCCTGGCCATTCCCACAAAAACGGTGGGTGACCCCGGAAAACCCTGGGTATCTCCATATGAGCGCAGTAGGCATAATTTTTGCCTAGGGCGCCAAGAAACCTTGCACCGGCCCTGACTGCACCACCAATGAAAGTGGAGCCTTTAATATATTTACTTCAAGGGGGGGCAGATTTTTTTTATAACATCAAGGGGTGCACCATATATGTATTAACCTGCATATAGCCACTGTTTACTGTTTGGATCGGGGACATCTCAGGCAGAAAGTGAAAATCTCACATGAAGTAGCAAAAATCGAATAGCAAGAATCGCACAAACATCGAATCGGTATCGAATCGCAAAGGAATGGCCAAGTGATGACACACCATCACTTCAAAGTGAGATCTATATTGCAGTGTAAAAATAAAGAAGTCAGTAATTTCCCTGCACAGAAACAAAATAACTCAACCAAATCTAATTCTCTCTGAACATTTTACATCTGCCCCCCTGCAGTGCACATGGTTTTGTCCATCTAAGAAGGAATTTGCCAGAAGGAGTGAACCAGAATATCCCCATAAACATTGCAGATGGCCTAGGCAACTGTTTCTGCTCTATATCTATTTTTACTGTTACAACTTTAAAGTATTTTCTCTATTTTATGCTACTGTCAAGTTCTAAGTTTTCACTAATTGAAATTTCGAATATATGCTTAATGATAGCATCAGGGGCAAAGCAGTCACTAACCTTTCTGATGAAACACAGAACCTAGAGGAACTGTACAATTAATGACTGAGATACGTTGATACACTGCAACTGTCACATAATGTACAAAGAATATTACATTGGACTGAAATCTCTGGGTGATAAACAGACTCAATCAAGACTATCTGCCCACAATAATTTCATCTTTTTATATATATATATATATATATATATATATATATATATATATATATATATATATTTATTATCAAATTCTTAAGACAGGGTTGAGTTCTTAGATGAGCTCTGAGCATTGTATCTGTAATTGAATTTACATTCTATCAGTTATCTGTGACCTTGTTCATTATTCTTTTACAGATCATTATCTCAGTGTAGCTTCATTCAAAGACTACAGAGAGTTTAGGGACCCTTCAATTATAAATGTGTGTCCTGGTATTATATCTTACCAGTGTACAGGGCCGCTGAGAGAGGGGGGGGAACGGGTACTAATTACCTGGGGGCCCTGGTCCGACTTCCCCCTCCATCCCTACCGGGCTGCAACAGCACACACCTACAGCATGTGCTGTGCTGAAAGCAGGCTCAGCATGAGTGTCTCAGTGACAGTGTGAGAGCTCATGCTGAGCCTGCTGTCAGCACATGCAGTAGGTGTGTGCTGCTGCTCATTGGAGGGGGGGGGGGGGGGGCCTTAACACCCCCCTCGACTTTAGAGTGTTTTTTCACCCCCTAAACATTTTGGCCTAATCAGGGGAGGTGGTCATGCCTCCTGAGATTAGGCCATGCCCCCCAAAAGTTTACCGGGCCCGGCATACCTCTTGGCTGCCCTGCCATTGTACCACAATAGCTATTGTGTCATATTCATTCACAATACAGTATATCAGTATTAAAGGAGAATGTCTCCCTAACTGTATTTATTTGTGAATTATGCTTTGGGTAATGGGGCTTACACACAGGGAGATTTGCTGAGCATTCTGAGCACACAGTGATATGTTAGCGATGTGTGCTGTGATCTGTCAGGGCCAGTGTTCTCACTGGAGATATTACTAGATTTATCCAGTATGCTGGATATTAATCATTGGGTGATAGCAACGTGGGGCCTATATTGTTATCACAATGCCCCTACACACAGAGCAATGCAGGGGCATTTTGCAATCAATCTAGTGAGATGGTAAACACAGCTAAGAAGATGAGTATGTTGCGCATCCAGCAGCCAAAGAGTTAAGTATTCCTATAGGTTTCTCAATAAACCTTCACCATACACCCAAAACAGAAAATGGAGTACAACTTATCCAGCGCTCGGAAACTTGAATGATACCAGGATTCCTCCCGTGTAACAGGAGGGTTTTAAACGTACTTCACCATTATATGTCATTTCTCTTAATTTATATGACCTGTTACAAGGGAGGAATCCTGGTATCATTCAAGTCGAGCGCCGGATAAGTTGTACTCCATTTTCTGTTTTGGGAATCTAATGAGATCGCTTGAAAAATACACCCAAAATGCTATGTAGGCCCCATTAGTTGTGCCATAGCTGTACTATTGCCCCATTTCATTGAAACTTTTTTGGAATACAGTCTAAGGACTTGCGATCAGACAGCTCTTCACTACTGTACCTTCATAAGTTTTAGATCAGCAGGATATGTTATCTTGAGTGCAAACTGTCTGTATTAAGAGCATACCTCTCAACTTCTAGTCTCAGTGAAGAGGGGCACAGGCAGGTGTTGAAGGTGCACACCCAAAAATAGGGGGTGTGGCTTGCAAAAAAGGGGGCATTTTCTATAATTGCATCTTCCTGAGAGACCACGCCTCGTTTTAACACTGTGGGGGCATGGCCCAGAGGCTCTGCGAGCCTCTAGACATGCTCCCAGCCCCTCTGGCTGCTTGAATAGATGCTGTGCACATGCTCATAGCATCTATTTAGCGCTGCTCAGCAGGTAACAGGGGGGACTCCTGACTGCCCCCCGCCGGGGGAAACGGGACTGTTGGGAGGTGTGATTAAGAGGGAATCGGGAAGCGAGACTGTTGGGAGGTGTGATTAAGAGGGAAGCGAGACTGTTGGGAGGTAAGATAAAGAGGGTTATTCAGGCCTGATCGCAGCAGGAGTTTTTAGCAGAGCCCTGTTATCAGATAGATGCCACCCAGTAATTATTTATGCCATAACAGGGCTTCTTAGCACCCATTGCCAAACTTGCACCCTGGACACATGACATAAGGACATATCGTATGGGAGTGGGGCTGACATCACTGGGAAGTGCAGCTTTTGCCAGTTTCCTAAGGATGCTCTGAGCAGTTATGTTTACACACAGCAGTGTGAAAGGGCAGCATTGTTGAAATGATACTGGGGGGATGTTCTAACAGGGCGGCGGGCGGCCGTGCGGGCCGGCAGGAGGTCGCGTTAGAAGCCCATAGGCCTCTGTAACCCGGCGGGGGATGCTTAGTGCAACCCACAATGCGGTAAAAACTCTGATAATGGGGTCTTTACCGCATTTTTAGCTTAGAGAATCTCCCCCACTGACTGCTCGCCAGTGGCACGGGACATGAGCAGAGGCACCAATTGATTGCCCCTAGTTACTTCCCTAGCTATATGGCCTGTTTACTTTACAATAACAAATCGCAGTCAGTTACAAGAACAGTTTATACATATGTGGTGATTCAAGATAAACAGTTTGCATTGCTGTCACAAGAAGCATCCTGCTACGGTACCATATTTTAAGATGTGACATCTTAAAATATGGTACTGTAGCAGGATGCTTCTTGCTTAAGTAGACACCTCCTGTCAGATTCTGTTATCTGCTTTAGAAGAAGCAGCATTGGCTTACTTATTACAGTAAATAAATATGCACATCAATGGTGTATCTGGAAATTCTCCTTCCTTTATTAAGTGTAAGAAGTTTATATACCTTTTTGAACAGGCATCTTAATCATATTTAGAGTTTACATTAAATCTCACCAGAAAATATATAAAAATCACATACATTATTTTTTGTATTAGCAGCAGGGGGCAGTACTGCCTAAATTATTATTATTATGTATAGACAAATAATTACTGGTTTCTGGACTTTTCTACTGACAGTATACTGTATACTTGGCAAATATTAAAGAGCTTTGTTCATACAGGTTGAGTATCCCGTATCCGTATATCTATTATCCGAATTATTCCAAAAACCGTGGTTTTTGGAATCATTCGAATTTTTTTTTTACCCCCCCTAACCCTCTTTTCATACTTACCAAGTCCCAGGGCGTCCACAGCAGGCCTCCGGCATCTTCTCCAGGGTCTCCAGCGTTCCCAGGAATGCATTGCGCGAGTGTTTCGGATAGGGGATACTCAACCTGTAGTTCCTAAAAAAACTACAGAAGTGACTTTTCAATAGCTACATTTTATGTACAGTATCTTTGCACCTGCAAACAATAGGATCATCATAGGTGTGCACATCCTATTTTTTAAGGGGTTACACTATTGGAGGGGCTAGTCTATTACCGAATACTGGGCGTGTCACCACCTACTGGGTGTTTCTATCACTGCCTACTGAGCGTTTCTCTCACCACCTACTGGGCATCAATACAAACTAAATAGATGGTGACTTATTTATGTATATGGCCTTCAGAATGAATCACCCCCCCCCCCCCCCCACACAGAAGAAATAGGGAATGTGGGCACTTATGTAATAGCTGGGCGCCCACTAAGCAAATTGCTTAGTGGGCGATTCTGCGTAAGAAAATAGCATCACATGCGTTTTTGCATGCGATGGCATGCGATGCGATTTTCCTATGTCATTTATTCATTTCTCTCTGGCCTTGGGTGGTGCGATGAGATTGCATCGTATGCGGTCGCATGGCACCTCCCGAAAATCGCATCGCATGCGATTTTATAGGGTATGATGCCATTTAATGTAGTATACACTTGTATGACATACAATGGGATTTAGGCACCCACCCACTATCTACGCCACCCTGAAGCATGGCGAGGGGCGGTGTAACGTGTCCTTCCAACCTTTTCATACGCCCACTATCCACGTCGGCGTGGAGTTGATTTTATATAATGTGGCGAGCGCGAATTAAGTTACATGTATTCCGCGTCTGCTCACCATGCTTCGGCTCGATGGCATGCTGCACTCGCCACACTATATAAAATCAATTCCACACTGACATGGATAGTGAGGGCATGAAAAGGTCGGGAGCACACATTCTGCCGCCGCTCGCCACGCTTCAATGTGGCGTGGATAGTGTGTGTGTGTGTGTGGGGGGGGTGCCTAAATCCCATTGTATGTCATACAAGTGTATAGTACAGTGGTTCCCAAACTTTTTTGAATCACGGCACCCTAGAGCATCAAAATATTTTCAAGGCCCCCCTAGGCCAAATGCTTCTTATCGAGAAATTCAGAAAAAAAATATTAAATTAAGTGCATGGCATGAAGCGGAGCTTTTAGCGGAGTGGGGCTCTCTTGGATGTAAGCACTAAGAATGCTGGAACTATGTTATAGGGTAATTGTTTCAGGTCTCTCGGGACATTTCTGTCTCTACCACTATGTCCTCATACACAGTAACAAGATGGTGCAACATATGTGCAGTAATAAATTAACTCTGGTAACTATCTAGGTAAGGAAATAAAGCAATCCCAGCATGCTCTGCTACAGTTTTGCTATTTGGCCATGCTGAAACTGTTGCAGGTCATGGTGTTATGCATAGTTTAACCAAAGATGGAGGGCCAAAGATTTCCAATTCCTGCATCATCCCTGGAGGAAACATATTAAAGAATGCAAAGTAGTGCTCTCCCATTTTAACAAGTAAAGCATTTGGGTTTGTGTACATCTGTGAATTAGACCAATAGTGAGAGAGAGAGAAAGAGAGAGAGAGAGAGAGAGAGAGAGATAGAGATCAGCTGGAAAGCTGCGCACAGAAGAGGAAAAGCAAATGGTGAGAAGGCATTGGTCTGAGAAAAGTATGAGAACTACTACTTTGGTGGCCATTGTAGGAAGACATCATGGCTGAGTAAAGCCATTTTGAGATTAATACAAGAGTCTGTGCAGAAATTCTATAGAGTGACAGAAAATTCCACAAAGCCATTGGAGTGTCAGTCATAGTTGTCTACCCTACTGCATTCTGCAGGAGACTTGCTGAAATAGTATCAATCTCCCTGTCTCCCTGAAGGGTCTAGCAAACTCCCTGATTGCTCATAACCCACATTACACAATGGTTACATCTTTGGGAGGAAACAGAAATACAAGATATACACATTCAAATAGAATCATCAATACCATTTCCCTGCATTAGTTATTTTGAGACACAGTGATCCCTATGGCTAAATAGATTTTACATAAGGTCTCTCATGGCAACTTATTTGGAACCACTTGTAAAACACAATGCATGAACAAGCCCTGACATGTATCAGTGTCTTTTCTTCAGCTTCTTCTAATTTTTTTTCAAGTAGAGTAGATCTTACTAAATGCTTTGGGGCCACATTTGGACGTAGGTCATTTTATGACACACCTCTCAGATAATGCACACCAACACTTCTAGGTGCCACCTTCCAGGGCCTGCCCAAGCCTCCCCCCCCCCCCCCTCATTCTGGTGCCTCCTTTACAATGCCCCTGAAATACTTTCTCAAAAGAAGGCAAGTATGATTAAATTGCATTTGGAAGTTACTTTATAGGCATCACATTTATTATCACATTATCACAATATATTGAGTTCTAAGAAAATAAATATCACTCAGGCTAAAGGGTCCCCTAAGACAGGAGGCACTGACAACCTGGGCCCCAACTAAATGTGACTCTGGTCCATATATGGAAGTAGACATATCTTTTGTGTGGCGCATGACACGCCACCCTCAACTGGGCGCCGTGCAAAATTCTATTGCCAACTATAATCTGCCTGAAACTAGTCTTCAAAGGTAGTCAAGCATGGTGTCAGTGGGAAGACAAGGGGAGAGAGCAGACACAAACTAGGATCAGAGATCTTCACACATACTTCTCCAAGGTATGCTGACAAACCTGCCAGAAAAAGATCTACCAATGGAACCTACGACTAAGGGGTATTTTCTAAGTGATCCCACTAGATCGCTTAGAAATGCTCCTACATTGCTCCGTGTGTAGGGTAATAGCGATAGCGATGCACGGCCCCGAGTGTTGATATCGCCCCAACAATTAATATCCAGCACGGAGGATAAATCTAGTTACCGGTAATCTAAAATTAAGGTGCGCTGCTAACTGTGGCTGGTATAGGGATTGTCAATCCATTAAATTTTAACAGAAGAAGATAGAAAAATGGTAACTAGCGCTGGCTTTGTTTCTCAAATGATTCAGAAAAGGTTGACGTTTTTTTTTTTTATTAATTTTTTTTAAATAAACCATACATAACATACATGATACAAAAACATGAATTAATGAATTCATTATATGGATGGTTGGGTATCTGGTGTGGGTATAAAAATGATGAAAAGTACCCTATCGACACACTGATGACACTCCTATATCCAGGATATATTATAGCAAATGGGTGTGGTTTTTCTAGTATAGGCAGCAAGATATATTACGTTGTGGCCTCTGTCTTGAGGTGAATTGCAATATACTGTAAGTAGAAGTCTGATTGGATGTCCGGCAGTGGTCGATGTGGGGATTTAAAGTGGGGGTATGGACACACTATACCATGTGCCTGGAAGGGGGCGTGGTCACCCAAAAAAGGGCATGTCCTTAAGACGTCAAGGGCTGTGAGGTAGACGGGCGTGCTGAAGCTGGCACACAGACAGATGCTGGCACTAACATGCCTACACACAAACACCGACATGCAAACACATGGAAACTGTCACACAAATGCTGACACACAGACAAGCAGAAAGATGCTGACACATATACAGATGCTGACTTACACATGAACACAGAGACAGACAATGAAACACTTAAAGATGCTGACACAGGGACCAAGACATATGGACAGATAGACACTGACACATGGACACACAGACGCTGACAGACAGAAAGACACTGATAGATGCTGACTCACTGACAAACGCATACACACATACTCTGACACACAGATGCTGACAGGCTAACACATAGATAGATGCTGGTAGGCTGACACACAGACACTGACACAGATAATGACATACTGATAGATGCTGACACACGGACAGATGAACACTGACATAAACAGGTGCCAGGTAGGAAGAGACATAGTTGGTTAATATGAGAGTGGGGGTGCTCTGGGGGTACAGCTTCCTGGAGGGATGTTGCGGGCCATGAAAGGGGGGACTGGGGACACCATCACAGGGATGATAACTGCACCATCCAACTGTACCGATTTAGCCGGTACAGTACTGTTGTTTAACGGTCTGTACCAGCTAAAAACGGATGTACCGATTGTACTGGTTTTTCACTGCCAGAGGCAATGGAGTCGCCACTTCTCCATTGTCTCTGTAGTCTTGCTCCTGGGGTCAAAGAAAGGAGGAGCGGAGCTTTAACAGCGTGCACTGTTGCTCCTGCTCAGTGACTGTGGGTGCCGGTGCCAGTTTCTGCTGGTCGCGGACGTGATGTGTCACATCCGTCCGTGACCACAGGGGGGCTGGGTGGCGGGAACCTGGCCTGCCTCCCGAGTATATACATATACATCTGCAGTGCGCAGCTCCTCTCCTCCAGGAACTTCACAGGCTTCCCAAGTTTCCCAGGAACACCCACCAGTAAGTAGTGCCTGCGGTTTTGATGTGCGTGTGGTATATGTGGGGGGTGCCAAAATGCCCAGTAAACACTCGGAAAGGGGGTGTGACCACACCCACTTTATCCATGACCACGCCCCCTTCTCGAATGTGTACCAAATTCTGCCCTTAAGATGTTGGAGGGTATGGGAGAGTGGGGGCCCACTCTGGCACAGCCACTGGGTCAGGGACATGAACAGTAATGTGTATATATATGTAAATGTTTATCAAAGCCAAATCATCCCCTTCCACACACACAACTCCCAAATTTATATGTCTAGCATCCCCTTTACACAAACACCACTTATACCTCACCCCGACAAACATCCCTCATGTTTATCAAAAACACCTCACAACATTGTACGTGAAAAGCTAGCAGTGCACCTGATCCTGGGTCTCCCTGGCCTGACTCACTCATTTCCAGCTCTGCACACAGCATCCTGCCCGTTACAGGAAAAGAGGTTAGCGTGCACAGCAGACTGTGATGAATAAATTAATTTGTAGAAGATGATGAATTTGTAGAAAAAAAATCGTATTATCATAGGAAAATACGAAATTTTTAGGCGTATTTGTATTTTTGGCATTTACTATGCCAAAAATACGAATTTTCATATTCGTATTAATGGGAATGTATTTACAAATACAAATGAATACACCATCGATAGAATACGACAGGAATCACCATTCAAAAGAATGGTGATTCCTGATTTACTAAGTGCCCGTATTCAAAATACGGCCGCTAATTGGTGTAAAACGGCTGCGAATGGGCGGCCAAATACGGCAGGAAAATACACTTAATTTTCCTGTCGTATTTGGCTTTAGCCAGCATGGATCAGTCAGAACCGTACAGGCTTCAGTGTTAAAAAAAATAGAAAAATAAGTAAATAAAATGGCGTGGGGTCCCCCCCCACAGCCGTAACCAGCACCAGGCTGAAAGAGCCGGGGCTGGTAATAAAAAATCAGGAAACCCAGCCGGGGCTGGGGCTGGTTCCCAAAATACGGGGGTCAAAATGACTAGGGGTCCCCCCGTATTTAAGTACCAGCCCCAGGCCCAACCAGCCAGCAGGGTAATGCCATGGCTGGGGGAAGACTTTTTATACAAGTCCCCCTGGCCAAAGCATTAACCCTACCGACCAGTCAGCATGGCCAGGGGTCCTGGGGGAGTGGGGTCCCCCAATAAAGGGGTCCCCCCCTCCAGGACTTACCTGACCAGGCTGAAGCCTGCTGCTGTCCCCAGTGACCCTGGGCTGTGGTCACCGGGCTGATTCCAGTGTAAAAAATAGAATAAACTATTGTTTAATACTGTGGAACTATGAGACCCAGCAAGCCTTCCCCGCATGCTGGGACTTGGAGAATCACAAATCCCAGCATGCGGGGCATTAAAGGGCCTGCTGGCACTTGTAATTCCACAGTCTTAAAAATAGTAAACTAAACACACACACAGATAGATGAAAAATAAAATTTTAATACATCCAAAGCCCTTTCATACTGATACTTACCTATCTTGAGCCCGTAGGTAGGTCCCTGGGTCCGGGGCTCCATGGTCCAGGGGTCCAGCTCCGGGGTCCAGGGGTCCGCTGAAATCCATAGGGGACCTGTGGAAGGCAATTCTACTCACGGGTCTCCTATGGCGTAGATCTGTCCTCTTCTTTCCTGTAGTAAATCGGCATCCCGGCACCAGCGAACAGGAGAAATGCTGAAGGTTCATCTTCAGCGCTTCTCCTCCAAACGATGCTATTGGCCACCCACTGAAGCCTGCACGGATCTGACTGATCCGTGCTGGCTAAAGCCAAATATGACAGGAAAAGGAACTGTATTTTCATGCCATATTTGGCCGGCCATTCACGGACGTTTTAAGCCATAGTAAATGCCAAAAATAGGAATACACCAAAAAATTTGTATTTTCCTTTGAAAATACAATTTTTTTTTCTACGAATTCATCTAAGTAAATTTCCCCCACAGTCTTTGATGGCATGTAGCAGCAGTCCGCTGTGCATGCTAACCACTTTTCCTGTAATGGGCAGGATGCTGTGTGCAGAGCCGGAAATGAGTGAGTCAGGCCAGGGAGACCCAGGATCAGGTGCACTGCTAGCGTTTCACGTATGGTAGCGGCCGGGCACCCAGCACAGGTTAGCTGAGTATGCTGGACTGGGGGCAGCAAGTGCACCTCTCGTATTACTGCCCTGAGAAGGTCCGCACCGCTGCAGACGCATGTACCGGGAGGATGTTGGAGGAACCCTAGACCTGGAAGGTGATTGGCATTTGAGAACGCAGAGAGTGACGTCCCACAACGGGTCCCAGCGCCGGCTCCCCTTCCATAGGAGTCACGCTGGTGTGAGCGGGTACGGGACAACATACCATCACCTGTCCCATAGAGAGACATCCCACTGCGGCTCCCAGCATCTGCTCCCATTCCAACGGAGTCACGCTGGTGTGAGCGGGTGCGGGACTAATATACCATCTTCATCCCCACTGCGTGTCTGCTCCCGGCACCAGCTCCCTTCCATCGGAGCAACGCCGGTAGAAGCGGACATTCCTAAACATCAATTCTCAACGCTGTACCAAGCCAGCAGCCGGTAATATACAACATAATTGTTTGCAGGACTTATTTCACTATCTTCAGCCATATAGGCTTATTGTCATCAAAAGAACATTCAGTTCTGTTGCACTACTGTTACTACAAACTTTTATCCATTTGGAGTAAAAAAAGATATTTAAAAACTATCTATATACAAGAGTAGTTACAATTTGTCTAAATGGGTCTGAGTTGCCCAGAAGGAAATGTATTAATATAATTGTTTCAATAAGGTGGATGCCGTTGCATATTGAGAATTAATGAATGTAGCAATTATTACAGTCTTTTTAAGGTATATTTAACCCCTTCCTGACAGAGCCAGTTTTTGCGTTCCTGACAGAGCCCTTTTTTTCAAATCTGACATGTATCACTTAAGTGGGGATAACTTTTTTTTGCTTTTACTTATCCCAGTGATTTTGAGATTGTTTTTTCGTGACACATTGTACTTCAAATTATTGGTAAATTTGGGTCGATACAGTGTGTGTTTTTTTGTGAAAAATACCAAAATGTCGTAAAAAAATGGAAAATTTAGCAATTTTCAAAATGTTAAATTTTCTGCTTGTGAGACAAATAATCATACCACTCAAAATAGTTAATAACTAACATAGACCATATGTCTACTTTATGTTTCCATCATTATTTCAACTTCCTTTTAATTTTTTTGGACACTAGGAGGCTTACAATATGAATAGCAAATTCTCAAATTTTCAAGAAAATTTCAAACACTGATTTTTTTAGGGACCAGTTCAGTTCTGATGTGACTTTGAGGGACTTGTATGTGAGACACCCCCATAAATGATACCATTTCAAAAACTGCACCCCTCACAGTATTCAAAACAGCATTTTGGAAGTTTGTTAACCCTTTAGGTGTTTCACAGGAATTAAAACAAAGTGTAGGTGAAATTTCAAAATTTCATTTTTTTTGCAGATTTGCAATTTTAATACATTTTTCTAAGGAACACAGTACATTTTACTAGAGAAATGTGACTAAAAATTGATTCCCCCAATTCTTTTGTTTTCATAAATATCCTATATGTGGCCCTAGTGTGCACGTTGACCAAACCACAGGCTTCATAATAGAAGGAGCACCTACTTGATTTTGGAGCCTCCTTTTTATGAGATTATTTTTTAGGCACCATGTAGGTTTCTAGGCACCATAAGATGCTAAAATTTAGGAACCCCCCCACAAGTGACCCCATTTTGCAAACTACACCCCTCAGGGAATTCATCTAGGGGTATAGTGTACATTTCAAACCCCCAGGGGTTTCACCAATTGTGGTACAACTGGGCAGTGAAAATGAAAAATTAAATTTTTTACACAAAAATGCAGTTCTGGCTCAAAATTTTTCATTTTCAGAAGGTATGAAGGAGAAAAAGCACCCCAAAATCTGTGCCCCAATTTCTCCCGAGTACGGCAATGCCTCACATGTGACCAAAAAATACCATTTGGGTGCATGGCAGGACTCAGAAGGGAAGGAGTGATTTTTGGATTTTGCAGCTCAGATTCTGGTGGAATTTTGGTGGGTGCTATGTCGCATTAGCAAGACCCCCCAAGCACCAATACAGTGGAACCCCCCCACAAGTGACCCCATTTTGCAAACTACACCCCTCAGGGAATTCATCTAGGGGTATAGTGTACATTTCAAACCCCCAGGGGTTTCACCAATTTTGATACAACTGGGCTGTGCAAATGCAAAATTACATTTTTTACACAAAAATGCAGTTCTGGCTCAAAATTTTTCATTTTCACAAGGAATGAAGGAGACAAAGCACCCCAAAATCTGTGCCCCAATTTCTCCCGAGTACGGCAATGCCTCACATGTGACCAAAAAATACCATTTGGGTGCATGGCAGGACTCAGAAGGGAAGGAGTGATTTTTGGATTTTGCAGCTCAGATTCTGGTGGAATTTTGGTGGGTGCTATGTCGCATTACCAAGACCCCCCAAGCACCAATACAGTGGAACCCCCCCACAAGTGACCCCATTTTGCAAACTACACCCCTCAGGGAATTCATCTAGGGGTATAGTGTACATTTCAAACCCCCAGGGGTTTCACCAATTTTGATACAACTGGGCAGTGAAAATGAAAAATTACATTTTTTTACACAAAAATGCAGTTCTGGCTAAAAATTTTTCATTTTCAGAAGGTATGAAGGAGAAAAAGCACCCCAAAATCTGTGCCCCAATTTCTCCCGAGTACGGCAATGCCTCACATGTGACCAAAAAATACCATTTGGGTGCATGGCAGGACTCAGAAGGGAAGGAGTGATTTTTGGATTTTGCAGCTCAGATTCTGGTGGAATTTTGGTGGGTGCTATGTCGCATTAGCAAGACCCCCCAAGCACCAATACAGTGGAACCCCCCCACAAGTGACCCCATTTTGCAAACTACACCCCTCAGGGAATTCATCTAGGGGTATAGTGTACATTTCAAACCCCCAGGGGTTTCACCAATTTTGATACAACTGGGCAGTGAAAATGAAAAATTACATTTTTTTACACAAAAATGCAGTTCTGGCTAAAAATTTTTCATTTTCAGAAGGTATGAAGGAGAAAAAGCACCCCAAAATCTGTGCCCCAATTTCTCCCGAGTACGGCAATGCCTCACATGTGACCAAAAAATACCATTTGGGTGCATGGCAGGACTCAGAAGGGAAGAGTGATTTTTGGATTTTGCAGCTCAGATTCTGGTGGAATTTTGGTGGGTGCTATGTCGCATTACCAAGACCCCCCAAGCACCAATACAGTGGAACCCCCCCACAAGTGACCCCATTTTGCAAACTACACCCCTCAGGGAATTCATCTAGGGGTATAGTGTACATTTCAAACCCCCAGGGGTTTCACCAATTTTGATACAACTGGGCAGTGAAAATGAAAAATTACATTTTTTTACACAAAAATGCAGTTCTGGCTCAAAATTTTTCATTTTCAGAAGGTATGAAGGAGAAAAAGCACCCCAAAATCTGTGCCCCAATTTCTCCCGAGTACGGCAATGCCTCACATGTGACCAAAAAATACCATTTGGGTGCATGGCAGGACTCAGAAGGGAAGGAGTGATTTTTGGATTTTGCAGCTCAGATTCTGGTGGAATTTTGGTGGGTGCTATGTCGCATTAGCAAGACCCCCCAAGCACCAATACAGTGGAACCCCCCCACAAGTGACCCCATTTTGCAAACTACACCCCTCAGGGAATTCATCTAGGGGTATAGTGTACATTTCAAACCCCCAGGGGTTTCACCAATTTTCATACAACTGGGCAGTGAAAATGAAAAATTACATTTTTTTACACAAAAATGCAGTTCTGGCTCAAAATTTTTCATTTTCAGAAGGTATGAAGGAGAAAAAGCACCCCAAAATCTGTGCCCCAATTTCTCCCGAGTACGGCAATGCCTCACATGTGACCAAAAAATACCATTTGGGTGCATGGCAGGACTCAGAAGGGAAGGAGTGATTTTTGGATTTTGCAGCTAAGATTCTGGTGGAATTTTGGTGGGTGCTATGTCGCATTAGCAAGACCCCCCAAGCACCAATACAGTGGAACCCCCCCACAAGTGACCCCATTTTGCAAACTACACCCCTCAGGGAATTCATCTAGGGGTATAGTGTACATTTCAAACCCCCAGGGGTTTCACCAATTTTGATACAACTGGGCAGTGAAAATGAAAGATTACATTTTTTTACACAAAAATGCAGTTCTGGCTCAAAATTTTTCATTTTCACAAGGAATGAAGGAGACAAAGCACCCCAAAATCTGTGCCCCAATTTCTCCCGAGTACGGCAATGCCTCACATGTGACCAAAAAATACCATTTGGGTGCATGGCAGGACTCAGAAGGGAAGGAGTGATTTTTGGATATTGCAGCTCAGATTCTGGTGGAATTTTGGTGGGTGCTATGTCGCATTAGCAAGACCCCCCAAGCACCAATACAGTGGAACCCCCCCACAAGTGACCCCATTTTGCAAACTACACCCCTCAGGGAATTCATCTAGGGGTATAGTGTACATTTCAAACCCCCAGGGGTTTCACCAATTTTGATACAACTGGGCAGTGAAAATGAAAAATTACATTTTTTTACACAAAAATGCAGTTCTGGCTCAAAATTTTTCATTTTCAGAAGGTATGAAGGAGAAAAAGCACCCCAAAATCTGTGCCCCAATTTCTCCCGAGTACGGCAATGCCTCACATGTGACCAAAAAATACCATTTGGGTGCATGGCAGGACTCAGAAGGGAAGGAGTGATTTTTGGATTTTGCAGCTCAGATTCTGGTGGAATTTTGGTGGGTGCTATGTCGCATTAGCAAGACCCCCCAAGCACCAATACAGTGGAACCCCTCCACAAGTGACCCCATTTTGCAAACTACACCCCTCAGGGAATTCATCTAGGGGTATAGTGTACATTTCAAACCCCCAGGGGTTTCACCAATTTTGATACAACTGGGCTGTGCAAATGCAAAATTACATTTTTTACACAAAAATGCAGTTCTGGCTCAAAATTTTTCATTTTCACAAGGAATGAAGGAGACAAAGCACCCCAAAATCTGTGCCCCAATTTCTCCCGAGTACGGCAATGCCTCACATGTGACCAAAAAATACCATTTGGGTGCATGGCAGGACTCAGAAGGGAAGGAGTGATTTTTGGATTTTGCAGCTCAGATTCTGGTGGAATTTTGGTGGGTGCTATGTCGCATTACCAAGACCCCCCAAGCACCAATACAGTGGAACCCCCCCACAAGTGACCCCATTTTGCAAACTACACCCCTCAGGGAATTCATCTAGGGGTATAGTGTACATTTCAAACCCCCAGGGGTTTCACCAATTTTGATACAACTGGGCAGTGAAAATGAAAAATTACATTTTTTTACACAAAAATGCAGTTCTGGCTCAAAATTTTTCATTTTCAGAAGGTATGAAGGAGAAAAAGCACCCCAAAATCTGTGCCACAATTTCTCCCGAGTACGGCAATGCCTCACATGTGACCAAAAAATACCATTTGGGTGCATGGCAGGACTCAGAAGGGAAGGAGTGATTTTTGGATTTTGCAGCTCAGATTCTGGTGGAATTTTGGTGGGTGCTATGTCGCATTAGCAAGACCCCCCAAGCACCAATACAGTGGAACCCCCCCACAAGTGACCCCATTTTGCAAACTACACCCCTCAGGGAATTCATCTAGGGGTATAGTGTACATTTCAAACCCCCAGGGGTTTCACCAATTTTGATACAACTGGGCAGTGAAAATGAAAGATTACATTTTTTTACACAAAAATGCAGTTCTGGCTCAAAATTTTTCATTTTCAGAAGGTATGAAGGAGAAAAAGCACCCCAAAATCTGTGCCCCAATTTCTCCCGAGTACGGCAATGCCTCATGTGTGACCAAAAAGTGGCAGGACTCAGAAGGGAAGGAGTGATATTTGGATTTTGCAGCACAAATTCTGGTGGAATGTTGGTGGGTGCTATGTCGCATTAGAAAGACCCCCAAAGCACCAATACAGTGGAACCACCCCACAAGTGACCCCATTTTGCAAACTACACCCCTCAGGGAATTCATCTAGGGGTATAGTGTACATTTCAAACCCCCAGGGGTTTCACCAATTTTGATACAACTGGGCAGTGAAAATGAAAAATTACATTTTTTTACACAAAAATGCAGTTCTGGCTCAAAATTTTTCATTTTCAGAAGGTATGAAGGAGAAAAAGCACCCCAAAATCTGTGCCCCAATTTCTCCCGAGTACGGCAATGCCTCACATGTGACCAAAAAATACCATTTGGGTGCATGGCAGGACTCAGAAGGGAAGGAGTGATTTTTGGATTTTGCAGCTCAGATTCTGGTGGAATTTTGGTGGGTGCTATGTCGCATTAGCAAGACCCCCCAAGCACCAATACAGTGGAACCCCCCCACAAGTGACCCCATTTTGCAAACTACACCCCTCAGGGAATTCATCTAGGGGTATAGTGTACATTTCAAACCCCCAGGGGTTTCACCAATTTTGATACAACTGGGCAGTGAAAATGAAAGATTACATTTTTTTACACAAAAATGCAGTTCTGGCTCAAAATTTTTCATTTTCAGAAGGTATGAAGGAGAAAAAGCACCCCAAAATCTGTGCCCCAATTTCTCCCGAGTACGGCAATGCCTCATGTGTGACCAAAAAGTGGCAGGACTCAGAAGGGAAGGAGTGATATTTGGATTTTGCAGCACAAATTCTGGTGGAATGTTGGTGGGTGCTATGTCGCATTAGAAAGACCCCCAAAGCACCAATACAGTGGAACCACCCCACAAGTGACCCCATTTTGCAAACTACACCCCTCAGGGAATTCATCTAGGGGTATAGTGTACATTTCAAACCCCCAGGGGTTTCACCAATTTTGATACAACTGGGCAGTGAAAATGAAAAATTACATTTTTTTACACAAAAATGCAGTTCTGGCTCAAAATTTTTCATTTTCAGAAGGTATGAAGGAGAAAAAGCACCCCAAAATCTGTGCCCCAATTTCTCCCGAGTACGGCAATGCCTCATGTGTGACCAAAAAGTGGCAGGACTCAGAAGGGAAGGAGTGATATTTGGATTTTGCAGCACAAATTCTGGTGGAATGTTGGTGGGTGCTATGTCGCATTAGCAAGACCCCCAAAGCACCAATACAGTGGAACCCCCCCACAAGTGACCCCATTTTGCAAACTACACCCCTCAGGGAATTCATCTAGGGGTATAGTGTACATTTCAAACCCCCAGGGGTTTCACCAATTGTGGTACAACTGGGCAGTGAAAATGAAAAATTACATTTTTTTACACAAAAATGCAGTTCTGGCTCAAAATTTTTCATTTTCAGAAGGTATGAAGGAGAAAAAGCACCCCAAAATCTGTGCCCCAATTTCTCCCGAGTATGGCAATGCCTCATATGTGACCAAAAAATACCAGTTGGGTGCATGGCAGGACTCAGAAGGGAAGGAGTGATTTTTGGATTTTGCAGCTCAGATTCTGGTGGAATGTTGGTGGGTGCTATGTGGCATTAGCAAGACCCCCGAAGCACGGTGAAATGATGAACCTAATAATCCATAGATGTGTGGTATATTTTAAAACACTCCTTTATACATAGGCCGGGTTTGTCGGGGCAAGTTTCACAGTGGAAAATAGTTTCCTTTCTTATTCCCTTTTTATAGCAAACTTTGCACCTTTTTTGTGTCCTGCCCTTTCTTGCAGTGGAGGGGATTTCGTTCGGAAAATGCTGCCCTGGTACAATACGGGGGCCAGTACTAGAAGTACTGGGGCCCTCTGCCTGCTGGTTCCCAAATATTAGGCCCTTTATGACTTCCTCTTGAAAGTGCATAAATGTCCCCCTCTGGCCGGTAGAACGGAATAGCACGTAAGCGTTATACAGTGCCATCTGGATGATATACACGGCCAGCTTCTTGTACCAGATTTTTGTTTTCCGCAGGGCACTGTACGGCTTCAGTACCTGATCTGAAAGATCCACTCCGCTCATATACCTATTGTAATCCAGGATACAATTAGGTTTTGAGGTGTGGGTACTGGTACCTCGTACAGGGACAGAGGTGGTACTGTCTCCGTGAATTGTTGTCAGTATAAGGACATCCCTCTTGTCCTTATATTTGACCAACAACATATTTTCGGTGCATATTCCCCTGCTTTCACCCCTTCTCATTACTTGGGCAATGTGCGTTTTTGGGAGGCCTCTTTGGTTCTTGCGCACAGTACCGCAAGCTGCTGTACCTCTTGAACCAAGGGCCTTAAACAGGGGGATGCTAGTGTAAAAGTTATCCACATAGAGGTGATAACCTTTATCCAGGAAGGGGTGCACTAAATCCCAGACAATTTTTCCACTAACACCTACGAGGGAGGGGGGGCATTCTGGCGGTTCAATTCTTGAATCCTTCCCTTCATATACCCTAAACCTGTGAGTGTACCCTGAGGTGCTTTCACACAGCTTATACATTTTTATGCCATACCTTGCCCTCTTACTGGGAAGGTACTGGCGGAATTTAACCCTTCCTTTAAAATGTATAAGGGACTCGTCTATGCAAATGAATTTATCTGGGATGTACATCTCTTCAAATTTGGCACTGAAATGATCAATGACCGGCCTGACTTTGAATAGCCGGTCAAAGGTGGGATCATCTCTGGGTGGGCACTGTGCATTATCGTTGTAATGCAAAAATTTAAGGATCGTCTCAAATCGAGCCCGGGGCATGGCCATACGGTAAAATGGGGTGCTGTACAGAACATCTGTACTCCAATATTGCCTAATTTCTGGCTTTTTTACTATGCCCATATGAAACACCAGACCCCAAAACGTCATCATCTCTACTGCATCTACAGGGGTCCACCTAGCAAATGATGACGTGGGGTTTTGAGCAATAAACTGCTGGGCATATAAATTAGTTTGGTCCACCATTAAATTTATAAAATCATCAGAGAAAAATAATTTGAAAAAGTCAATTTCTCTGAGACCTGTGGAATCAAATTGGATTCCTGGCATGGCCAAAAACTCAGGAACCTGGGGCTCAAAATTGTCTGGTGGTGGGGTCCATACGAGATCAATTATTGGGGGGGGGGTCTCAGCTGCTCTACGGGGGCGTCTTTGAGGGGGTCCCTCATCACCAGAGGAGGAAGAGGAGCTTAAGACGAATCCTTCAAATTCCCCGCTTGCATCACTGGCTGTGTCAGAGGCAGAGGCAAGCATGGCATATGCCTCCTCCGCTGAATACATTCTTCTGGATGACTGGGATGACATTTGGGATGACATTTGGGATGCCATTTTTATTTTTGTGTTACTGGTAGTGAAATGTTTCAACACGTGTATAGTGTAGGGGGGGGTACAAACTTTATTTCAACCCGGGGGGTATGTAGTGTGTAGTGTGTATGTAGTGCAGAAAAAAAAAATACTTTATACAAAAAAAAAAAATTGAAGGGGTTAAAAAAAAAAAAATTGAAGGGGTTAAAAAAAAAAAATTGAAGGGGTTAAAAAAAAAAAAAAAGGTCCTGCGCCAAAAATTGAGCACAGATGTTGGTCAGTAACATCCGTCACTGAACAGCGCTCAAAGGCAACAGGAATTTGATAAAAAAAAAAATAGATCAACCCTGTGCCGAAAAAGCTGATCAGTGATGTACGTCACTGATCAGCGCACAGTGGCCACAGGACACCCACAAAATCACAGTGTGTGTAAAAAAAAAAATAAAAAAAGACCCCACAGCACCCACAAAAACAAAAAGGTGATCAGTGATGCGACACTGATTACCAGTGAGGGGCAGCAGGTGCACAACCTTTGGTGCAACTGACAGTGCAACTGGCAGCAACTGACAGGTATATATAAAAAAAAAAACCTCTGCACCCCCAAAAAGTTGCTGATCACCTCAGATATAGTGATCAGCACAAAAGGCGGGGGCAGCAGACACAAAATTTAGCACTCTCTATCACTCTCTGTCACTATCTCTCTCTATCTCTCTATCTCTCACTATCTATCACTCTATGACACTGCAGCAGCAGCACTGACAGTTATATATATGAAAAATAACCCCTGCACCCCCAAAAAGTTGCTGGGGGTGCACAAAAGGGGGGCAGCAGACACAAAATATAGCAGTCTCTATCACTCTCTGTCACTATCTCTCTCTATCTCTCTATCTCTCTATCTCTCACTATCTATCACTCTATGACACTGCAGCAGCAGCACTGACAGGTATATATATATATAAAAAAAACCCTGCGCCCCCAAAAAGTTGCTGATCAGTTAATTTATACTGATCAGCACAAAAGGGGGGGGCAGCAGTCAGTTATATAAAAAATATATAGCACAATCTGTCACTCTCTCTCTATCTCTCTCTATCTCTCTCTCTCTATCTCTCTCTATCTCTCTATCTATAACTCTATCACACTGCAGCAGCACAAAATATAGCACTCTCTGTCACTAGGCCTCTCTATCTCTCTCTATCTCTATCTCTCTCTCTCTCTCTATCTCTCTATCTAATAACTCGCAGCAGCACAACACAGCACAACACAGCACAGGATGTCACAAGAAGAAGCAAGATCCAGGCAGTGATCAGGTAAGTATTTAGCAAGGTTCTGGTCAGTATATGGCGGCAGCTGGGCACGGTGACCACACTGCACGCAATTCCAGACCGGAATGGCGTCTGCAGTGCAGTCACCGTTAGTTTAAACCCCCCTCCATGGCTGTGATTGGTCCGTCGGTCCGACGAACCAATCACGGCCTTTGGGGGCGGGCGGGGTGAGGTGGGGTGACACCAGTGTCACCCTTACACCCCGCGGTGATTGGTGCTGTACTTTACAGCACCAATCACCTCCGATCCCGTGTCACCGGCGAACGTTATTCGCCGGTGACACAGAAAACGCTGTGAATGGCTGTTCACACTGAACAGCCAATCACAGCGATCGCCGACGGGGGGGCGGCATCGCAGCCCCCCCTGGGCATGCAGGGACATGTCTGCTGTCAGGGACAGCAGACATTGTCCCTCTGTCACTGCGTCTCTAGACGCAGTGACAGTTTGAAGTCATGACGTATATATACGTCATGTGTCGGGAAGTACTTCCCGGCCATGACGTATATATACGTCAAATGTCGGGAAGGGGTTAAGTATTGTTTTATTATTGTTTTATTATACATGTGATTTAGATTATTATCTTTATGATACTAAATAAAATACAAATAAGTAAATTAGATCAATACAGTACGCTCTCTGTTCTTTACTTTTTATTTTCTAAGGTTCAGATTTTTCGTTTTTTTGGGAGCAGCAATAAAGCTGTGGTTGATACTTAACAAACTAATTTTAATCATACAAAAAAGGTGCGCCTGATTATACATATAAAGTTATTTACTATTTGGTTAGACCGCTTGCCTGGCTGTGCCTGTGTTGCTGCTACTGCTCTTTGGAGCTGCAATCTAATGACAGCCGATCAGCGGAGCTTCTGCAGAAGAGCAGGGATGGCACATCACAAACATGGCATTGTCCTGTAATCCTCCTACCCCGACTCCCGCTAGCTGGTTTCTGTCAGCCCTGGCTCACTGCTCGAAGTGGCGGTATGCCATACCGTTGTATACTGCCCCACTTTGAGCACTGATGTCTGATATACCTGAGTGCAAAATGAAATAGATGCTGCTGGTCATCCGATCCTATAGGTTGGTATTGAGCACAATGACCAGGTAGAGAATATGTATCCCGTATCCAGTAAGCTGTGGTTGTGCAATCCTTAGGAGTAAAGCTGGTGGAATTAACAAGGTCGACAGCTGTTACGTCGACTAGTGTAATTGTGAACAGGTTTAAGAGTGTTTTGCACTGTGCACCCCTATGTACCCCTAGATCCAACTAAATTCAGACGCTTTAGCGTCTAAATTTAGATGCCCCCTTCTTAGCGGTTTGCAGGGTGTCTGTATTTAGACGCTAAAGCGTCTAAATTTTAGCGTGTGCCGGGGTGTCTAGTTTAGAAGCCCCATATATTAGCGGTGTGGCGGGGTGTCCAGTTTACATACCCCCGTTGTCAGTGGTGTGCAGGACTGTCTATTTCACTGTGGAACTACAAGTACCACAGTGACCTGTCAGTGCTGGGCAGCGTGCGCTGCTGCTGCCCAGCGCTACGCTGATAACGTAGATTACATATGTAAAGCAGCCACGCACTGCGCTGAGAACAGCTAGAGCGGCACGCGCACAGTTAAACACATAGTCTTGCAAGCTGCCAAGTTTCAAACACAGACTGTGCACGCGGTGGCGCCGTGAAACTACACAAGTACCCAAACCATTTTTATTGTGTGCAAGATATTCAATACAGAATCATGTGTCCTGTACTTTGCACCTTCTCAGCCCACGTCCTGAAGAAAAGGCCGACACGGCCTTGAAACGTCGACACGACGCTGTATTGAATATCTTGCACGCAATAAAAATGGTTTGAACACCAGAAGCCTGTCGAGTGCCACCTCCTACTTGCAGACCCTGCCATCATAAGTCTCAAGCAACCAGCACTATTCTATTATTTGGGAAGGCACCAGGCAAGTTGCATCTATATTCTGCAAGTTGTATATATATATATATATATATATATATATATATATATATATATATATATATATATATATATATATATATATATATTACATTGACAAAAAACCTTACGGTTTCACATGTCCCATTAAGGCTTCTTACACATGATCTGGCATTTCAGAAACCTGTTGTAACTCTTCCACTCAAACGCCAAAAAGCAATGAAATTACGATCATTAAGGCTGACGCCTTAATGGACGTGTTCCTTGCGCAATACAGATATGGTACGCCATCACAGCCTGTGGGTAAGTGCAGATTCAGCACTCTCACAGAGTGAGATTGCTGTCACTCACACAATGGTGGAGCTGCTAATTCACAGATTTGTGTGCTCATTGGAATACACACATGCAGTCTATGCAACTGAAGGTCTGAGCAGTTATGTGGCGCACTCATCCTAATACTGTAATTACCCGCATTCATCTAAAACTGTCTATACCTCTGAGTTACAATAGTGTTCATTCTAGCACCTGCCATCTTTGAAAACCCATGCAGTTCCTCTTCCCTGCCTGGGGTGTAGCTGTCTGCTGTAGTGCTTCTAGCACAGTGTGGTCTGTATATCAGCACTGCAAACCAGACCTTTGCTAGAAACACTACAGCAGACAGCAACACCCCAGACAGGGTAGAGGAACTGCATGGGTTTTAAAAGATAGCGGGTGCTAGAATAAACACTATTACTAGAACTATCCCACTGAGGGTCAAACATCTTTCACACCCACTACATATATCCATTTAATTTAGTAATCACATGCAGTTACCAAAAACATCTTTCATAATTGCAAAAACTATAATACTCCCAACTACTATGCATCAACACTTTCTTCTCCTATACGCCTTCATGCTGTTCTGTCTTCCCCGATACCTACTGCTGTGTGTACTCCCTCATCTGCACCAATGTGTCTTTCCCCATCTGCGCTGCCCTGTCTTTCCACACAGATGCCACTGTTTCCTTCTATCTGTGCCACTGGCTTCCCCTCTATTAGTGATACTCTGTCTCCCCCTCGATCCATGCTTCTCTGCCCACCTCATCCATGACACAGTTTCAATCCATCTGTGCTGCTCTGTTTTCCCTTTATCCCCTTTGCTCCGAACCCCCTCCCCCATCAGTGCTGTCTTTCCTCCAACTGCTCCTCTGTTTCCCAACCAATCGCATCACTCTGTCTTACCTTCCCCAATCTGTGACACTCTTTTCCACCCATCTGTTCGTTAGTCCCCCATCAGTGCTGCTTAGCCTTCCTACCATCTACGCATTTCTATTGCTCACCATCCGCACCACACTGTCTCCTACCCCAATCAACACCACTTTTACCCCATCCTCTCGGCTCTGTTTACTGCTCAGACCTTCAGTTGCATAGACTGCATGTGTGTATTCCAATGAGCACACAAATCTGTGAATTAGCAGCTCCACCATTGTGTGAGTGACAGCAATCTCACTCTGTGAGAGTGCTGAATCTGCACTTACCCACAGGCTGTGATGGCGTACCATATCTGTATTGCGCAAGGAACACGTCCATTAAGGCGTCAGCCTTAATGATCGTAATTTCATTGCTTTTTGGCGTTTGAGTGGAAGAGTTACAACAGGTTTCTGAAATGCCAGATCATGTGTAAGAAGCCTTAATGGGACATGTGAAACCGTAAGGTTTTTTGTCAATGTAATTTCATAGCTTTTTTCAATTTATTTATTTTTTATTTTAAATTTTAAATTTCAGTGTAAGAATAAAATTTGATTTTTTTAAATGTTTAATGATAACACACCCTGGCAATGAGACAGCGTACACGCGGGGGACACTGGGAAGGGGACAGCGTACACGCGGGGGACACTGGGAAGGGGACAGCGTACACGCGGGGGGCACTGGGAAGGGGACAGCGTACACGCGGGGGGCACTGGGAAGGGGACAGCGTACACGCAGGGGGCACTGGAAAGGGGACAGCGTACACGCAGGGGGCACTGGGAAGGGGACAGCGTACACGCAGGGGGCACTGGGAAGGGGACAGCGTACACGCAGGGGGCACTGGGAAGGGGACAGCGTACACGCAGGGGGCGCTGGAGAGGGGACAGCGTACACGCAGGGGGCGCTGGAGAGGGGACAGCGTACACGCAGGGGGCGCTGGAGAGGGGACAGCGTACACGCAGGGGGCGCTGGAGAGGGGACAGCGTACACGCAGGGGGCGCTGGAGAGGGGACAGCGTACACGCAGGGGGCGCTGGAGAGGGGACAGCGTACACGCAGGGGGCGCTGGAGAGGGGACAGCGTACACGCAGGGGGCGCTGGAGAGGGGACAGCGTACACGCAGGGGGCGCTGGAGAGGGGACAGCGTACACGCAGGGGGCGCTGGGAAGTGGACAGCGTACACGCAGGGGGCGCTGGGAAGGGGACAGCGTACACGCAGGGGGCGCTGGGAAGGGGACAGCGTACACGCAGGGGGCGCTGGGAAGGGGACAGCGTACACGCAGGGGGCGCTGGGAAGGGGACAGCGTACACGCAGGGGGCGCTGGGAAGGGGACAGCGTACACGCAGGGGGCGCTGGGAAGGGGACAGCGTACACGCAGGGGGCGCTGGGAAGGGGACAGCGTACACGCAGGGGGCGCTGGGAAGGGGACAGCGTACACGCAGGGGGCGCTGGGAAGGGGACAGCGTACACGCAGGGGGCGCTGGGAAGGGGACAGCGTACACGCAGGGGGCCCTGGGAAGGGGACAGCGTACACGCAGGGGGCCACTGGGAAGGGGACAGCGTACACGCAGGGGGCCACTGGGAAGGGGACAGCGTACACGCAGGGGGCCACTGGGAAGGGGACAGCGTACACGCAGGGGGCCACTGGGAAGGGGACAGCGTACACGCAGGGGGCCACTGGGAAGGGGACAGCGTACACGCAGGGGGCCACTGGGAAGGGGACAGCGTACACGCAGGGGGCCACTGGGAAGGGGACAGCGTACACGCAGGGGGCCACTGGGAAGGGGACAGCGTACACGCAGGGGGCCACTGGGAAGGGGACAGCGTACACGCAGGGGGCCACTGGGAAGGGGACAGCGTACACGCAGGGGGCCACTGGGAAGGGGACAGCGTACACGCAGGGGGCCACTGGGAAGGGGACAGCGTACACGCAGGGGGCCACTGGGAAGGGGACAGCGTACACGCAGGGGGCCACTGGGAAGGGGACAGCGTACACGCAGGGGGCCACTGGGAAGGGGACAGCGTACACGCAGGGGGCCACTGGGAAGGGGACAGCGTACACGCAGGGGGCCACTGGGAAGGGGACAGCGTACACGCAGGGGGCCACTGGGAAGGGGACAGCGTACACGCAGGGGGCCACTGGGAAGGGGACAGCGTACACGCAGGGGGCCACTGGGAAGGGGACAGCGTACACGCAGGGGGCCACTGGGAAGGGGACAGCGTACACGCAGGGGGCCACTGGGAAGGGGACAGCGTACACGCAGGGGGCCACTGGGAAGGGGACAGCGTACACGCAGGGGGCCACTGGGAAGGGGACAGCGTACACGCAGGGGGCCACTGGGAAGGGGACAGCGTACACGCAGGGGGCCACTGGGAAGGGGACAGCGTACACGCAGGGGGCCACTGGGAAGGGGACAGCGTACACGCAGGGGGCCACTGGGAAGGGGACAGCGTACACGCAGGGGGCCACTGGGAAGGGGACAGCGTACACGCAGGGGGCCACTGGGAAGGGGACAGCGTACACGCAGGGGGCACTGGGCAGGGGGCCACTGGGAAGGGGACAGCGTACACGCAGGGGGCCACTGGGAAGGGGACAGCGTACACGCAGGGGGCCACTGGGAAGGGGACAGCGTACACGCAGGGGGCCACTGGGAAGGGGACAGCGTACACGCAGGGGGCCACTGGGAAGGGGACAGCGTACACGCAGGGGGCCACTGGGAAGGGGACAGCGTACACGCAGGGGGCCACTGGGAAGGGGACAGCGTACACGCAGGGGGCACTTGGGGGGGGCAGCGTGCACGCAGGGGGCACTTGGGGGGGGCAGCGTGCACGGGGGGGCAGCGTACAAGTGGGGGCACTGGGAAGGGGACAGCGTACATGCGGGGGGTGGCACTGTAGGGGGACAGCGTACATGCGGGGGGCACCGTACACACGGGGGCACTGGGGGGGGACAGGGTACACACAGGGATAGTGGGGTGGGGGACAGGGTACACACAGGGACAGAGGGGGGACAAATTTACCTGGGTGCAGCTGCAGTACAGGGGGGACAGTACACATGGGGGGCAGCATACAAACGGCGGGCACTGGGGGGGACAGCGTACACATGGCAGGCACTGGGGGGGGACAGGGTACATACAGAGACAGTGACGGGGGAAAGGGTATGCACAGGGATAGTGGTGTGGGGGACAGTTGGGGGGACATGGTGCACACAGGGATAGTGGGGATGGGGGACAGGGTACACACAGGGACAGTGGGGGGATGGATTTACCTGGGTGCAGCTGCTCCTCTGATGGCCCGGGTGGCTGCTTTCTGTGTTCCTGGTGGCAGAGGCAACTCAACGCCGGGGCTTCACCAGACTGTTAGGGCTGCAGGCTGTGGAATCGGCTGAACCGAGTCCCGGCGGCAGCATGGGGAGGACAGAGTCTGAGCAGGAAATATAATAATAATAATTATTACAATAACAATGCGTATACACGGGGGGCACAGCGTACACATGAAGGGGGGGGGGCACAGCGTACACATGAAGGGGGGGGCACAGCGTACACACGGGGGGGCACAGCGTACACACGGGGGGCACAGCGTACACACGGGGGGGGGGGCACAGCGTACACACGGGGGGGGCACAGCGTACACACGGGGGGGGGGGGCACAGCGTACACACGGGGGGGGGCACAGCGTACACACGGGGGGCACTGAGGGGCGATATCGTACACACGGGGAGGTACTGAGGGGGGACAGCGTACACATGGGGGGATGCACTAAGGGGGCACTGCATACACACGGGAGGCAATGAGGCACTGCGTACAAATGGGGGGGCACAGCGTACACAAGGGGGCAATGAGGGGAGACAGCGTACACACGGGGGGTACTGAGGGGAGACAGCATACACACAGGGGGGGCACAACGTACACACGGGAGGCAATGCGTACACACAGGAGGGGCACAGCGTACACACGGGGACACTAAGGGGGGACAGCGTACACATGGTGGGCACTGAGGGGGGACAGCGTACACATGGTGGGCACTGAGGGGGGACAGCGTACAAATGGGGGGCACTGAGGGGAGACAGCGTACACACGGGGGGCACTGAGGGGAGACAGCGTACACACGGGGGGCACTGAGGGGAGACAGCGTACACACGGGGGGCACTGAGGGGAGACAGCGTACACACGGGGGGTACTGAGGGGGGACAGTGTACACACGGGGGTCACTGAGGGGGGACAGCGTACACACAGGGGGGGCACTGAGGGTGGACAGCGTACACACGGTGTGCACTGAGGGGGGTCAGCGTACACACGGGGGGCACTAAGGGGGGTCAGCGTACACACAGGGGGAAGAGCGTACACACGGGGGGGACTGCGGGGGGGGGGGAACAGTGTACAACCGGGGGGCACTGGGGGGGGCAGCGTACACACGGGGGCACTGAGGGGAGACAGCGTACACACGGGGGGCACTGAGGGGAGACAGCGTACACACGGGGGGGGGGCACTGAGGGGAGACAGCGTACACACGGGGGGGGGCACTGAGGGGAGACAGCGTACACACGGGGGGCACTGAGGGGAGACAGCTTACACACGGGGGGCACTGAGGGGAGACAGCGTACACACTGGGGGGGGCACTGAGGGGAGACAGCTTACACACGGGGGGCACTGAGGGGAGACAGCGTACACATGGGGGGGGCACTGAGGGGAGACAGCATACACACGGGGGGCATTGAGAGGGACAGTGTACACACGGGGGTCACTGAGGGGGGACAGCGTACACACGGGGGGTGCACTAAGGAGGCACAACGTACACATGGGAGGCAACGAGGCACAGCGTACACACGGGGGGCACTGAGGGTGGACAGCGTACACACGGGTAAGGGGCACTGAGGGGAGACAGCGTACACACGGGGGCATTGAGGGGGACAGTGTACACACGGGGGTCACTGAGGGGGGACAGCGTACACACGGGGGGTGCACTAAGGAGGCACTTACGTACACATGGGAGGCAACGAGGCACAGCTACACACGGGGGGCACTGAGGGTGGACAGCATACACACAGGGGGGCACTGAGGGTGGACAGCGTACACACGGTGTGCACTGAGGGGGGTCAGCGTACACACGGGGGGCACTGAGGGGACTGCGTACACACGGGGGCACTGCGTACACACGGGGGGAACTGGGGGAGGGACAGCGTACACATGGGGGCAATGGAGGAGGGACAGCGTATACACACGGGGGCACTGGGGGGACAGCATACACACACAGGGGCAACAGCATACACACGGGGGGGGGGCAGTGTACACATGGGGGGCACTGGGAGGGGGATAGCATACACATGGTGGGCACTGGGGGGGCAGCGTACGCACAGGGGGCACTGGGGGAGGGACAGCGTACACATGGGGGCACTGGGGGAGGGACAGCGTATACACACACACAGGGTCAACAGCATACACACAGGGGGCACGGGGGGGCAGTGTACACATGGGGGCACTGGGGGGGCAGTGTACACATGGGGGCACTGGGGGCCAAACAGCGTACACACGGGGGCACTGGGGAGGGCAGCATACACACAGGGGCACTGGGGAGGGCAGCATACACACGGGGGCACTGGGGAGGGCAGCATACACACGGGGGCACTGGGGAGGGCAGCATACACACGGGGGCACTGGGGAGGGCAGCATACACACAGGGGGCACTGTGGGGGCAGCATACACACAGGGGGCACTGGGGGGGCAGCATACACACGGGGGGCACAGCATACACACGGGGGGCACTGGGGGGACAGCATACACACGGGGGGCACTGGGGGGACAGCATACACACGGGGGGCACTGGGGGACAGCGTACACACGGGGGCACTGGGGGGGGAACAGCGTACACATGGGGGGCACAGTGTACACACGGGGGGGGGCACTGGGGGGTACAGCGTACACACGGGGGGCACTGGGGGGTACAGCGTACACACGGGGGGCACTGGGGGGTACAGCGTACACACGGGGGGCACTGGGGGGTACAGCGTGCACATGGGGGCACAGCGTACACACGGGGGCACTGGGGGGGTACAGCGTATACACGGGGGGCACTGGGGGGTACAGCATACACACGGGGGGCACTGGGGGATACAGCGTACACACGGGGGGCACTGGGGGGGATGACAGCGTACACACGGGGGCAATGGGGGGGACCACAACATACACACGGGGCACTGGAGGGGAACAGCGTACACACGGGGGGCACTGGGAGGGGGACAGCGTACACACGGGGGGCACTGGGAGGGGGACAGCTTACACACAGGTGGGCACTGGGATGGGGACAGCGTACACACGGGTGGGCACTGGGATGGGGACAGCGTACACACAGGGGGCACTGGGATGGGGACAGCGTACACACGGAGGCACTGGGGGGGAGACAGCATACACACGGGGGCACTGGGGGGCGAACAGCGTACACACGGGGGCACTGGGGGGCGAACAGCGTACACACGGGTGCACTGGGGGGCGAACAGCGTACACACGGGGGCACTGGGGGGCGAACAGCGTACACACAGGGGCACTGGGGGGCGAACAGCGTACACACAGGGGCACTGGGGGGCGAACAGCGTACACGCGGGGGCGAACAGCGTACACACGGGGGCACTGGGGGGCGAACAGCATACACACGGGGGCACTGGGGGGCGAACAGCATACACACGGGGCACTGGGGGGCGAACAGCGTACACACGGGTGCACTGGGGGGCGAACAGCGTACACACGGGGGCACTGGGGGGCGAACAGCGTACACACAGGGGCACTGGGGGGCGAACAGCGTACACGCGGGGGCGAACAGCGTACACACGGGGGCACTGGGGGGCGAACAGCATACACACGGGGGCACTGGGGGGCGAACAGCATACACACGGGGGCACTGGGGGGCGAACAGCATACACACGGGGGCACTGGGGGGCGAACAGCGTACAGACGGGGCACTGGGGGGCGAACAGCGTACACACGGGGGCACTGGGGGGCGAACAGCGTACACACGGGGGCACTGGGGGGCGAACAGCGTACACACGGGGGCACTGGGGGGCGAACAGCGTACACACGGGGGCACTGGGGGGCGAACAGCGTACACACGGGGGCACTGGGGGGCGAACAGCGTACACACGGGGGCACTGGGGGGCGAACAGCGTACACACGGGGGCACTGGGGGGCGAACAGCGTGCACACGGGGGCACTGGGGGGCGAACAGCGTGCACACGGGGGCACTGGGGGGCGAACAGTGTACACACGGGGGCACTGGGGGGCGAACAGTGTACACACGGGGGCACTGGGGGGCGAACAGCGTACACACGGGGGCACTGGGGGGGCGAACAGCGTACACTCGGGGGCACTGCGGGGCCAACAGCGTACACACGGGAGCACTGGGGGCGAACAGCGTACACACGGGGGCACTGGGGGGCGAACAGCGTACACACGGGGGCACTGGGGGTGAACAGCGTACACACGGGGGCAGGACAGCGTACACACAGGGGCACTGGAGGGGGGACAGCGTACACACGGGGGCACTGGAGGGGTACTGCGTACACACGGGGGCACTGGAGGGGGACTGCGTACACACGGGGGCACTGGAGGGGGACTGCGTACACACGGGGGCACTGGAGGGGGACTGCGTACACGGGGGCACTGCGTACACGGGGGCACTGGAGGGGGACTGCGTACACGGGGGCACTGGAGGGGGACTGCGTACACACGGGGGCACTGGGGGGGGGACAGCGTACACACGGGGGCACTGGGGGGGGGGACAGCGTACACACGGGGGCACTGGAGGGGGACTGCGTACACACGGGGGCACTGGAGGGGGACTGCGTACACACGGGGGCACTGGGGGGGGGACAGCGTACACACGGGGGCACTGGGGGGGGACAGCATACACACGGGGGCACTGGGGGGGGACAGCATACACACGGGGGCACTGGGGGGGGGGACAGCATACACACGGGGGCACTGGGGGTGGCAGCGTACACACGGGGGCGCTGGCTACATACAGGGACAGTGGGGTGGGGGACAAGGTACATACAGGGACAGTGGGGTGGGGGACAAGGTACAAACAGGGACAGTGGGGGGACGGATTTACCTGGGTGCAGCTGCTCCTCTGATGACCAGGGTGGCTTCTTTCTGCCTTCCCGGTGGCGGAGGCAACTCAAGGAGGCGCCTGAATCTGGTCCGCAGGCTGTGGAAGCGCCTCAGTCCCGGCGGTACCATGGGGTGGTCAGCATCTGGGCAGGAAACATAATAATAATAATATTATTAAAGGGCACAGCGTACACACGGAGGGGGCCATAGCGTACACACGGAGGGGGCCTCAGCGTACACACGGAGGGGGCCTCAGCGTACACACGGAGGGGGCCTCAGCGTACACACGGAGGGGGCCACAGCGTACACACGGAGGGGGCCACAGCGTACACACGGAGGGGGCCACAGCGTACACACGGAGGGGGCCACAGCGTACACACGGAGGGGGCCACAGCGTACACACGGAGGGGGCCACAGCGTACACACGGAGGGGGCCACAGCGTACACATGGAGGGGGCCACAGCGTACACACGGATATCTTTCTGATGTGTGGCCGGCATTATGCTGGCCACACATCAGACCAACTTAGTATTTCAGCTGCTACTTTACAGTGTCTGCTGAAACATTTTCAAGTGTGGCTTCTGTGTGTGTGTAATTATATATATATATATATATATATATATATATATATATATATATATATACACACAAATGTATGGTTCGGCACTCCAAACAATAAAGGCAGTTAGCGGTCGGTGCCTCCACAGCTCAGCAAGAGCAAATATATAAAGTGGTGGTGTGGCACTCGCAACTCTTACTCAGAAACAGGAATATAAAGCCAGTCAAGTTTGCATCAACGTTTCAAATTTAATTTGTCATCAGGACAATTGACAAATTAAATTTGAAACGTTGATGCAAACTTGACTGGCTTTATATTCCTGTTTCTGAGTAAGAGTTGTGAGTGCCACACCACCCTTTCTATATATATATAGCACTTTGTGTCTGTCAACATTTTTACAAAATCAGAGTGTGTGCCACTATCGTCTCACTGTTTATATATATATATATATATATATATATATATATATATATATATATATATATATATATATATATATATATATATATTTTGCACAAAGTCCCTGGGTGATGTCTTTTCCGGGTAAGCAGCAGCACCTTGATTATTTGTCGTAGAGTTATATATATATATATATATATATATATATATATATATATATATATATATATATATATATATATATTCCAGGGCAGAGGAATAGAGAAGGCAGAGATAGAGGAGGAGGGGAGTGGGAGCAGATGAGGAGGAGTGAATGAAAGGGGAAGCAGAGAATGAGGAGTGGAGGTGTAGGGTATGGAGAGGGGAGGAGGAGAGGAGCGGAGGGGGGAGAGGAGAAGGATGAATGGAGGAGGAGTGGAGGATAGGACAGGAAGGGGGGGGGAAGGGCCGGAGCTACCACTCGGCAGCTTTAGGCAGCTGCCTAGGGCGCTGGCCACTGGAGGGCGCCCCTTATTTACTGTATATGTGTGGGGCAGCACAGGAGGTGGAAGAGTGGAGCACAGTAGCCTCCATCCATCTGACCCACGGGTACAGTGCATGTTCTGCCGGCGGTGGTGAAGGCGTCCATGCCCTCTGCAGTCTCAGAGCGCTGAGGATGCCAGGCTGGCTGTACATGTGCCCGGTGCTGTTGGAGCTGTGTCTCGGCTCCTCTGGATGTCCACTGGAATGGTTCACCGCCCTGGTCCGCATAGAGTACATGGAGCTGCTGACGAACAGCAAGGTGCAGGTCACCAGGGATAGCTCCACTAAGGAGAGCGTGTAGGGACTGGTGGGGTTCCCGAGGGATCCGGGAAACCTGGAGGACTGTGACTCCACACCCACTAGACAGTGCCCGGCAGGAGCACCAAGGTAATGGAGGAAGGCGAGCCCTGGATAGTGCTGTTAGCCCAGGGAGGCTGCACCTTCATAAAGTGGTGAACGCAGCCTGCAGGAAGGCAGCAGCTGTGGTTATCTACAACGATGGGAAGAGTGGCAATGCCATGGTGCCCATGGCTCACCTAGCTAGGCAAGTGCCAGCTAACCCTGCCGGGTGCCCTCACACTTTGCCCTGTTCCCCTTTCACACTGCTCCGCATATGTACAGTATGTTGCTCTTTATATATAATGTAGGGGGGTAGGCAGACCATTTGCCTAGGGTGCTGACCAACCTAGCTCCAGCCCTAGAGAGGAAGAAGAGAGGAGGGAGGAGAATGAGGAGATGGGGCAGGGGAGGGAGAGCAGGCGTTTGAAAAATTTGTGAACATAAACACTGTACCTCTTTTCATCTGCGCTGCACTCTCACCAGCCGCATCTGCTCCCATCTGCGCAAAGTCTTGTTCTGAGCGCCGTTTTTTTCCTTTCCCCAGGGCCGAGTCTCCTATGTCTGCTCCAGGGGCCGGGTATCTTCCATTCTTTCCCTGGCGCTGAGTCTCTCCTCCTCTCTCTCTCTTTGCAGCCGGGAGCCGCGCTGGCAGGACACAGCGGCACAGGACGTTGATTCCGCTGCGCTGCTGTTAATGTATGACCGCTGCGCACATGACACAGGTGGTGATACATTAACAGCAACGCAGCCCCCCGCACAGTCTCCCGCCATCCCGCCCACTTATCAGGCTGCAGGACGCCGCACCAGAGGAACTCACCCGCCACTTCCCCCCAGTAAAGCAGGCTCCAACCCGGCTTAAGAGTGTGCGCATGTGCAAATGTCGGCCTCCCGGGAAAGATCCCGGTAAATATAATGGCCAATCCGCCCCTGGGGACGGGACATGGTGGATTCTGCGTGGGATCACAGTGGCACAGCACACGGCGAATGCTGCCAGGGGGACAGGACACTGGGAATACTGCCATGGGATCAGAGGGGACCGGACGCTAGGGATGCTGCAGGGGAACATGACACTGGGGAATGGGATGCTGTGGGGGATCACAGGGGGACAAGCGAATGCGGATGCTGCTGGGAATCACAGGGGGACAGGACACTGTGGATGCTGCGGGGAGACACCACCCCTGCCATATGCCACCCTGAGCCCTTCCCCACAGAAAGCACTTTTTGAATTTCCCGGCAGTGCACGAGTGCAGTGAATAAATTAGATGACGTCACTCATCTTACAGCCACCTCTGGCACGGGCACCACGGACCCTACTAAACTGTAATTAGAACAGTGTCAGGGCTAATAAACACACAGTGTCCCCCACCCCCACTCCCACTATAACATAACCACAGCTAAATCCACTTACACAAATTATTTAAGTTTGCGAGCAGGAGTCGGCCATCTTGGTACACCCAAGTGAAGCCACTCTGTGTACTCCCCCAGCTGATGACACTGCGGCTGCGCAACAAGTTGGAGCTCCTATCTCTATAATGGGGCATGTTTCACTGAATTATAAAAAAACTGTACCTATCTGAAAATCCTCAACCCCAAAAGGCACTCCACTGGGACAATATCTACCTAATAAAACAAATCCCAAGTCTCAATTGTTCCCCTACCCCGAGTTATGCCTTCCCAAAAAACCCCTCATAGACTAACATGGGTGACAAAGTGTCATTTCTGAAGTCTCAGAAAAAAACTGGCAGTTGGAAGTTTAGATCGCTCCCAATTGCTCATTTTTTAATATTTCGCCCTGAAATTTGGCACGCAGCACCGGTTGACGATTCTACACGTACCTGCCAAATTTCAGCTCAGTACGCCCAGTCACTTTTGAGGTGCAGTCCCTCAAACACCATGCCCCCATCCGAAAAGTTCCCTATGGGAAAAATCCGTTCGTTGGATTCAGCCTTAATATAAGGGCACTACCGTGCCCTTATAATATATATATATATATATATATATATAGCGTATTGTGGCTGGCACTCACTTCCAAACAAGACTCTCAGGGCCTGGTGCCATCAGCATGGAAACAGCGTGTGCTGACCCAAAAATATTTAGCAGGGTTCACAGCGGCACTCGGGACTTAACCAATCAAAGAAACTCACATAGCCATTAAAGGTGTGGTTGACGTTTCAGCCCCTCACGGCTTTTATCAAAACAGCTTACAAGTTAGCTGTTTTGATAAAAGCCCGGAGGGGCTGAAAGGTCAACCACACCTTTAATGGCTATGTGAGTTTCTTTGATTGATTAAGTCCCGAGTGCCGCTGTGAACCCTGCTATATATATATATATTTTTGATAAAAGCCTGTAAGGGCTGAAACGTCATCGCTGTGGCTACTTGTCGTTCTTTTCTTCATTAAGTCCTGAGTGCCGCCGCTATTCTCATTATATACTTGGGGCATCTACCCGCTGTTCCCCCGCTGAAGGCACCTGGCCCATAAAACCCTTTTGAAGACGGAGAAGTGCCAGCCGTACACACCATATATATATATATATATATATATATATATATATATATATATATATATATATATATATATATATATATATATATATATATTCCAAGCCACCAATGTAAAACAAATGGGGTGCTCCTTTATGGCAGCAACGTATGCTCGTATATTATAGAATACGACGGGCCCTTCAGGGTCCAATCAGGGCACTCACCAACAGAGTATAATCAAAACAGATTTATTTTCAGTACATCACCAAAGTGGGGACCGTAGTCCTAGTCGACGTTTCGGACGATGTCCGGCCTTTGTCAAGAAGACAGCCTCACAACCAGACAGTCGCAGTGATTGAAGATCTATATATTAGGTGTATGGGTCGGCACTCACATACACAAATTAAGAAACTTGCCCAGTGCCATCTGCATTGAGCACGTGCAGCGTGTTCACATGTAGGAAGGAACTCAGCGTCACTCAAGTCTGATAAGTGTAAGTTACTTACACTTATCAGACCTGAGTGATGCTGATTTCCTTCCTCTATCTATTTATCTATCTATCGATCTATCTATCTATCTATCTATCTATCTATCTATCTATCTATCTATCTATCTATCTATCTATCTATCGCCAAACATGATGATATTATCAACCTGTGTTTTAAACTTTATACCATCATTCCACATGAAGAGGGCATCCAGGCACTAAGAGGTGCACTCACGGCTCACAAAGAAATAAATCCACCCACAGAGTTCATCCTGGACTTGAGTGAGAAGGTACTCAAATGTAACCATTTCCTTTACCTAGACACTCATTATGTCCAGCGCTCAGGGACTGCCATGGGCTCGAATCTGGCGTCTTCATATGCTAATATTTATATGACCCAATACGAGCAAACCCAGGTATGGCAAACATCTGCGGTTTTACAAACGCTTTATTGATGATGTTTTTATCCTGTGGCAAGGCTCTATGAACTCATTCACCGAGATGGTAGAAGCACTTAACAGCCTCAAGCATCCAGTCAAGTTCACCTATGAAGCCAGAAGTTCCTCCATCAATTTCATTGACATTACAATAAAACTGAACGATGGACGTATCGACACTTCACTATTCCGCAAACAGACCGATAGGAACACTCTCCTTCTTGCCTCCAGCCAACATCTGCCAGCCTTGAAAAACAACTTACCCATCTCACAATTAATGAGAGTTATGCATAACAACACTGATGAACAGGTATGTGAACAGCAACTGACTGATATGTTCAACAGATTTAAGGAAAGGGGCTACCTGACAACTACTTGAGAAAGCGAGGGCCAAACACCACGGGAAACCAGAACCACAGGTGCCAAACCGGAGAGGATGGTTTACACCACCACATTTGACAGCATGTCATCCAAGATCAATAAAACTCTACGGCGACATTGGGAAATAGTTCAAACTGACCCACTTCATCTAACAAAAGTAGCTCCACCGATGATGGCATATAAAAGGGCCCCTAATTTTAAACAATTGTTACTGAGACCCATGTGCCAACCGAACACACCCAAGAACACTACATGGCTCCTGGAGAGAAGACCTGGATGCTTCAGATGTAGTGGCTGTACGACCTGCCGGAGTATGTTGTTTGGACCATCCTTTCCACATCCCCACATGGGACAGCAGATTAAAATCAAATATAGACTACACTGCACTATGGATCATCTGATATACATCCTGACCTGTCCATGTGGGCTCTATTATGTAGGAATGACCTCCAGGAAATTTAGAGAACGGATGGCCAACCACAGACTCTCTATCTGACAAGCACTAGACTCAGGTAAAGCTGATTTGCCAGTTCCAAGACACTTCATAACAGCAAGACACAACATCCCAGATCTAGGATGCAAGATCATCGATTGGATCCCACTACCACCAAAAGGAGGTGATCGTGTATTACTACTGCGCAAAGCCGAAAGCAAATTGATCTACAGACTAGACACATTGGCACCCAAAGTAATGAACGAGAATAATCCCTTCTCTATCTTTCTCCAATAATGCACTGACATTCCGCCTGGCATCGATGAGGTAATATCACCTCTGAAGACGACTCCACAAGGCTCACCAACAGACAGACATACTGTAGGACATAATCTGGCCATCCCCTAGATGCATACTGGGAGGTAGTCACGGTGTCACACCCCACAATAGCCCTAGAACAGATAAACCAACGGTTCACCCCTGTATTCCTGTTTTTGCCACGTTTTCCATATCGTTCCATTGTTTTTATATAACGGCGCATTTCTGATTACTAGATCTGGCCAACCCCTAGGCAAATCTAAATTTGGGGTGGTCATAAGGTCCCACCCTTGCATAGTTAAATTGGCGACACACGGAACGTGTGTATATATGGACAGAGTGCTGATACCCATCATAGCATACACCCATGGATAGATTTGCCTCATGAGTTTTTCACACTTTTTTCCGTTCCCTTTCTCTGTTGTTTTCATGATTTTTTCACATCTCTTTCAGTGTATCTCAAATCTCGGTTCCCTTTATTGTAGACAACTCTGGCCCACCCCTAGTGTTCTTTATAGTATCTTTCTCCTTTTATTATAATATTAAATGGGTGGCCACGGTGTCCCACCCCTTATTGTGCACCCGGATAATGGATACACACATCGATATATGGATCTCGTAAAGTGATTTACACATTTTGAACTCATATTTTTTCTTGAATTTCTATATTTTATTATATATTATATTTTCCATGTTTACACTTCCACACAATTTGAGCTGTACGATGTTTACAATTATGTATCACTATGTGACCCCTCACAACACCCCCCACCACTGCCTGGACCCTGCTTGCAGTATGACACATTTCTAGGCAGTCTGCCACTTGCTCCGTGCACCAGAAACATTTCATGTTTACCATTGTGACATATGTGAATACAACAGCCAATGAATGGCTACGGCTGACCAGAACATGTGATGCAACCATGTGACTACTCCGGCTCTTTCTAACAGCGATCGCAGCCGCAATACAGCGGGGCCCGCACTTCCGGGTTGTACCCGGAAGAGACATCATGCGCTCCACCCTGTGGTGGAGGTGGGAGTGTATTCTCCCCTATTTAAGCAGGGCCCAGTTCCCTAACCTATACCTTGACCACTGCGGCATGCATTGTCCACTTTGCTGCCTTGATAAAGGTCCTCATGGACCGAAACGTCGCCAGGCTATTTCTTTGAACAATTAAACTGGACGTTGACGCTGATGAACCTAAGTGACAGAAGTCTGGTGAGTGCTGTTTTTCCCTTTTGGGAGTAAGTCTGTATCCATATAGTAATGAATATGCACTACTATTTATATGGCACCCCAGCGGCTACCTAACATTAGAGGGTGAGTGTGCAGGTCTTGTGTTTATTTATATCTATATCTATATCTATCCATCCGGAAACCCCCTATGAAAATCCTGGTGGCATTGTGACCGCCAGGATTCTAACTGCATCCCACACATATAGTATTTGGATGCTTACTTGCTTGTGCCTAGGAAGGCACACAGTTTTTGAGTGAATATCAATGGACTCTAAAAAGTCGAGGCTGTGCTATAAATAAGTTCAATGGCTCCTTGCAATGGCAGCCTTTTTTCTTATTTAAATATTAGGTTCACCCAGTGGGCGGGGGCCGCGGCTACTCACCGCTCCACTCCCTCCGCTCCTGGCGGCTGCTGGAGGTCTGACCAGAGGGGGTCCTACAGGCGGCAGGGGTCAGTGGCTCTCTGGGGGTTCGGCGGTGCCCGCGCTGCGGGGACAGCTCCGGCGGCTGGGTGCCGCCATCTTAGTGACGTCAGCTGATGACAGGGGGCGGGGACTAAACCTATCCCTGTGCTGCTGGGTTCATAAATCCCAGCAGCTGATTGCCTGTGCTGGTGCAACTTCTAAGTTGCATGCACTCAGCTCTGAGCCATTATCAGAAGCTGCAAAAGCACTCCAGTATTCTGAATCAAACCCTGGTTGTTCCTGCCTATCCAGTGTTCCCGCTCCCAAGCCCGGTTCCTGTATACTCCGTTACCCTTGGTTCCGTCTACCTTGAAGCCAGTTAGGCTATCTTCAGTTCCGTTCTTTCCAGTTCAAGTTATCTGCACCAAGTCGGCATCCTGAGTTACCCTGCCTTCAGTTTCCATTATTAAAGCCAAGTCGGCCCTTTTGAGTTCCAGTTTGCTCCTGAAGTTATCCGCCCAGGTGGCTATTTCTGTTTTCCCTTCTTCTGCCTCTAGTTCCAGTGTTTCGACCTACATCCAGTTCCTGTTGCGCCCGGCCTCCTGTGAGTGCTTCTAGTGAAGGGCCGTGACCTGTTGTCCGGACGCAGAAAAGTCCAAACTCCCTTGCGGGGGTCCCAGGCGAAAACCACCAGGCAGTTAGACTCCGCACCTTCACTTAGGAGATCAGCCAAAACTCAAGGTCGGAGTATATGTGTAGGTCTTACATCCTCCCAGCCAAGCTACAAGCGCCCCCTGTGCAGTCCGTACTGGGACCGCAGCCTGAGACGGATCCTCAAACACCCGCTGTGACACCATCATCTTTTTTTGTATTATCCATTAATGTGCTAGGCAAAATAATTACAAATGAGCAAACACGATTATTCTTACAGCTCCTCTATTATCCATCTGCACATTCTGCATGCACACAATTGCACAAAACACAGTGGAATGAAATCAGCTTTTATGCGGCACAATGTTATTTCGTTATCACTACCAGTATGTTTCTCCACAAATGTACAACTGATATTTTTGCCCTTAAAACAACACCCATTTTTCTAGTTATATATCTACAGTATTTTGATATATAATATGTGTTGTTATTACAAAAAACTATTGTTTTGCCATTTTTAGTATTTGCTTTATCTGTAGTACTGCTTTATAATCCTATTTCATATTATCTTTTAGATCATGCACATTTTACGCACACTATTTTGAGTCTTGGTTTTGCAGCTGGTAAAACATGATAGGGATGTTAGTATTGGCAAGCCATCCACATGAAGTTTTTCGTATTTTAATCAATCAACCATCGATCAATAAACTTAGAGAAACGAACTTCAGTTTTTTGCCATAATTAAACAAATGATTCTGCCGATTTGGAAGGATATATGACAGAATCAGTGTGCAGCCATCATACTGCTCACTGTTAAAAGCTTCCTGCTAATCAATAAAGTTTATGTAGAACTTCTGAATCAATCTCATCTTGTGCTTTTCCCATCAGATCTCCTTCTCCCCAGATATTTCCTTTCCTCTTGTGAAACCAGAAGCAGTTGTGTGGCTTGTGTTATTTTTGATAGAATAAAATGACAGCCAGCGCACCTAAGCCTCACAGGAGACGGGATGCCTTCTACAGCTTCATCTTTTTCATCTTGACAAACTATATTGAAGGCGGCTTTGTTTCCTGGCTAAACTTTTTTTCCCACCAACTCTGCACTTTAAGTAAAAGTTTGAAAACACGTTTTAAGAATGTCAATCAGCAAATTCTCATAAGAATTTCATGCCAAATGCATCCAAAGGCATTTTACTAAAAATTGTTAATTTTTCTCAGCTAAGGTACTAAATATTCCTTTGGTGTTTTCTCAGTTAAATATTGTTTATTAAATGTTGAATTAAGTATAAGTTAAAGGTGGTTACATAAATTATTTGAATTGATGGATTTGAAACAAGTTCATGGACTATGCAGACATTTTAATAGTAGTTTAAATAAATGACTTACAATTACACATTACTGTAGACTCGAGCACTGGCCTATTTATAATGGGTGCAGTGTGTGTGTGGTTGACATGGATCCCTGAGTCCAAAGGGGCCCCCACGAGGCACCCTGCATCTATTTTTCTTGTATATATACGCCCTCAAAGTCCCACACAGACGGCAAAAGCATGTATAAATCACTGAGAAAATGTTGTGGCTGCCATTTTCCTGGTGTTTTGTACACTTGTAGCAGTAAAAGCACTGGGAAAATGGCCACCATGCCATTTTCCCATATATCTGCTGTGCATTACAGTCTGAGCCCTCTAGCACTGTGCAGAAAAGGGCCAAGACAAAGGAGGCTGCACATGGGTCTTTTCCGCTCTTAAAACATCCCTGTAGAGTTTACAAGGAATAGTTTGATGGTGACTGAGCTGAATAAGATCACTTGTGTGGTACAAGTGACCTTATTCAGCTCAGTCACCACACAAGTGACCTTATTCAGCTCAGTCACCATCAAGCTTTTTAAGTGTCCGGACCAGCCTCAGCATTACAAAAAAAATCATTTTTGCTGCTTGGCCTATACCTTTACTTAACTCTTAAGCCTAGAAATAACTCACACTGAAACACCTTATACTAAAAATAAGACACGGACACCAACTGCGTAAGTTTAAAGGTCATGGAATATTTATTGTAACTGGTATGACCCTATTTGTTAAGAGATGGCAAAGAAAAGCACTTGAGACCAGCACCCCCCGTGGATGTTACTCATGGCAGCGCCCAGGGTGCCCCAAACCACTAACATCTCTCCATTGTGGGTACAGCCTGTGCTGTGACGGACATGCCACACCCCTACTATGGCTTGACGAGGACACTTCCAGGAAGTGACCAATGCCCCACCACGTTGAGTCAGGACTCGCCCGCCATCCTGGCAGAGGGGGGGGGCATACCGCACAGAGACCTCCTGACACCCCACCAGAGTGCTGGTCGAGAGCGCGTTCTCGACGATTTATAATTAAAGCTATCAAATCAAATTTTGTGAAAGGCCCGTAAGCCAGGTAGCACAGAGAAAGGGAAGGGAGGGTGGGAATCCAGACTCAAAAAGGAAGTCCTTCCTATCCACTTGCCTATAAGTAGCCCACTCTAAGCTACCGCCCCTATGATACCTGATTGGCAGATCTAACTGCCACTCACCTGAGATTTCCTTTGGCCTTATCCTATCTTTCAATAGCTTTATTTAACAATCACAAATTCACAGGCTCTTAAATACACTCGAGCCTATGCGGCCCTTGTTCTATATAAGGCGCCTCGTGAATTATGCTGCGTGGCCTATACCTTTTCTTAACTCTTAAACCTAGAAATAACTCACACTGAAACACCTTATACTAAAAATAAGACACGGACACCAACTGCGTAAGTTTAAAGGTCATAGAATATTCATTGTAACTGGTATGACCCTATTTGTTAAGGGATGGCAAAGAAAAGCACTTGAGACCAGCACCCCCGCGGATGTTACTCATGGCAGCGCCCAGGGCGCCCCAAACCGCTAACATCTCTCCATTTTAGGTACAGCCTACGCTGTGACGGACATGCCACACCCCTGCTATCGGGACCGCGATCGCCGCACGGTCTGTTGCCTCCCGGGTGCTCGGGTATGGCACATCGCGGACCGAGTCGACAGATGATCTTAGTATACGGGAAGGAGGGAATGACAGAGGAAGAATTCCCAGAACTATAAAGAGGGCAGGCAGTGTGCATGGTGGGGAGGCCTGTAGAGAGTCTATTGAAGGGGAGAGAGGAAAGAGGAAGCTAGTAAAGAATTCAAATGGGTCCTGGTGTGAATCTAATCACAATATTAGAGCCATATCTAAAAATAAACATAAATTAAAATGTTTACTGGCTAATGCAAGAAGCTTAGTGAGTAAAATCAGAGAGCTAGAAACAGTGATCAGTAGGGACGACTACGACATCATTGGTATTACAGAAACATGGTGTAATGAGTCGCATTACTGGGCATTAAACATGGAGGGATATACACTCTACAGGAAAGACAGGGAAAATAGAAGGGGCGGGGGTGTGTGCCTATATGTAAATAATAACTTAACATCATGTGAGAAAAATATGAGCACAGACCTGGAAGAAGACAACTCGGAGACAGTGTGGGCAGAGATAACCGACAATAATAAAAAAAACAAAAAAACAAATTTATAATAGGGGTATGCTATAGACCACCAAATATAAATGAAAGGGAAGAGTCTCTTCTTTTAAACCAAATCAAACAAGCATCAAATCAGGGTCAGGTATTAATTATGGGGGATTTTAATTTACCTGACATTGATTGGGAAAACGAAACAGGTAAATCAGCAAGAAGCAATGGGTTCTTAAGCTTACTTAAAGACCAGTTTATTACACAAAAGGTAGAAACTCCAACTCGTGATGAGGCACTCTTGGACTTAGTATTAACAAATAACACAGACTTACTGTAGTTTCAAACACAAAAATAATTGAACAATTAGGGAACAGTGATCACAATATGGTTTCACTGGAAATCAACTTCAGTAAATTACATCAAAAAGGATCTGCAAAAATACTAAACTTCAGAAAAGCGAACTTTGAATTATTCAGGGAAGCCCTAACAGAAATTCGGGGGGAAACGGTTATGGAGGGAAAAAATGCAGAGGAAATGTGGGATACTCTAAAAAAGGTACTTGATTCACTAACTATTGAATACATTCCTAAAGTAACTAAAGGTAAATGCAACAAAAAAAAAAGCCACCATGGTTGGACAAAGAAGTAAGGTCAGCTATCAACAATAAAACCAGAGCCTTTAAATTCTATAAAAATAACTTGAATGAGGAGGCGTTCGCAAAATACAAAGAATCAAACAAAACTTGTAAAGGGGTAATCAAAGCAGCTAAAATATTATATGAAGAGTGCATAGCCACTGAAAGCAAAACCAACCCAAAGAAGTTTTTTAAATACATAAATAGTAAACGTTTAATTAAGGAAAACATAGGCCCACTAACTGATACTAGTGGAAAAAGTGTTACAAGGACAAGGGAAAAGAAAAACTGTTAAATGAGTTCTTCTCATCAGTATTTACTAAGGGAGAGCAGACTGTGGAACGAACATTTACCACAAACGGGACAAATAAGCCAGATCTCATTGTGGATTTCATGCCGAAGGAAATAGTACTGAGGCTAAGCAAACTCAAAACAAATAAATCACCAGGGCCAGATGGGATTCATCCGAGGGTATTAATGGAATTAAGGGATGAACTAGCTACCCCCCTATATTATATCTTTAGCAAGTCACTATCATCAGGTATAGTACCAAAAGATTGGAGAATAGCAGAGGTAGTGCCAATATTCAAAAAAGGAAAAAAAGGAAGATCCCGCTAATTACAGACCCGTTAGTTTAACATCAATTGTGGGTAAACTATTTGAAGGATTTTTAAGGGATGGTATCCAGGAATATTTAGATCATCACCGTCTACTCAGTATTAACCAACATGGGTTCGTGAAAAATCGTTCATGCCAAACTAATCTACTAGGGTTCTATGAAGAGGTTAGCAAAAACCTCGATAATGGAAATGCTGTAGATGTGATTTTCCTAGATTTCGCTAAAGCATTTGATACTGTCCCACACAAGAGATTGATTAATAAAATGGAGAACCTAGGATTGGGTGAAAATATCTGCAGATGGGTAGGGAATTGGCTATGTAATAGAGAACAAAGAGTGGTTGTGAATGGTGCCGTATCAGATATGATACCGGTACTAAGTGGAGTGCCACAGGGTTCGGTTTTGGGGCCCATTTTGTTTAACATTTTTATTAACAATATTGGGATAGGGTTACTCAGCAATGTATCCATCTTTGCGGACGATACAAAACTTAGCAAAGTCATCAAATCATCAGAAGATGTCACCATGCTTCAAAATGATCTTGCAATTCTAGATAAGTGGGCAAAAAAATGGAAGATGAGGTTCAATGTAGATAAATGTAAGGTTATGCACCTTGGGAGACACAACCAGTGTGCAAGTTACAACCTTAGTGGAGAGGAACTGGGTAATTCCATACTTGAAAAGGATCTAGGAGTCCAAATAGACAGCAAACTGGGATGTAGTGCCCATTGTAATGTAGCTACAAAAAAGGCCAACAAAATTCTGGCATGTATTAAGAGGGGAATGGAAACTAGGGACTCAAGGGTAATTATGCCACTATATAAAGCATTGGTGAGACCTCACCTCGAGTATGGAGTACAGTTCTGGGCCCCACACTATAAAAAGGACATCATAGAATTAGAAAAAGTCCAAAGGCGAGCAACAAAGCTTATTATGGGAATGGAGAATTTAAGCTATGGGGAGAGATTAAGCAATTTGGGACTATTTACATTAGAAAAGAGACGTTTAAGGGGGGACATGCTCAACATGTACAAGTATATCAAGGGCCAATATAAGGAACTGTCACACACCCTCTTTTCTACTAGAAAGGAATCTAGGACACGAGGGCATGAGTATAGATTAGAAGAAAAAAGATTTCATTCAGCTAGTAGAAAGAATTTCTTTGCGGTCAGAACAGTCAAACTCTGGAACTCTCTTCCCAGAGAGGTGGTAACGGCTGGCTCATTAAATGCGTTCAAGGCAAAGTTGGACAAACATTTACTGGAGAAAAACATCCATGGGTACAAATAAGAACTATAATTTGTCAGTAAAATACCAGAACCTACCAAATCAGCAATGGATATCTATACCAGGTTGAACTAGATGGACGCCTTTTTTCAGCCTTACCTACTATGTAACTATGTAACCCCTCCTATGGCCTGATGAGGACACTTTTAGGAAGTGACCAACACCCCACCGCGTTGAGTCGGGACTCGCCCGCCATCCTGGCAGAGGGGGGGGGGCATACCGCACAGAGACCACCTGACACCCCACCTGAGTGCTGGTCGAGCGCGCCTTCTCGCCACTGCCTCAGTTCCAAAGACCCCGCTAGGTCACCACGCGGAACAAGGCCCGGCCACCCAAATCAAATAAAACCTACGCTACCAAACTAACCTAAACTAGAAAAAATATCCTTCAAAAACACCGCCATACCGGAGTCACACAAATGAACTCCGTCCAGCCTGTACAGATTAGGGGTCTCCTTTACAATAGTGGGATGCCTGACTGCCCTACCACCCTTAGACACCACATACCGGGACACTGCGTGGTTGACCTTCCTCCTGGCCCTCTCTATGGCCATCACATTCCGACAACCCCGCCAGTGAAAGCGGGGCACAATGTCAGACCACACAATAAGCAGCCCGGGCCAACGGGACTGCAGTCGCAACAAGTCCGTCTCAATCTGTATGGTAAGGGCAATTTGGCCAAGTCATTGCCCCCCCAGGTGTATAACCAAAACATCAGGGCAGCCCCATTTACAGGCTTTGGCAGACAACAAATCCCACAGGCCTTCCCACTGTAAACCCCTTACGCCGAACCAATGAAAAGCTCGGGCCCGAGACAGCATCGGAGCCGTGGCGGCCAATGGGTGCCTAGCAGCCCAAAATACAAACGAGTGCCCCACTAACCAAACCCTGCCCAGAGTCATTGAGGGAAGGGGAGGGGCTGAAAAAGAAGAAACCTACTGGTTAGCATACAATCGATATACTGTAAACACAACTGAAAATACATTGACTATAGCCCGAGTGAAGGGGAAAACCTTAAAAAACTTCCGGTGAACTTTAGGGGACAGCCAATTGAAATTAAGTCCACTGTCGGAGGAAAAAGTAAAAAATTCCCTTCACATCGTCGATTCCAGAACGATTGTAAACTAGACGTTTTCGGGCCAGCGCAACAGGCGCTAAACTACAATTTATCTAAACGTACATATTTCTTATAAACTGAAAACCTCCACCTCCCCACCGCCTGAACGGAGGAAGGCGGAAGCCCTGCTGCAGCTGCGCAAGGCACTGCCCCAATGTTCCGAAATCACACTCCCGCAGACCCAAAGCCGCCACACACCACCGAAACACAGCTGCAAACTGGAATCGGGTCAAAGGCCACACGTCACTGTGTGCCAGAAACTGCATGGCGGTACCCGGTCCGCGGGAGATGTATTCCCCCGCCAAAGAGACGGGACAGATAGCCTTCACGCTATGTGCCTTCAGGGTGACCCAGGTACCCCTGCCCATTTGATCCGTCTTAGATCTCCTTATCCTGCATAGGATCTACCCCTCACGAAAGACTAAGTCTTCCTTGAGAAGGCCAGAGTGTGACTGTTTGCTAGAGGCCACTAATTTGCTTAAGCAGAAAGCGCCAGAAAACGCAAATGAAAAAGCAACTCTGAACAGAGCTGCCTCAAAATAATTTTCAGCCACCGTAGCTAAATACTTCATTAGATCCCTCAGCATGCCCTCATCAACAGGCCAACGGGAATCCGGAGCTGCCGGTTGTACCTTGGCCCAACCATTTATGGCTTTAGCCAGCAGAAAAAAGACCTAGTGGGGTCAGGATCATTAAGCAATCTAGAATGGAAAGCTATCCCCGCCAAAGCCGCCGCCATAGCTGACTTTGATCTACCCTTTTGGTGGTGGTCTCAGACGAACGCGAGTAACCGTTCCTCGACCGACTTACCGCTGACCTCGGGCAAAACCCGAAACGTGGACCAGTCCCTCCAAGCAGCCCCGTAAGCTCTACGTGTGGAAGGGGCCAAAGACAGAAGGGCCAGGGACGTCATGCCGGCTCTATGACCTGCCATACAAAAAGGGGACAACTGAGCCCAGTCGGAGCCGCCTCTGGGGCCAGTTCAGGAAACCGTGTGAACTGGAACCACGAGAGTGCGTCTGCTATACTGTTATCAACGCCCGGGACATGCCTAGCCCTAAACTGAATAATGTGTTGCAGACAATGTAAGACCAGGTGCCGCAGCAACCGTAAGGCCTCGGGGGAGGCCGCCCTCTGGTTATTGATGGCATGAACTACACCTAAATTGTCACACCAGAACACAATGTTCTGCTCTGCCAATTGTCCGGCCCACAATTCGGCCGCTACAATGATAGGAAATAGTTCCAGCAGTAACATATTGACTGTGAAACCACGGTCAATCCAAGACTGCGACCACGGGGCACAGCACCATTCACCCTGAAAATAAGCCCCAAACCCAGTGGAGCCCACAGCATCAGTATACAGCTGAAGCTCCACGCTAGAAGAAGGGTCGGCCGGCCACAGCAACTCCCGATTAAACTGATCTAGAAAACAAGACAAGACGCCCAGGTCGTCCTTTATCTCTTGACCCAGCCACACCGTATGGTGGTGGTCACGGACCCCCGCTGTGGCCGTCTCAGTTTTCTGCAGAAAACATGCCCCATAGGGACAAGCGAAATTGAAAGATCCGAGCAGTGACTGAATCAGCCGCAGCCGAACCCTCCCCTTCCGCCGGCACTCCACAATGAGAGCCTGCAACTTAGCTACCTTGTCCTCGGGCAGGCTACAGCAGGCCCCCGCTGAGTCAATTTCAATGCCCAGGTACGAGAGTACCCTAGTTGGGCCCTCTGTTTTTTCTGCAGCTATCGGGACACCCAATGACCCGAGTATGCCCACCGCACCGGCTAAGATGTGAGCACAGGTGTCGTCATTTCCTGGTCCCACAAAGAGAAAGTCATCCAAATAGTGGGCCACACCTCTGCAGCCCGTGCCTTCCTGTATGCACCAGTGTAAGAAGGTACTGAATTTCTCAAAGTAGGAGCATGAGACCGAACACCCCATTGGCAGGCACTTGTCTATAAAAATGCCCCCGTGAAGCCTGAAACCCATGAAACGGAAGGATTCCGGGTGAAGTGGAAGCAGACGGGAAGCAGACTCTCTGTCCAGCTTTGCCATAAGGGCACCCTGACCGAAACCCTTGACCAAACACAGCACTTCATCAAAGAGCTGATAATGCTGATAATGCACGCTGCACTGGTCTTCCAGAATGGCGTCGTTGATGGAATGCCCGTGGGAGTAGGACAGGTGCTGAATCAACCTACAGTATACTTCCCCAGTGGGGAAAAACACATGCAGGGAAAGGGATCGGCCAGGAATGGACTATCTGACAACACATTACTATCTGACAACAACACGCTTTAGTTTATAACATTTTATATTTTAAAAATATATATATCAAATGCAAATCATATGAAAGAATGAAGGTGGGTACACAAAAAAAATGGAGTATAATGAAACATAAAAAATATATAACATAAAACAATATCTGGACAACATAGAGTTAATTGCTAAAAAAGTCTGGTTAGTAGCCTGACAAAAATACACATGCTGGCGTCCCAGCATGGGAGCTGGTGGTTCCAACATGGGAGCAGGTGGTTAGCAGAAGTATCTCACCCACTTTAGGAACCAGGTGAGCAGATCCAATTTGTACCGGAATGGTAGATGTGGACAGCAGGCCGATGATCACTGCTCTAATGGCAGGCAGTCGTCAGCCGTGGCGTGGAGGCAGCGCTGCTGGTGGTATAGGGCTGCAGTCTGTGATCTGGCAATCAGGTGTAGCTCAGCGAACACAGCACAAGTCAGGGCAAACATCAAGCGGAAGTCAGGTACTGGCGGAAGTAGAGCAATGTGTTTTGTCTCCCAATTGGAGATGTTTTCAAGGCCCCTCGGCTCATACTGGATGGCGAGGCGGCTCAGGTGTGGTCACATCATGAAGCTGCGGCGTCATTACAGCAATATGCAAATTAAGCGGCGCTCAGCACGGTGATGCCCAGGGGGCAGTGCTGAAAACGCTGAGCAAGAATGCACAAAATCGGCCCACAAGGCCATCGGCCCTTCTGGCATTTGCCAGAAGGACCAGATGGCCAGCCCGGCCCTGCCATCTTAGAATGCACAGTTATATGCTGTGCTTTTGACAGCATAACTCAATTAAAATTTCTTGGCTGGCGACGGTGATGGCATTTCATCGTCTGTGTCATAACTTACCTGTGGGGGAAGCCTCTGGGGACCCGTGGGTGAAGGACTACCTGTCCCTCTGGGCATTCTGAGGCTATGCACAGTTACATTACCAAACTTACTGAAATACTGCAGACTGAAATGTACATTATACCCTAACAGCTAACATTGGCTAATGCAGTGGTGTAACAATAGTCCCGCAGACCCTGCAGTTGTGGGGAGGCACTGATTAAGTGTGGGTGCCAGGGTTCTGCAGGGCTATAATGTGCTGCACTGCTGCTGGTGTCCGGGACCAACCTTGCCTCTCTGTTCACCACCGCCGGGACCTGCAACCAACCTTGCCCCTCTGCTCACCTCCACTGCTGGGACCGCAGATCTACTTGTCTCTTGTCTGCGGTCCCGGCTGGCGGTGGCCTCCTCTAGCATCATCAAAACGGACTGCTTTTAGGGGGTGACCATTTTGTGATGTCCATTTTCATTAACAGAGGCCTGACAGGAGGAGAGCCGGGACCACAGACAAGTAAAGCTGTTTAATTCCCACCATGGCTCTAAATGTGCGGAGTTTGTATATTCTCCCCATACTTGCATGGGTATCCTCCGGGTACTCTGGTTTCCTCCCACAATGCAAAAATATACTGCTAGGCTAATTGTCTCCCAACAAAATTAACCCTAGAATGTCTGAGTGCGTGTATATGTAGTAGGGAATATAGATTGTAAGCTCCACTGGGGCAGGGACTGATGTTTAAATATTCTCTGTAAAGCGCTGCAGAATATGTGTGCGCTATATAAGAAACTGTTAATAAATAAAATAAATATTACCCAATCACATTGCTCACATAGGTACAGAATTTTTGGAAGAGGATGCTCATCCCCTTTTGAAAAGCACCAAATTTACCCAAACAGCGATGATATCATTATAGCTGCATTGTTTTGCTAGAACCCCCAATGGTAGTAAACAAACTCAAGGTCATATTTTTTTTAGGGTAGTCAAGCTCCAGTTTTGCAAAAACATCAAAGTGAGGCACCTTGCCTGTGATTCTCCTGCGGGGATCTCACCCAAAGAAGGCTGGGTATATATATATTAGGCAACATCAGGTTGCAGGAGACCCCACCCCTTACTATTATACACCAATCATGTAATACATACATGTCTCCATATTTGCTGAATTGAATTCAATCAATCAATCAATCATTCAATGAAACAGCTTATATCACCTGTTTCTCATTTCGTTACTCTCAGTGGCGGTTTTTACCTATGGGCTGCAGCCCCCCCCCCCCAGGTAAAATCCGGCACTGTCTCTGCCTAAGTGAAGCAAGAGGCAGTCTTTGAGACTGCTCTGGCTTCAATGTGACTAGTAGTGACTTCCTATTGGAAGTCCGACTTGCCAGTCACTCAAGGCAGTACCATTGGGAGGTGTTCCCTCCCTCCGGGATGCCTCTCTGTGTGCAAACTGCGCATGCGCCTGACCGGGGAACCTGATTAAGCCTTTGGGGGCTGCTGCAAGGGCAGCCCATGGAGGCTTAGGCCAGCGCATATGCAGTATGTATGAAGTTACTGCACATGTGCTGGCCCTGTGCAGGGGACCGGCAGCTGGGACTGGCAGGTGCGGTGAGCCTAGTGGTGGCTGTGGCAGTGGAGGGGGCCCGCATAGCGGCACCCTCCCTCCTCCAAAAGTTTAAGAGCCTCCACTGGTTAATCTGCTGTTTTTGTCTACTGTCTATTTTTTACACTGCTACTAGGGTAGAAAACAAGGCAATAGATTGGAATAATACCATAAACCAGAAAAAAAAAGAATAATAACATGACTGTTTTGGGATGTTTATACAGCAAAACTAAGATTAATGATTTCATCACCTGTTCGCAATGCAACCAAAAATGAGCGAGGTTCCAACATAAAGTTCTCCATACACTAGTCCGACTTATCCTAAGGACAAGTCGGACCAAATTCCTCTTGTGGTCCCCGGGAGGGCTCACTTACGATTTGACACTTGATATGCCATTTGTACATGCAATAAATCACATGTAAAGACTCCCGGGTGCTGCAGGAGAATTAAAAATAAATATCTCAATAGACTGTCCAGCCGTTGATTGGCTAAGATAGCACTTTCAGCCAATCAGCGGCCTCCCAGTTGGTTATCCACTGACTGTGAGCATGTGTTCTATATTCTCACTGGGACAGTGTCTGATAGATACCACATAGCCGTAAATGTATTATAATCTGCATTTTTAATTAAATACCACCCCTAGGTCTTTATGTGGAACCTTTAGGTTCTATCCTTGGTCTTATTATAATTGATAGAATAGAGTTTTTTCTTCTTTCCATTTATTTGCTACTTCCATACCCCTCTCTTCATATTCTTCCTTAATCATATAGACATTCAAGTCTGATGCCTATAACTAAAGAAATCATTGCATAAAAGTTTTCATCTGTCACCTTTAAACTAGATTGTTAACTCTTCAGAGCAGGGCCCTCTTCTCCTCACACTTCACTTACAGCTCTCCTGCTATTTACATCTAAGCTGTAGTGTGTATTGTATGCCCTGTGGACAGCACTGAGAAACATTTGTGGCGCCTTATAAATTAAATGTAATAATAATTATATATCTATCTTAACATATATGTATCTATATGCACATCATTTATTTGACCTTAGATTTTCTGATAATTAACTTTTTTTTTTTTTTTTATTAGATTCAGTACCTAATGATATTAGAAAACTAGGGTAATAGGTATTGGCAGGGGTGTAACTAGATATTAGTAGGCCCCATAACAAAAGTTTTTAAGGGCCCCCTATTTAGCAACTGATGGTAAAAAATGTATGTAATACATATTACTTAGACAGTAAATATGGGCCCCCTTGAGCTCTGGGCCCTATAGCAGCTGCACCCCTTGCACCTATAGTAGTTACACCCTTGGGTATTGGGTAGTTTTATTAGAGGGTGTTTTCTGTAAATTGATTTCCACTAAACTAAACCTAATGATGTGTTCTACACTAGTGAAATCTGTATGGAGCAAATAATAAAATCAGAGCTACAGTATTAGTAATTTTGCCATCGGATGAGGTATTTAAAAAAAAGCATTGTGGTTAGAGTTTTATTTCCTCCCTTATACACTGTGATTACTCAGCATATATTTTCCTTTACTGTATGTTATCACTGAGCAATGACTCTGGGGCAGATGTATTAAACAGTGGAGAGAAGTGGATGGAGATAGAGTACCAGCCAATGAAATCAGTTTCTAACTTTTATGTCACATGCTGTGATTGAAAAATGACGGTTAATAGTTGGTTGACTAGTACTTCCAATTTAAGTCACTCCAATGTTTAGTACATAAACCCTTCTGTTCACTAGGAGTAATAGATGTGCTTTAAACCCTTCGCTGGCATTCCTGAGTATTTTCTGGGCCCAGACTGGAAAATCCTTGGAAGTGCCATTGTCTGCGCTCCCTTCTTCCGGGCAGCGCTGCTGAGCTGAGCGCTGAGATCAGTGCTGCGCTCAGCTTCAGACGCTGCCCGGCTCCTGCTGCTCAGCCCTGCCTCCTTCTTCCCCCGACTGTGTGCGGCGTGACCTTGCTTACGTCATGCCACACACAGCCGGGTTACCGAGGGCAGGGCCAGGCAGCGGTTGATCTTGTGCACTGCACTGCTCAGCCCCGGGAAACACAGTGGTGGTGGTGGTGAGGGTGTGTGTGTTTAGGGATCCCTAAAAAAACTTGCCCAGTGGCGAGCACTCCCTGAAAAAAAAAACTCCACTGAAGGGGTTAATGAAGGCAACTGCTTCCTGGAACCAAGGCTAAGAAACCTCACTTACTCCATAGGGATTTCCAACATCATTTAGTGTCACCATAGACAACAAATATCTTTATCTACAGATAGAAAGACGAGGCGCAGGGCATCATGTTACATGGGAATGACTATTATCAGAGATTTTTTACAATCCAATTTCCTCCACGCATTCTCTGCTCCAGTGGGGCTCTTTATATGAGGTGTTCAGAAGAATAACACTGCTTTACCATTTGTATCAGTTTTACAGAACATAAAAGACCAATTAGCATTCATGTTCCTTGTCACTCTGTACCTATTTAATGAACTTTCATTTGCTCTGGCTTTTTATACTGAGATTAATTAACTGAAATGAACTTTGCAGGATAGAATTAGCCAGTGTTGTTTTTTTCTAGTGTAATGTAAAACAGAAAAATATTTCTTTTTAATCAGTAAAAAACAATGCAATTCAAATGTAAAACAAAGTTGGTAGTCAGACGTGGTCTGCATGACAAAGGAAGCAGGATTTAACAAAGGACTAAAACAAAGTCTAGGTGTATTTCCTAAATAGGATCAGCAGAAACTGTAGTCCCCCAGAAGAGAATACCTGTATATTTATTTTGTAAGAGTTTGTAAAGCTTTTGCTGGTTACTACATTCCATTTGTATAGATATAGTTATTTCCTTTTGTTTTATTGTCTGACCAAGATGAAACAAGTAATATTAATTACAGTAGTACCCAGAGCCGACCTTATCCAATTTGATACTCTATGCAAGATTTTTGTTGGAGCCCAGTAGCAGATGATACCGCCACCCTAATATTCAACTGACCACCCTGCACTCGCCGGGGCCGTGAAAATGGTGAGACCCACCACTATATGCAGTGCGCTCGCTGCAGATGCGTAACTAGAACTCTTTGGGCCCCATAGCAAAATGTTGCTTTGTCCCCCCCCCCCCCCGGGTATTGCTGCGCTTATATAACATACACTAGAGGTGAAGCCAACCTCTAGTGTCCGTCTTCTTCAAGGGGGCGGCCATCTTTGGAGAGGCCACCACGGACAGAGACTGCGGTGCCTGTGCCCCTTGCGCACGCCTATGCCGGCACCCCCGGACCACCCTGGCCCTTAGATTTACCCCCCAGGAGCTTCTACCCCTAGGCATAGGCTGCCGCCCTAGGCAATAGCCTGGTATGCCTATGCCTAGGGCCGGATCTGGTAGTACCAGTGTGCATGTAAATTACCAGTATATCATGTGTCTATTGACCGTGAGTCTTCAAAACACTGCCATCTGCTGGCAGAGAGTGAGACTGCATCTCTTTCTCACATATGCACAAACAAAGAAGGTAGCAGACTAGCTTCTAAAGCTTTTGCTTTGAGCGGGCTTACTAGTACAGTACATCTATAGATGTGCAGTATAATTCCAAGCATTCCAAGCATTGTAAACAATGTAAATGTTATTTTATGGTGGCCTTCACATCTTCTTCTCCGTAGGTCAACGTCAATATCATAGAGAAAGGTTGACAAAAAGCAAAAGGACCATGTGGTATTGGTCAACACCTGAAAAGGTCATCATGCATTTAATTTTTTTTTCCATCCATGTGGACTCCAGTTGGGAATGGTAAAGTGTTCCGGGTAAAGTGGTAGAAGAGTGAGGGACCTTGCCCAAAGCATGGTGAGCAAAGCGAGGCATACAAGAAGATTCTGAACACAAATTTGGGGTACATGCGTTAAAATCTACAAATTGACATAAAAAAACATGAAACACTCATGTCAACCTTGACATGTCGACCATTGCCATGTGGACTGTTTGCGGTCTACCATTGGTCTATGCCGATCTTGTTGAAATTGACCATTTGGTGTTGACTTATTAACTGTAGACCTGGACACTGTCAACCCCAGATTTCATAGTCAGTCTTTTCTGGGCAGAAAGAATAGACATTTGAACTTATTCGTGGAGATGTGCGATTTGGTTTCCTGAAATACGAACACAACTTCACTTGGGAATTCCAAGTAAAACCAAATCCCATTTGGAAATGCTTGAATTTTGGATTCCATTTGACATGATTTCTTTTCTACATTTTTATTGATTTTTACAGATTTTAAAGTCATTCAAAAGCAAACCAAAAACTGAATCCTAACCAAAACACTTGAGGGTGATTTTGCAATAAAACAGCAATGAATTAGAACTAGGGATGAGTGGGTTCGGATCTCCAATTTCCAACCCCCCTGAACTTCATGATCTGAGCCGTGATCCGAGTCTGGCTTGGGTTTCCCCAACCAGACTTGGATTCCAGATTGAGACAGAAAGTTGTCATCCAGCTCTCTAATTTTAGCTGGCTTTGGATCCTATATAAGTCCCTGCTGATTGGCACCAACTTCACTCTGGCACTGGAGAGGGTACTGGAGGGAGCTGTGTTAGTGTGTCTGCTGCTGGTGTGAGGCGGGTCCTGCAAGCTGCTGTATAGGTCCAGTGGTTTCACTGTATATAGGTCCAGTGGTTCTGCTGTATATAGATCCATTGGTGCTGCTGTATATAGTTAATTTTTTGCTGTTGTATATAGGTCCATTGGTGCTGCTGTATATAAGTCCAGCAGGTGTGGTATAGCATTCTGACAGTCATTCGCCCAATGTCAGAATCCCGGCGGGGCGAGCACAACGAAGCCCACTTTTTAACAAATATTTGTATATCTACATATGTTTCGAAATTAGATTATTATTTGGAGCGAATTGTAAACATTTTTGTAAAATAGCTATTTCTTCATCATTTATTACATACTGTATTTATTTATATTGTATATTTTTGTTTCTTTTGCTCCCTATTTCGCTGTGGCCAAGTGAATTGCTTTAGTAGTTTTTCCTCCATTATGCCTCTTTCCTCTATTAGCAGGTGTATTGGATCTATTTATTTTTATTTTTAGTACCTTCATCTTACACATAGAATCAATATGTTTTGGGTATGAATGTGTTGTGTTTATGCTCCTTTCTCCTATCCCATCTTATATTTAAGTCCTTCCTTCATTTCCATTATAAGTGTAATTGTTATACTGTATAATCCTCTATATATCTGTGTATTGTGTCCCCTATTTCTCCAGTTGGATGTTCATTCATAGTATCTTTTCTGTTTCTTGGGTGGGTGGATTCTATATATTTACAATCACATTATGTACTTTCCCATCTACTTATTCTTCCTCTAGGTGAGGAATATTCAGGTACCGTATGGTTGATCTGTAAATTTTTTTTTACTTGAGATTCACTCTTATGTTTGTGTTCTCCTCTTTTGGAATCATCGCTTTCATATTTGTCCCATAGAAAGTAAATTTTCTTTCTTACTTTAATTTATTTTTCTTTGCTACTCCCTTTTGATTCCTTCTCCTTTTCCCTGATCTGTTATTTTTGCTGATTCCTTAGGGACTGTTTAATAGTAGTTAGTTTGGTAATTTCTTCAATTTCACTCAGGTATTTCAGTCTTCCTGAATTATGAGATTAGAGAAAATGAGCATTCCTCTAGAATTCTATCCCATTTTGTTTTGAGTGTTTCCTACTCTCATTGTTATTTAGAGAGGTTTTTTACTATTTTTAGTCCTTTAGGTATCATTTTGTTTTACATATTTGTCACAACATTCAAGTTTGTTTGGTGTTTTACACAAAACAAGAAAAACAAATGACAGCGCTAATGATAAAAGGGTATAACCAATTGGACTGGTTTCACAATATAAAACACAATTTATTAGTGTACAGTGATCACTTGAATTAAGATCGATTAGATAAAAAAATATGCAGTAATAATGGACTGTATATGAAACAATATATAAAACACTACAGAAATGCTAGTGCACTAGACTTATGTCCCAAGAATCCTGGTATATTGGTAAATTGTATTTATGGGATCTGTCTGTTCCTATTATGCCCTTTAGAAAATCCCAAACAAATTGGAAAAGGTGTGTTTTACCGTCCACTCATGGGGCACAGTTCTGCGCAATAGGTACCTCCTCAACGGTAGTAGGCTGGTCCAAATGGGGTGTCCAGTTGACCTTGGAGGGTGTTGGGCGCTTGGAGCTTGTTGAAATCTTTACATTTGTAGATGATTGTGAGTACATAGCTGCCACCCGGCAGAAATAAATCCCACCCCGTGCAAATCTGTGAGAGAATTGATCACTTTTCACTATTATCTGCAAATCCATCCACAATTCACAAACCATCTAATGAGTTTTCCAGTCTTTTTCCTGACACTCCAGGAAAACAGACGGTTACCATCCCTAAACTTTAGCTTCCTGACCATCAAATTGTTAGGGGATTGCAAATAGATATGTTTGCTATTTCTGTCGCAATTGTGGCTCGCACATATTTGCAGTAAAAAGATCAATTGGGTATCACATAAAACAATTTATTTAAGACTAACGCATAGATAAAAAAAGATATTAATGAAAAATTACATGTAAGCATATAATAAAAGATGCACTCTGTTGTATAGTATAGGACAATGGAATAATTGTTATTAGAATTAATCTCACTTGTTCCTAGTGATACTCTCCTCTGGTCATCTGATGTGGTCTCCCATGGTGTCCATAATTAAAATAGTATGGTTGTTGTTCATATACCTGGTAGGATGCCTTATATGCTGAATCCAGCTGTATGAGACAGATTTATTAAAGTCTCTTGATCTGGATAGGCTCCAATAATTAGAAGGTGGTGGTGTCCGGAGTTGTAAGTCCAGTTTAGAAGATGGCAGAGCAGAAGTGGAGAACCAAAATGGAGAAATCACATGGAGAGCTGGTCCAAGTGGAGAATGAATTCAAGGTCCAAAGTCCAACAACAGAGGCTGGCTTGGCCGGACGCGTTTCGTTGTTCTCAGACAACTTTTTCAAAGGTGTGCCAGTATGAAGCTAGTCAGGGTTTATATGCTGTTAAACAGGAAGTACAACTTTGACCCTCTGTCAATTACCCAATTGATCAGGACTTAATAAATATTTATTTTCATCTACCACACTTTGGTAGGTTGTGTAGGTGTTAATATATATTAGGAGGCAGTCATATCACAATAATAAGATAAATAAAAAATATATAAAAATTATATAAAAAAGCACAATACATATTAATATATATCCCACCTGTGCCTCACTTCCTGTCATTGAAATGCACGCCATGTCCAACCAGGCATATGGTTGTGGAGATCGAGGATATCCGGGAGGCAATGTACATACAACATCAGCATAGTGCATCGCCGTCACTTCCGGCATTGTAATTTCCGGTTGATGACACGCAAAGCCCGGAAGTGTGGATCTTCCGGCTTGCTTCTCAGTGTATCAGATTTGAAAAGAGATTTGAGCAATATAAAGGGAAATCAAAAACTTAATAATATAACAAGGGGTGTCACAGAGAAATGTTAAGAACATGTATTCATTTATCATCACTAAGGTGTTTATAGGTAATGAAAAATGGCATCAGTTGTCATGGTGACATCTATACAATCTGGGGCACATCAATCAAATTTGGCATATGTCCCGTTCTGGTCACAGAGGGGACTTTATAAACACTAGAATAACGTTCATAGTATCTTTCTCTAGAAAAGTATTAGGTAGGGAATACAAATATGATATAAAATATGGATCTGGAATTATTTTGATAGAGAAAACCTATTAAGTACTCATTCAGAATACCCAGCACATATTGACTGGAATGTATAGTATTTATAGGATAGATGTACAGTAGGTTAGGGCACATATATCACTCTGTATGTTAAATAGATGAAATCATATATTGCACAGAGAGCATATCCAGGAATGTACTGATAATGAACTATGGGTGATATTTGACCATAAATAAAAAATGAGTGTGTAAATAAATGAATAAGAAAATAAATGATACAATAATACTAAAATAAATGAATGGATAATTAAAGAAAAATAATAATAAAAAGCAATAATAATGTATAATAATAAAAAAACAATAGTAATAATAATTAAAAGATTGTAGGTTGCATAGTAATTTAATAGTTCAGTAGTCGATAGGATTGTGATTTTGCACAATAGCAACAGTCTGAATAGCCCCCAATAGTCACACTCTGTTAGGGAAATTGACTAAGTTCGGCTGTGCTGGCCGATCAGCAATATGAATGGTTATGAATGGGATCTGGGGTGTTTTCGAGCAGAGAATTTTGCAAATTTAAAAACTGCCAAATTCTCGTCATTCACATTTTTCGATGGTATAGTCATTCATATTTGGCTGACCCTGAAGCATCACACAGATCAGTCAGATCAGTGCGATGCTTCTAGATGTAAAAGTAAAAAAGTATCGTCCCCATACAGTAGCTAAGCTCCAGCCCCCAAATTGTATCTTATAGCTTTGACACTCAGCTGAATTGGACACTAAACCACTATTTAAACAGAAAGCTTTAAAAACTGCCAGTCAGCTGCATCAGGTGTGGTCTGCACATGCGTCGGTTCCACACCACAGTAGCAACATGATTGCATCTCAGGTGGTTCCTCACTGTCTAAATGGCTGGACACCTCACGCATGCACAATGATGATTTTTCAGTGACATCTGTTGGATGAACATAAGCATTACACTCACCGGCAACAACATATGCCACACTAGCCATGTTGTGCAACATTTCTCCACGCTGCGACATGCTGCAGTGCACCTAGATTATGGATCCAACCACCATAGGTAGGATAGATCAGTGGTTCTTAACCTCGGTTCTCAAGTACCCCCAACAGTGCATGTTTTCTAGGTCTCCCCACAGAATCACAAGTGAAATAATTAGCTCCACCTGTGGACATTTTAAAATGTGTCAGTGAGCAATGAGTGCAGCTGTGCACCTGCTGGGTGGCCTGGAAAATGTGAACTGTTGGGGGTACCGAGTTTGAGAACCACTGGGATAGAGAAGTGTGGCTACATCTGTAACTGTGTTATCAGGCCTAAGCCTGAGTATGCTGTTCTGCAGTGTCTGCTGCTGGTAAAATTATACTATGGGGGAAATTTAGTAAGATGTATATTCTACTTCACATGTGATGTTGCTATGGGCAACCAATCAGATCCTGTCTACTATCTTCTAGAGGGTGCTAAATAAATAATGTTAGTTGGGCGCCCACTATAGTTAGTACGCCCCTACTATCCATGTCGGCATGGAGTTGATTTTATATAGTGTGGCGAGCACAGCGAGCTACCGAGCCCGAAGCGTGGCGAGCGCAGCGAGCTCCACGAGGGGACGCGGAAAACTAAGCAAATAGCTTAGTGGGTGCCCAAATAACATATAAGTACCCAAGATTATGATTGGTTGCCCATAGCAACATCACATGTGAAGTAGAATACACATCTTAGTAAATTTCCCCCTATGTATTCACTGGAAGCCTGCCTACTGAGTCCTTATTTCCAGCACAAGAAAAGGTAGTGTGTATGCATGCAAAAACATATCTTTCTTTGAAAAAGACAGTTTGAGAAATGAGAATCTAATGTACAAGGAAATTCTGTATAATGAATCCAATTAATAATTTTTATTATTAAAATAATAAATATAGATCCTCTTAGTATTTCCGTCACATCCATAATGTATAACTAGTTTTTTATACCCAAGATGTGGTTGTAGAGGATTAGCTACGTAATAATTAGTGAGAGACATTTGATACAATGTGACATATTGGATTTTTACAAAACAAGTCAGCTTTAACTTTTCATTAGTATGTAATTAGTGGTTTTTCCTCATAAATGGTACTCCGTTTTTAAGGTCGTGTCTCTTGAAGGACATTTACAGAAATATAAATACTCGCAGATGTTTTTTTCCAACTAATTTAAAATCTAATGAATATGAGAAACACACAATAGATGATTAATAAGCCTATGCAAATTGGCACCTTTTCCATAGCTATACATATTGTAGGAAAATGGAACCCATTAATATGAAACTTAATTACATTTAAAGTCATTTAGGTCCCCCAGCCACCATGTGTATTTCTATCTGTTATAGCAAAATTACTAATGTGAGATAGTAGGGAGCAGATATTTTCTTCATGAAGGTTTTAGTTACTTGCAATATACATCTCATGTCAGCCTATATCTGTGCCTATGGTCAGTGGGACACGACAGATAAGGTATCAGCTGGAGTCATATTCAGTGCATTTTGACAGTGTATAGGCTGCACATTTTATTGTTGTGGTCCATGACCTCTCTCACACTCCATTGCTGTACTCCATTATTGTGAAGTCGTCACAATAATTTCTGTTGCACCACAATCATACAGTAACAGGGAAGTCCAGGAGCAGAACATTTTGTACCTAATGGAATGGGTCATGTCAAACCACTACCTGGAAGCTCCTTGTTTCCATTATTTATGTGCCAAGCTTTTATTGTGGTGCAACAGAAATTATTGTGACGACTTCAACTGAAGCCGCCAGGACAGAGCTGTGCACAGTAATAGTTACATGTTGCTAGACCCAATAATTAAAAATACTTTTTGCTGCAGGCACGCAAATAGAAATATTTTACCTTCTGAATTTATCAAAGAACAAATACTGGGAAGCAGCTGCATCTCTGTGATTTGTTAAAAGGGATCACGTTAGTGGTCACTTTACTTGCACTTTTTTTTGGGGGGGGGGGGGGGGGGGGGAGCATGCAGTGCATGTGTGGTGGCTGGGGTCCTGGTGGAAAACTCCAGTAGTAATTTTTATGGAATGAAGCCCATAAGCTACAGCCACCAGCACCATCTTCAGATGGCTTCCCATTCTGGAGCCTGGTAAATGTGAGAGCTTTGCTGCCCCATAGAAACCTATATCTGCTGTGGCTGCTGTTGGAAATGAAGGGACTGAAGGCTGTGGGCCCATATGTCCCTTTCATTCTCACTCTTCTTATGACTTATTTGCATGTAGGCCCATAGTCTCATGGGTATTGGCATGACCTTCAACACACCAGGGATCCTGGAGATTGGTGACTCCCGGGTGTAGCCCATCCCCCATTCCTTTTGTAATGCCACTGAATTAAGTATTTGAATAGTAAACATTTGACATGGATCATTTACATCAAGCTCAAAACTCTGCTAACACACAAATGTTTCAGTAAGCAATTGCTCAATGAAGCGCGCCCCCCCCCCCCCCCCCCCCCCCCGGCGCTGGTCAGGTTTTTTCAGAAGCTTATGCGGGGTACACACCAGGACGACCCGCTCACGATGCACATCGTGAGCGGGTCGTCAGTGTCTCGTCCGACCCGCTCACGATGACGCGGGAGGGCACGACCCGCTCACGATGTGCACCGTGAGCGGGTCCGATCCGATGGCGACCCGCACCCGGTTCTATGGTCGTCATTGAGATCCTACCTGCAGCAGGTAGGATCTCAATAACGACCGACCGACCCGCGGGACCGCGCATCGGATCGGAATCGCTCCACACCAGGTCAGAAAAGGGCCCAATCAGCACACAATCTACATCCGATTGATCGGAATTGGATCTAGATTGTGCTGATCGGGCCCTAGTCGTCCTGGTGTGTACCTAGCATTACTGGTGACAAACCTGTCCTCCAAGTATATGAGAAGGGATTTTGACCCTCTAACTTAGTTTACTCCTGGCAAAGACAGGGGAAAGGAAAGACACAAACCAGTAATGCCCTGAAACCAGAAAAGGTTTATTATACTGACACAGGCAGCCCTTCTGGGTAACTGGGCTAACTAGATGGGTTAACGATCCTTATGTAAGAAGGATTGGATTCCTTTGGACTGAACTAGAAACAGGTAAGAACTGGTGAAGCATGAAGATTACCTGCAGAATGTAAGATGTGGTTCACTTCTGGTCCTTATTGGCAGCTGCTTGCGGCTTCTTTTGGTCCCTCGGTGCGCCTTATGGGAAGAAAGAGGGTAAACTCAGTATCTAACGAATTTATTAGAGGAAACGCCAGACCTAGCAACATTTGGTGTAAACCAAGGGTGGGCGGGTGGTTAGCTGTTGCTAGGTTGCAATCCTGTTCTCCCTAGAACAAATCCGGTTTACAGGTCATAGATTCCTGCAAGCCAGTGTTTTGTTCTTCGGGAGGCTTGCCACCTAATAACAGCAGGTGGGCAGACTACCACATACCTGGTGGTTGCTCTGAGAAATTAGATCTTTTGAAGATCGGTTGGTCTCCAATAATGCTTTGCAAAGGTATGGGCAGAGGACCATCTTGCTGCTCGCATGATCGATTGCAGCGGAATGCCTTTAGCAGCTGCTCTAGTTGCAGCTGATCCCCTCAGGGAATGGCTTTTGAATTGATACGTACTTATACCCGCTTGCCTCATAGAAGCTACTATCCACCCTCTGATGGTAGAGGGTCTAGCGGGATGATAATGTTTTCTACAGGTGATGAAAAGCTGAGAGATATAGGGGGAAATTTAATAGGATGAGAGATTCAGAAAGTGAGAGATGGTAAGAAATCTGCAGGCTTTTTAAAGCGGCAATCTTTTACACTGCAAAATCAAACTGCTTTTGCAGTGTAAATGATTGCCGCTTAAAAAAAAAACCTGGAAATTTCTTACCAAATCTCTCGCTTTTTGAATCTCTCATCCTATTAAATTTCACCCGTTGTCTCTAACAGGTGCCGTTAAGGCAAGTTATGATGCTAGACATGATGATACACAAATATTGGCCTCGGTGGGATCTGCAATGATGTCAAATTCCACTATTGGGGTATTAAAGGAAGAGGTTTTTGTATGCTCTTTCAGGATGATATGCTATCCCGTTGGTGTGTGTGACAACCATGGATCCTCAATGTGGATGAGGATTAGTTCAGCCCCTCTTGCTGCTATGGCCAGAGCTAGTAAGGATGCTAGTTTACAGGAAAGCGAGCTGATATTATTAACTGTATCCTGGGAAGACCAGAAAGCTAAGAATGGCTCAATGTCCCAGGTATTAGAAAATTTTGGTGTGATGGGCCTGGAAAGGTGGATACCTCTTACTAGTCAGAGGTAAAGTTTGTCATTTGTTAGGTCAGGAACCAAAATGGCCAAAGCTGAGCCATATGACCTTATGGTAGCTGAGGCTAACCCTGATTGTCTGATGGGGAGTGAGGCAGTGCCCTCTTGTGGCCTCTTTTCCCCTTTACACTGTCAGGCATGGAGGACATATAAAGTGAATCTGTAGCTGCCACAGAGACACTGTCCTCCATGTCTGCTGACAGAAAAAAATCTGACCAGCCCTGGGGGGGAGCGCTCATGTGTGCGCGCGTGCACGTGATGCGCTGTGTGCACACGCACACCCACACGTGCACATGTACGCGCACCCCCAGCGGTGCTGTAGCTGTTTAGGGAGAGATAAGTGAATACATTTTCATTTCCTCTCCCTCTGCAAATTCAGGAGTCTTGCTCCCTCACCCACCTGCTGTTGCTAGGTGGCAAGCCTCCCGAAGAACAAATATCCTGGCCACAGAACAGGTGTGACACCCCTGTGGAAAAGGTATTGAGTTTTAACCCCTCGGCCTGGAATATTTCTCTATCTGCAGCACTTGCACCTAATGTTACACCCTGAGTAACTTTAGAACAATGTCTAAACAAAAAAAAAGTAAGGTGACTCTGTGTGCTGATATATATATATATATATATATATATATATATATATATATATATAGTGATAAATGATGCCCCACCTACCCAACAGGTGTGAATGTGGAATTATGGTTATAATGTATAAGGTAAAACAAAACTTTCCTTATATTTTTGTCTTTGGCTAACATAGGCTTTCTATTTCAATGATGCATTCAGGAACCATATATAAAATAGATAAAGGGTCGGATATGGTATAGTACAGTCAAATAAAATCAGTTTATTAAAAACACAGATGGAGCCATCCTGATCTAGCCATCTCTGGATAGCCATGGTGAGCCATGGCTATCCATGGCCTATTGTTCTCAACTGCAATACAATGCATAGAACAATACAGTAGGGATTAGCAGAGTAATCCCATTACTCACTTAATTCTATTAACCCCTTCCCGACATTTGACGTACATTTACGTCATGGTCAGGATGTACTTCCCGACGCATGGCATAAATGTACGTCATGCATTTAAAGTGTCACCGCGTCTATAGACGCGGTGACAGAGGGGAGATGGCTGCTGTCCCTGACAGCAGACATCTTCCCTCATTGCCCAGGGGGGGCAGCGATGCCCCCCCCCATCGGCGATCGCTGCGATTGGCTGTTCAAATGTGAACAGCCAATTGCAGCGTTTTCTGTGTACCGGCGAATAACGGCGCTCGGTAACACAGGGATCGGTGGTGATTGGTGCTGTTAAGTACAGCACCAATCACCACCGGGTGTAAAGGGGTCACTGGTGGTCACCCCACCTCACCCCACCTGCCCCCAAGGCTGTGATTGGTCCGTCAGACCGACGGACCAATCACAGCCATTACACCTCAGAGAAAATAACGGAGACAGCCCTGCAGCCGCCATTCCGGTCAGGAACAGCGTGCAGAGCGGTCTCCGTGCCCATCTGTCCTCTTATACTGACCTGATCAGTGTTGGTGGTGTGGTGGCATCCGTGCTGCCTGCTGCTGGTGCTTCCTGGTGCTTCCTGGTTGTTGTGCTGCTGCTGCAGCGTCATTGTGTAATATAATTTTGTGCTGCTGCTGCTGCAGCGTCATTGTGTAATATAATTTTGTCTCTGCTGCCCCCTGCTGCCCCCCCTTTTGTGCTGATCAGTATAAATTAACTGATCAGCAACTTTTTTGGGGTGCAGGTTTTTTTTTTTTATATATACCCCGTCAGGTTGCACCAAAAGTTGTGCGCCTGCTGCCCCTCACTGCTAATCAGTGTTGCATCACTGATCAGCAGTTTTTTTAAATTTTTTTTTTTGGAGGGTGCTGTGGGGTCTTTTTTTTATTTTTTTTACACCCACGGTGATTTTGTGGGTGTCCTGTGGCCGCTGAGCACTGATCAGTGACGTACATCACTGATCAGCATTTTTGGCACAGGGTTGATCTAATTTTTTTTTTGGATCAAATTCCTGTTGCCTTTGACTGATCCGGATTTTTTTTTTCTTTTTTTGAGGGTGCTGTGGGGTCTTTTTTTAATTTTTTTTTACACCCACGGTGATTTTGTGGGTGTCCTGTGGCCGCTGAGCGCTGATCAGTGATGTACATCACTGATCAGCATTTTTGGCACAGGGTTGATCTAATTTTTTTTTTTGAATCAAATTCCTGTTGCCTTTGACTGATCAGCAGTTTTTTTTTTTGAGGGTGCTGTGGGGTCTTTTTTTAAAAATTTTTTACACCCACGGTGATTTTGTGGGTGTCCTGTGGCCGCTGAGCGCTGATCAGTGACGTACATCAATGATCAGTATTTTTGGCACAGGGTTTATCTAATTTTTTTTTTTTTGGATCAAATTCCTGTTGCCTTTGACTGATCAGCAGTTTTTTTTTTTTTTTTTGAGGGTGCTGTGGGGTCTTTTTTTAAAATTTTTTTACACCCACGGTGATTTTGTGGGTGTCCTGTGGCCGCTGAGCGCTGATCAGTGACGTACATCACTGATCAGCATTTTTGGCACAGGGTTGATCTAATTTTTTTTTTGGGATCAAATTCCTGTTGCCTTTGACTGATCAGCAGTTTTTTTTTTTTTTTTGAGGGTGCTGTGGGGTCTTTTTTTAAATTTTTTTTACACCCACGGTGATTTTGTGGGTGTCCTGTGGCCGCTGAGCGCTGATCAGTGACGGACGTTACTGACCAACATCTGTGCTCAATTTTTGGCGCAGGAGCTTTTTTTTTTTTCTTTTAACCCCTTCAAGGTTGTACCAAAAGCTGCCTTGAAGCTGCTGCCCCTTAAGTGCACTTACACGTGTTAAAGCACTACATACACACTACATACCCCCCGTGTTGAAATAAAGTTTGTACCCCCCCTACACTATACACGTGTTGAAACACTGCACTTACACAAACACAAAAATAATAAAAATCTCCCAATCATCCCAAAGACTGTTTTCAGCGGAGGAGGCATATGCCCTTATTGCCTCTGACACTGACACAGCCAGTGATGTAAGCGATGAATTTGCATTCGTCTTAAGCTCCTCTTCCTCCTCTAGTGATGAGGGACCCCCTCAAAGACGCTTCCTGGATAAGGGTTATCACCTCTATGTGGATAACTTTTACACCAGCATCCCCCTGTTTAAGGCCCTTGGTTCAAGAGGTACAGCAGCTTGCGGTACTGTGCGCAAGAACCAAAGAGGCCTCCCAAAAACGCACGTTGCCCAATTACTGAGAATATGTTGTTGGTCAAATATAAGGACAAGAGGGATGTCCTTATACTGACAACAATTCACGGAGACAGTACCACCTCCGTCCCTGTACGAGGTACCAGTACCCACACCTCAAAACCTATTTGTATCCTAGATTACAATAAGTACATGGGCGGAGTGGATCTTTCAGATCAGGTACTGAAGCCGTACAGTGCCCTGCGGAAAACAATAATATGGTATAAGAAGCTGGCCGTGTATATCATCCAGATGGCACTGTATAACGCTTACGTACTATTCCGTTCTACCAGCCAGACGGGGACATTTATGAACTTTCAAGAGGAAGTCATAAAGGGCCTAATATTTGGGAACCAGCAGTCAGAGGGCCCCAGTACTTCTAGTACTGGCCCCCGTATTGTATCAGGGCAGCATTTTCCTAACGAAATCCCCTCCACTGGAAAAAAGGGCAGGACACAAAAAAGGTGCAAAGTTTGCTATAAAAAGGGAATAAGAAAGCAAACTATTTTCCACTGTGAAACTTGCCCGACAAACCCGGCCTATGTATGAAGGAGTGTTTTAAAATATACCACACATCTATGGATTATTAGGTTCATCATTTCACCGTGCTTCGGGGGTCTTGCTAATGCGACATAGCACCCACCATTCATTCCACCAGAATCTGTGCTGCAAAATCCAAATATCACTCCTTCCCTTCTGAGTCCTGCCATGCACCCAAATGGTATTTTTTGGTCACATATGAGGCATTGCCGTACTCGGGAGAAATTGCGGCACAGATTTTGGGGTGCTTTGTCTCCTTCATTCTTTGTGAAAATGAAAAATTTTGAGCCAGAACTGCATTTTTGTGTAAAAAAATGTAATTTTTCATTTTCACAGCCCAGTTGTACCAAAATTGGTGAAACCCCTGGGGGTTTGAAATGTACACTATACCCCTAGATGAATTCCCTGAGGGGTGTAGTTTGCAAAATGGGGTCACTTGTGGGGGGGTTCCACTGTATTGGTGCTTCGGGGGTCTTGCTAATGCGACATAGCACCCACCATTCATTCCACCAGAATCTGTGCTGCAAAATCCAAATATCACTCCTTCCCTTCTGAGTCCTGCCATGCACCCAAATGGTATTTTTTGGTCACATATGAGGCATTGCTGTACTCGGGAGAAATTGCGGCACAGATTTTGAGGTGCTTTGTCTCCTTCATTCCTTGTGAAAATGAAAAATTTTGAGCCAGAACTGCATTTTTGTGTAAAAAAATGTAATTTTTCATTTTCACAGCCCAGTTGTACCAAAATTGGTGAAACCCCTGGGGGTTTGAAATGTACACTATACCCCTAGATGAATTCCCTGAGGGGTGTAGTTTGCAAAATGGGGTCACTTGTGGGGGGGTTCCACTGTATTGGTGCTTCGGGGGTCTTGCTAATGCGACATAGCACCCACCATTTATTCCACCAGAATCTGTGCTGCAAAATCCAAATATCACTCCTTCCCTTCTGAGTCCTGCCATGCACCCAAATGGTATTTTTTGGTCACATATGAGGCATTGCCGTACTCGGGAGAAATTGCGGCACAGATTTTGGGGTGCTTTGTCTCCTTCATTCCTTGTGAAAATGAAAAATTTTGAGCCAGAACTGCATTTTTGTGTAAAAAAATTTAATTTTTCATTTTCACAGCCCAGTTGTACCAAAATTGGTGAAACCCCTGGGGGTTTGAAATGTACACTATACCCCTAGATGAATTCCCTGAGGGGTGTAGTTTGCAAAATGGGGTCACTTGTGGGGGGGTTCCTAACTTTTAGCATCTTATGGTGCCTAGAAACCTACATGGTGCCTAAAAAATTATCTCATAAAAAGGAGGCTCCAAAATCAAGTAGCTGCTCCTTCTATTATGAAGCCTTTGGTTTGGTCAACGTGCACACTAGGGCCACATATAGGATATTTATGAAAACAAAAGAATTGGGGGAATCAATTTTTAGTCACATTTCTCTAGTAAAATCTACTGTGTTCGGACTCATTTGTGGGGGAGTGGCCACGGCGAGGCGGGAGTGAAGGAGCGTGTGGGGAGAGCTCCCTGGACTACCATCCGTTATATGCCATAAGCCGCCGCTAGAATGGTGATCCCCCGCCCCTCGAGCTCCACAAAAGTTTAATACCTGCCGCTGGACGTGGAGGCTGGTAGCGGCATCCTGAGCGGGACGGCTGGGTGTATGACTGAGCGTGACGGGGACCGGCTCGTGCAGACGCAGGTGTATGACGGAGGTGTGACGCGGTGGTCACGTGCTAGAGACGCGAGGCGCAGCAAGCCGGCGGCGTCTCCATCGGGCCATCGTGGTGAAGCAAGGAGGGCGCTCGCGTGTGGTGGCTACCCCCTAGCAGCCTGGTCCCCCCTCCGCAATTGGGCACATACCCTCCTGTGTGGAAGCGGGGCATATACCCTCTCAAGCACCCGCAGTGAAAAAGGGTGGAGGAGAGAATAACCTGCAGAAGGAGCTTCCTTGTACACCATAAAAGTCTGGGTCAAGGAGTACAAGTCTACACAAACGGAGGTGTGAGTAGCTGCAAGGAAGATAACTGCAAGTTAAGGTACCAATTGAACCCCCCCCGCCTGAAAAGACTCACATAATTAAGCATAGCACCAGGTGGCAGTTTGTGTCTTGGAGGTGCACTATAAAAGCCTGCAGTAATTTGGGGTATTCCGCTGGGAGAGTTTGCAGACAGCATTGTGAAACTGATTAACACACCTGGAGAAGGTAAAGCAAGCTGTGTTACTTTTACCTCATTGACTGTTGTGTAATACTAATTGAAGTTACAATAAAGGCGGGTGTTATTAACCAGGCCGCGTGTAAAACCCCAGCTTTGGATGCAGTGAAAACAGGTGGGTGTTTAAAAGTTTTTGCTAAAACCCCATACATCATAAATAAAGATATAAAAATACTGTCGAAACTCCAAGAAAAGCCTTCAGCCATGGGGAAAACGGGGAATACAGCGGCGGCTGCAGCCGCAGCCCGTTTAAAAAGATACGCCCGTTTGCAAGTAAACAGCGGGACGCAGTCTCCTGCAGCAACTCCCCAGAGTACTCCTACAAAGGATAAAAGCCCCCCGAACCCTCCTGAAATTACCTTACAGCAACTGCTGGAAGCCATCAATGGCAGTGAGCAGCGCTTGACAGAAAAATAGGAGACATTCAAACAGATATTAGCGCTATGAAGCAAGACATGAAAGAGGTAAAAGTCCAAATTAAAGAGGCAGAGTCACGGGTCTCTAATTTGGAGGACTGTAATAATACTCTGTCATCTAAAGTAAACATGTTGTCAGACCAGGTGTGGGACATTAAACATAAAATGTTTGACATGGAGGGGAGACTAAGAAGAAACAATGTAAGACTTGTAGACTCCCTGAGCGTGAAGAGGGCGCAGACGTAATCCTATTTATGGAAAATTGGATAAAGGAGAAACTGGGCAGTGACTCTCTTTCAAAGGTCTTTGTGATTGAGAGAGCCCACAGAGTCCCTTCCAGACCTTTCCCCCCTGGTGCTCCACCACGAACAATAATTATAAAGTTTTTAAACTTTCAGGATCGAGACACTGTACTCCGTCTAGCCAGGCTGAAAGGCCCGCTGGACCATAACGGTGCAAGAATTTCATTGTTTCCCGACCTTGCCATAGAGATACAGAAAGATAGAGTCAAGTTCAGTGAGGTCAAGAAAAGGCTCCGGGAGAAAGGGGTCAAGTACTCAATGTTGTTCCCGGCCAAATTAAGAATTATGGCAGAGGGGGAAACTATCTTTTTCCAGTCCGCCAATGAGGCAGCGGCATGGATTGATAAATGGGCACTGGGGGCCCATCAACTGGCGGCTAGTAAAGCATAATTTTAAAAATGTTTCAATATCAGTCCAGGGGGCTCACCACTATATAGTGAGCCAAAAAAAGTAAAAACCCCAAACAAGGGGGGAGGGGGTATTTTCTGTTTTGGGGATTCATAGGTATGCCAGGGGGGGTAAGGTATACAGGGTGGGGGGAGGGGGGTTTATGTATTTTGTATTTATGTATTTTATATGGTTGTTATTTGGTAAATGTTCTTTGTGTACTATGCAGTAACTATATATGTTTGACAGCGATGCACCTAGAAGTAATTGTAGCCGGAAGTGAGTGGTACCGGGAGTATGGTATGTGGCAGATTTCTCTTTTGATAAGTGTACAGGTGGTATGGTCCGTATTCTAGCCTGGAATGTAAGGGGCATGAACGACAAGATAAAGCGTTCATTGGTTATGCGCCAGATTCGGCACTATGGAGGGGACATAATATGCATGATGGAAACCCACCTTGTTGGGTCTAAACTTCAGGCTATTAAAAAGGCTTGGGTTGGCCAGGCATACCATGCTCCATTCACGTCATCGGCTCGAGGTGTGTCTGTTTTAATTAACAGAACAGTTACTTTTGAATGCCTAAGGGTAAAGATAGACCCGGGAGGATGTTTTATTTTCCTAGAATGTATCATAAATGCACTGCAGGTGTGTCTGTTGGCCGTGTACATACCTCCGCCCTTTTCCTTTGACATTCTGGTCAAAGCGGCGGATTTTATGTCGCAGTCTCCAGACATTCCTGTAATGATTATAGGTGACTTTAATAATGTACTTAACTATCGATTAGATAGATGGCATAAAAATGTGGTTAAAGTGGATAGAGGAAGTAAAAGCAATCAGGGGTTTGGCCAGTTTATAAAGGATATGGGATTGATAGACCCATGGAGGGATAGAAACCCGGACCTCATTCAATACTCCTGTTTTTCGGCATTGCATGTGGCATTTTCCAGAATTGACCTGGCATTAGTCTCTGGTGGGCTTGTGCCACAGGTCTCAGAAGTATCATATAAAACCAGGGGTATTTCCGATCATTCTCCACTGGTACTGGAACGTAAAGAGTCATCCGCAAAGGGATGCGTATTCTGGAAATTTAATGCCACATGGTTGTCAAAACTGGGGTCTGGGGCTGATTTAATAGAACAATGGGCAGAATTCTGGTTAATTAATAGAGGCTCTGCCTCAGGGATGATTACCTGGGAGGCGTTTAAAGCATTTGTGAGGGGCACCCTCAAGAAAAGGGTTGTAGAGATTAAAAAAGCTAGCAGGCAGGAGGCGGCCGAATTGGAAAATAATGGGAATGTAAGTGAAGCAGCATATTTGGTGGTTAAAACAACAGAGGCCAAGGAGATATGGGAGAATGCCAGAGGGAAATGGCTGGATTATGTTAAAACAACAAATATTTTAAGTATGAAACAAAGGTCAAAACATATCTATGCCAACTTAGACAGACCAGGTAGATGTTTGGCATATTTAGCTCAAGCTGAAAAACCTACGAACACTATATCTAAGATTCTTGATAAAAATGGTAAGTTACTAACGGAGGTAGTAGATATAGGGTTGGTGTTCAGGGATTATTTTTCTGAGCTGTATGAGTCTAGACTAAAATGTAATCAACTTCAAATTCAGGAGTTTCTAGGTGGGATAAAACTCCCTTCATTAACGATAGTGGATAGCTGTGCGTTAGAAAGCCCAATAACCTTGGAAGAGATTCAAAATGCCATAAAAACCCTACCAGGGGGGAAGGCCCTAGGTTTAGATGGCATCCCCATTGACCTTTATAAACAATACATGGATCATTTCGCCCCCAGGTTGTTAGAACTGTTCCTGCTATGTTTTGAAACCGGCGTGTGCCCACCCTCCATGCTGGAGGCCAAGATTATTCTTTTATTAAAACCAGATAAGGATCCGGCGGACCCGGGGTCATACAGGCCAATTTCACTATTGCCAGTTGAGGCAAAGATACTGGCAAAGATACTGGCGACTAGGCTAAACGGCTATTTAGAAAAGATTATTCACCCTAACCAAACGGGGTTTCTCCCCGGCAAGTCAACCTCTATTAATATTAGAAAGTTTTTAGGCACCTCCAGTTAACAGAAAATAAGACCGTTAATTCGGCAATAATGTCGCTGGACGCCAATAAAGCATTCGACGCAGTAGAATGGGCGTATCTATGGTCGGTATTGCCCGCTTTTGGATTTGGTCCCAAGTACATCAGGTGGATTCAGTTGTTATACGCAAATCCAACAGCGCGCATTTCCGTAAACGGTTGGATATCCGATGCCTTTTCCCTATCTAGGGGTACAAGACAAGGCTGCCCATTGTCACCAAGTTTATTTTCAATGGCCATTGAACCACTGGCATGTGCCATAAGAAACCATCTGGAAATCGTCGGCTTCAGCGTGGGGCAGCAATACGATACAGTTGCCTTATATGCGGACGACCTATTGATCTTTATGTCTGATTATGTAAAATCTGCCCCTATTGTATTACAATTAATTAAAAGGCATGGTAGCTTCTCTGGGTTTGAGGTTAATGTTAAAAAATATAGTATATTGGCCTAAAAACCACAGACGGCCTCCAATCCCCAAATTGTTCTACCAGTGAAGTGGTCCGAGACATTTAAATATCTGGGGATACATATGTCTAGGAACCCCCTTGATTTTATACATCTGAATGTCCAGCCCCTGTTGACTTTTATAATGTCCAAATTTAAATCATGGAATCGCTTGCCCCTCACTGTTATAGGGCGTGTTAACCTAATAAAAATGGTCATCTTGCCTAAAGTATTATATATTCTGCAGCAGTCGCCACTGTACTTGCCGGTCTCTTTGTTCTCAAAAATTAATAGTCTAATATCCACTTTTATATGGAACAACAGGCGGGCGAAGATCCAGATTAGCATACTGATGAGAAAAAAGGAGCAGGGTGGTGTGGCACTCCCTAACTTTAGATATTATTATTTGGCCGGGCAGTTATTGCAGCTACGTGATTGGGTACAGGAAGAAATGGGCAGCGGTATAGTTAAATTATTGGTGGCACAAGGTAGCCGTGGCTTTACTCCACTACAACGACTGTTGTCGGGTGGAGTAAACCGAAATGACCCACCGCTGGTAAGACAGGCAGTTAAGATCTGGAGGGAAGCAAACAAAATAACCAAATTTATGGACATAGAGGTGGAACACCCCCTGGCAGATTATAAATTCCTGAAGGAGCTAAAAACACTTCAACCCGATAAGATTTGGGGACAGTTTGGGTTATATTCTATTAGTCAGCTGTATCAACGGGGTACATTAAAATCATTCACGTATTTGGAATTAGAATTCAACCTCCCCAGACATTTTTTTTTTAGGTACTTGCAATTGAGAAGCGCACTTGAATCTCAATTTAAGAACATGGTGGTATGCTTTTCGGTATCGCCTATAAAGAAGGCGTTGCAAGGGTGTAATAAAAGTAAGGGGGTGTCAAGGCTTTATAACCTTTTAGCGGCAGCGAAGTATGATGATGGGTTGGGATATCTTAAAGAAAAGTGGTCGATAGATGTGGGACCACTGAATGATATAGAATGGAATATGGCTTTGACATCTGTTCATACAACAACAAACTCAATAAGGGTACACCAAGTGCAATTGTTTTTCCTGCATAGGTCCTATATGTCCACTATGAGATTGGTTAAAATGGGCAGCCGTACTTCGGCGTTATGCCCCAAGTGCAAGCTTGAACCAGGTTCCTTTTGGCATTTAATGTGGGGTTGCAGAGTTCTTGGGGCATTCTGGGAAAAAGTACAACAAATATTGATAAGCACGGGTATTCCTAGCTCTGCACTGGATTGCAAAAGTTGTGTGTTAAACGTCCATATAGGCAATGAAATTAACAAGCACGATAAAATGTATATATCTAACCTTTGTGCACTGGCCAAGCTAATGATAGCAAGGACTTGGCTCTCTAAAAATGGGCCCGATATTGCAGCCTGGATATCATTGGTTAATTTCACTGCAACGCACGAAAAACACATATTTATCTGTAGAAAGCGTTTAAGTAGCCACACTAAAATTTGGCACAGATGGCTCACGTCTAGTCATGCAAGCATAGATTATAACTTAAGATAATAGGTAAAAATAAAAAGTAGGGGAGGGGGTGGGAAAAAGATAAGAGGGTGGGGAATTAGAGGGAAATTGGGGTTGGTAAGAAGGGGGGAGGGAATACAAATAAAATAAAATGTTTTTCTTTAATGTATTAAAGGATGCACGTAATAGAAATACTTTATGTTCACCTGCACTACACACTAGTGGGAATTATAGCACTGTTCTGTATGTGAGTATATTTTGGTATAATTAATACTATATTGCCTGCAAGGGCATATCAGACGTTAATTGTTGTCCAGTAATGTGTAAGGGTAGCCTGTGGTGGAATGAACTAAATGTAATCCCGTTATGATCCGTTATTTGTGAATTGTTAGATTATAATGTAAATCAGTAGCTGCCAGTACGTAGGCCACCCAATTATACCTATGAGCAAAAAAAAAATCTATGCCCTCAACGCCCTAAAGTTTTGTTATACTGAAAAGATAAGGACCTAATTGCTTCTTCTGTACAATTATAGCACTGTTCTGTATGTGAGTATATTTTGGTATAATTAATACTATATTGCCTGCAAGGGCATATCAGACGTTAATTGTTGTCCAGTAATGTGTAAGGGTAGCCTGTGGTGGAATGAACTAAATGTAATCCCGTTATGATCCGTTATTTGTGAATTGTTAGATTATAATGTAAATCAGTAGCTGCCAGTACGTAGGCCACCCAATTATACCTATGAGCAAAAAAAAAATCTATGCCCTCAACGCCCTAAAGTTTTGTTATACTGAAAAGATAAGGACCTAATTGCTTCTTCTGTACTTTTTTTCCTATTGGTGCATCGCTGGGTGTAAAAGATATATGATAAATCGTAATATTAGTGCTATTTATAGCATATTCAACGACATTAGCACTACTAGTGTTACACATAGTACATAATGTATATGTTTTGTTTTTGTGGTTTGTCCTTTTTCTCAAATTTTTTTTTTTTTTGTATGTATTGGGTGTTTGGTGTTTGTATATGGGAATATGTCGCTGTGGCCGGTTGGGCGTTGAAGTGCAATAGTCAACTCCCTGGGCCACCTGAGGTGGGGACCCAGCGAGTTACACGCACCACAATACAATGTACATATCAGATAATAATAAAGTAATAATGCAATGTAATGTACAATGTAATATACTGCAATATAATGTAAAACCTGCTGCCTGTTCCAAGCGACATTACTCCTTTTTAAAAACAATAAAAAGTATTGAAAGTAAAAATCCTTAGAAAAATGTATTAAAATTGCAAATCTGCAAAAAAAATGAAATTTTGAAATTTCACCTACACTTTGTTTTAATTCCTGTGAAACACCTAAAGGGTTAACAAACTTCCAAAATGCTGTTTTGAATACTGTGAGGGGTGCAGTTTTTGAAATGGCATCATTTATGGGGGTGTCTCACATACAAGTCCCTCAAAGTCACAGAACTGGTCCCTAAAAAAATCAGTGTTTGAAATTTTCTTTATAATTTGAGAATTTGCTATTCATATTTTAAGCCTCCTAGTGTCCAAAAAAATTAAAAGGAGGTTGAAATAATGATGGCAACATAAAGTAGACATATGGTCTTTGTTAGTTATTAACTATTTTGAGTGGTATGATTATTTGTCTCACAAGCAGAAAATTTAACATTTTGCAAATTGCAAAATTTTAAATTTTTTTACGACATTTTGGTATTTTTCACAAAAAAACACAGACTGTATCGACCAAAATTTACCACTAACTTAAAGTACAATGTGTCACGAGAAAACAATCTCAAAATCACTGGGATAAGTAAAAGCAATAAAAAGTTATCCCCACATAAAGTGATACATGTCAGATTTGAAAAAAAGGGCTCTGTCAGGAAGGCAAAAACAGGCTGCGGCGGTAAGGGGTTATAGGGCTAGATGAGGATAGCACATCTGTATAGTAAAAAATCCTAAAAACATGCACGGGTACAGATGGCAGTTTACCAGATAATGGTTGGTTCAAGCCCTGTAAGATGGTCTTTTGCCAGGGCCTGGGTTTCTCCAGAAAAAAAAAAACACCTCCAGGTCTTCTTAAATCACAACAACACTGGAACCCTCCTCTGTAATATTTGCATACATCAGTCCTTTGCTGCAACACGTATCTGGAGATTTATCTCTCTTCCTCAGGCAGTGTACATGATGTGTGCTCTGTTTCACCTTATATTAGCTTTTCTCCTGAATACTTCTGGGTCGGGAGGTCACCCATTCAAAATCAATGTAAATATACTGTACATATATATCATATACGAATTGGACCCTATCTGAGGACACAGGAAGGCACCACAGCAAGTATCACTCATATATTTAACTGTACATTTGAGTGCCGGACCGCTCCATCTTTGTATATATACAGTATATATATATATATATATATATATATATATATGTATAAATAAAATATTTAGTGTGGTAAAATATAAAACTTAAAGTTATATATAAAACATACATAGCCACTGTCCCCTCTATCACAAGACCGTCCTTCTGTGTATGGAATGCTCCAGCATTATAGTTCTTTGTCCACGTGGAATGCACCACCATTTTGTCCATGGAGCAACAGAAGTAAAAAAACATGTGATGCTTCCTTTGCGGGTCATCCTATTAACCCCTTGGGTGGTATGTCTGGAAATTTTCCGGGCTCAGATGCGTTGCCGTAGCAGGCTGTCCCGGAAAATGTTGGGGCATACCACTAATATAGAATAGGTGCAGCACCTCTAGAGTACCCCCCATCGCACCCCCCCAGTCCCCACCCATCACCTCTGCTCCCCTGACCCAGCCACCATGCCGCCAGCTGACACTCATTTAACAGCAGCAATTACATCGGCGGCAGGCTCGGGTATGTTCGGCGCGGCTCGCGGGAACTCGGGAGCGCTCAGGCACCGAGTCCTCCCGAGCCGCCGCGAACATCCCCCAGCCTGCTGCCGACATCACTGCTGAATGTGACAGGCAGCAGGGAAGCTCCTGCATACAAACGTCAGAGCGGTGGTGAGGGGGACTGGGGGTGTGCAATGGGGGGGGTGGCTTCCAACATCCTGTGGTGGGTTTTGCTGGGGCAGGACAAACCTGCCCTGGTAGGTATGTCCTGCCTCAGCAAAACCCACCACTCAAGGGGTTAATGGAATGGAACACCATTTTCATTTGTATGGTTCTCCGAGTAAAAGTTTTTTCATGTGGAATGCATAGCCATGTGGAAAGTATATAGGAGTACATACAACATGAAACACACACACACACACACACACACACACACACACACACACACACACACACACACACACATACATACATATATATATATATATATATATATATATATATATATATATATATATATATATATAGTGCAGTGAGGTAAATGGCTCAAAAGTCCCTGGCAAGTACCAGAGCCAGATATGCACATAATATATAAGCCCAGGAGTATATACCTGCATTAAACACATGTGCAGCAGTATATACTGCTGGAGATTTGCTGAGTTTTGATAAGAGAGGGGCAGAAAAGGTAGCCAGGTGAGGCACTGCCTCACCTGCCATAGCCTTTTTACTCCAGAGTTTTCACTATAAAAATGAATAGAATTATAAAAATAATATTTTTTTTATATATTCTTTGTATTTTTGACATATTTTATCAATTCAAAACTCTGGCATATACGCTAGTATGACAGGAAAGGCTGTGCCTAACCCCACCGCACGCCTAGTTTCGGGGTGCCCTATGGCTTGTGACTACATTGTTTAAAAGGGGCTGCAGGCTTAAATGCATTGATCAATTAATTAACTAAATCTCCACTGTTTATCAATATCAGTTAATTTAGTGTGTGCAGAGCCCCTACAATGTCTGTTTAACCCCTTACCGCCGCAGCCTGTTTTATCCTTCCTGACAGAGCCGTTTTTTTCAAATCTGACATGTATCACTTTATGTGGGGATAACTTTTTATTGCTTTTTACTTATCCCAGTGATTTTGAGATTGTTTTCTCGTGACACATTGTACTTTAAGTTAGTGGTAAATTTTGGTCTATACAGTCTGTTTTTGTTGTGAAAAATACCAAAATGTCGTAAAAAAATTGAACATTTTGCAATTTGCAAAATGTTTCATTTTCTGCTTGTGAGACAAATAATCATACCACTCAAAATAGTTAATAACTAACATAGACCATATGTATACTTTATGTTTCAATCATTATTTCAACCTCCTTTTATTTTTTTTGGACACTAGGGGGCAGCAGAGTCAAAATTATACACATAACACAGAAAACGCTGCAATTGGCTGTTCACATATGAACAGCCAATCGCAGCGATCGCCGATGGGGGGGGGGGCATCGCTGCCCCCCCCTGGGCAATGAGGGAAGATGTCTGCTGTCAGGGACAGCAGACATCGTCCCTCTGTCACCGCGTCTATAGACACGGTGACAGTTTAAAGTCATGACGTACATTTATGCCATGTGTGGGGAAGTACATCCCGACCATGACGTAAATGTACGTCAAATGTCGGGAAGGGGTTAAACAATGTGATCACAAGCCATAGGGCACCCCAAAACTGGGAAAGGTGAGTGCCGATGTTTAGTGTATATATTGTTTATTAGATTCATTTTTTTTAATTAGTCTTCTTGTAGTCACATTCTCTCATGCACCCTGTTTTAACCTTTATTTCATAGCTTATGTTAACCACTTCCCTAGATGATTAGTGACAGGTGTGTTGGTAACTGCTCACCTTTAAAAGCATAGTTTGCTGTGAGCTTTAGACCAGATAGCATGCCTGGAGTCAAACATTAATGTGATAGCTATGTGTATTGTAGTCATTTTGAGCGATAGTGTTAGGACCTGCAGAAAAGTGGGGTCCCGTGAAGGGGGCTGCAGGCTTAAATGCATTGATCAATTCATGAACTAAATCTCCACTGTTTATGAATATCAGTTAATTTAGTGTGTGCAGAGCCCCTACAATGTATATATTAGAGATGTGCAGACTCGGATTCCGGAGATCCGAGCCCCCACGGACGTCATCATTACGAGCCCGGTTCCAAGCAGCGTTCGGAGATTCCCGCCTGACTTGGGTCCGTCCGCGTGGTCAGAACGTCATCTCCCGGCGCCGGATTTCGCGAGGCTTTAATAGCGGCTGCTGCGCCCGCCATCTTCACTCCAGTCTAGTAGTGGGTTGGGAGAGGGTGTGTTGGTGCTGCTGCTGGGGCTTAAACTTGAGCTTGACCTTGACCTTGAACGCAATATTTTTTAATCGCTGGGGCTGTCTCTCAGTGCTGCTGTGTAGTCTAACTGTGTACTTGTAGTACTACTGTCTCCTCTGTGCAGTCTACCTCTGGTGTGCTGTGCTGTAATTAATTATTTTATTCGCTGGGGCTGTCTCCCTCAGTGCTGCTGTGTACTCTGTTCTCCTCTCTGCTTAGGAGAACAGTCTTACTGTGTACCTGTAGTACTACTGTCTCCTCTGTGCTGGGGCCTACCTCTGGTGCTGTGCTGTGCCTGTAATATTATATATTAATAAATAATTAATTATATTATATATATAGTCCACTGGTGCTGCCTGCACTGAATCTGCCAGTATTATTTAGTTATTCAGTTCACTGTTGCCACTGGCAGTGCGACTGCCTACCTAGTGTACCTACCTAGTACATACTTGGCTGCTATATCTAATTTAATTAAAAAATAATACTTGTGCTGTGTGGAACTCTAAAAAATAATTCCATGCTGCTGGTGCACTGACGTGTGCCACTGAGTTCCACTGCCAAGCAGTACCTAATATAAAATTAATTATGATATAAATTCTGCTGGTGCACTGCATAAAGCTACTGGTGGTGTGTAATATAATAACTACCTTTTGTGGTGACCACTGACAGTGCTACTGCCTGCCTGCCTACCTACCTAGTACCTAGTAGTTTATTTTCTCTACCTACTAGGCTGCTATATTATTAATAATTAATTTAATTATATATAGTCCACTTGTGCTGCCTGCCTGCACTGAATACTGTGAATAGAGGTTGCCAGTATTATTTACTCAGTCCACTGTTGCCACTGGCAGTGTTACTGCCTAAGTGTACCTACCTAGTAGTACAACTACATACTAGGCTGCTATATCTAATTTAATAAAAAAATAATACTTGTGCTGTGTGGGACTGTAAAAAATAATTCCATGCTGCTGGTGTCCTGACGTGTGCCACTGAGTGCCACTGCCAAGCAGTACCTAATAATAAAATTAATTATTATAAATTCTGCTGGTGCACAATACTAGTATTGCTGACGTATCTACCTGTCTTGTGCCTAGTACTGCCTTATCTACCTGTCTTGTGCCTAGTACTGCCGTATCTACCGTCTGGTCTGGGGCTCACTGCCTAATACTGACGTATCTACCATCTGGTCTGGGGCTCACTGCCTAATACTGTCGTTTCTACTGTCTGGTGCCTAGTACTGCCATATCTACCTGTCTGGTGTCTAGTACTGCCGGTACTTGTGAGTTATCCGGACGCCCGATTTCAAAATCGGGTCGGATCGGGCACATCGCATCGCATCGCATGCGACCATCGGATGCGATGCGATGCGATGCGATGACCCGATTTTTCCATAGGAATCAATATTAAAATGGACTGAGTCCATTTTAACATGGAATTCAATGGGAAAAAGGGGTCCTTTTCATACCCCTACTATCCAAGTGGGCATGGAGTTGGATATAAACCTGTGGCGAGCGTAGCGAGCCACCGAGCCCGAAGCGTGGCGAGCGTAGCGAGCCCCGCGAGGGGACACGGAATACCGTCCCCTCGCGGGGCTCGCTTCGCTCGCCACGCTTCGGGCTCGGTGGCTCGCTACGCTCGCCACAGGTTTATATCCAACTCCATGCCCACTTGGATAGTAGGGGTATGAAAAGGACCCCTTTTTCCATAGGAATAATTTTAACATTGATTCCTATGGAAAAATCGGGTCATCGCATCCGATGGTCGCATGCGATGCGATGCGATGCGATATCGCATCGCATCGCATCTGATTGTATGCCTTAACTTAAGGCATACAATCAAAAAATCGGGCGTCCAGATAACTCACAAGTACCGTACTGCCATATCTACCGCTGCAGTGCCAATCTTACATGAGCCACGTGTTTGTGCCGCACGCTTGTGTGGCTTAGCATAGTTATCCAGCTACCTCGGTGCAACCTTTTGCCCTAAAAACAATATAGGTGTGAGGTGTTCAGAATAGACTGGAAATGAGTGGAAATGAATGTTATTAAAGTTAATATAGCGTAGGAGCAAAAAAAAAAAAAACACCAAAATTCTGCGATTTTAGCAGTTTTTATGCTTTTTTAACAAAAAAATTAGAACCCAAAAAATCCAAACACAAAAAACTTAGGGCGGTATTCAATGTGAATACCGGCGACGTGCAGCGAATCCTGTTTAGGATTCGCTGCATATTCGCCATGGGTCGCCGCGTTCCGGAGCCTCGCCAGCTCCAGTATTCAACGATTCAGGGGCTCGCTGCCCCTGACCGGCGAATATGAGCTCCTGCGGCGAACGCCGCAGGGAGCCTGAGGACGGTGGCAGGCAGGGAGATGGAAGTCTCCCTGCTTGTTCCACAACATTTGTGGGGGGGAGGTGGGCTCCCCGGGTGCCAGGCAGCACAGGCTGGCCCCCGGGGGTGCCAGCAGGGGACCGGGCATATTCACTACACCCGATCATGAATATGTAATGATCGGGTGAAGTGAATATATGAATATCTAATGAGCGGCTCGGCTCCGGCGCCCCCTGCTGGCTGGTCAGTGTAAAAAAAAAATATATATATATATATTTTTTTTAAAAAAATATAATTATGTGCTAACAGCACATGAATAAAAATAGCATGCCCCTCCTCAAAATAAAATTCCTGATTTTTTGACACCAAATGTAAAAAACAAAACACTTTATTTTAAAAGTTCACATTCCTCTTCACCATAAAAAGATAGCGATTGCTACTCGGTGAATCATGGCGAAAAAAACCTTCAAATGTATTCGCCATCTGGTCATTGAATAGGGTGATTCACCGTTTTAGTCAAAAATTCGCCAAACAGCACAAATTCGCCATAAAAACATGGCGAATCAGGCTCATTGAATACCGCCCTTAGGAGGTGTTTTGCCAAAACCCATTAGAACCCAAAACCTCAAGGTAATCAGAACCCAAAACCAAAAACCAAAAACCCGAAAAGTGGCCGGTGCACATCCCTAGTATATATATATATATATATATATATATATGAAGAAGAGATAGATGTGCGCTCTGTATGTTTCACCACTTTAGTACATTAGCAGTCTTGCATTAGTATATAAAAGAAGTTTTTTATTACAAATTTCAGTAAAAAGGTTTATACAAAGTTTAGTTCACTTTTCAAATTCAGATCACAGTTTTGTTCAAATAAGTAGCATCAGATCCAGCTTCATGATGTGTGTAACTTCTCAGGATGCGAGAACCCTACGCGTTTCGTCCCTTTAGGACTTCATCAGGGGTATAATAAGGATCTGAGTGGTGAAAAATATGAATATGCCATAAGTGATGTAATTTTACATCTATACAAGTGTATATTTTTAAGTCTCATTAGAGAGGGTTATGCTTGGCTGGAGGAGGGTGAAGGTGAAAAAAAAAAAAAAAAAGGAGAGAGGGTGAATTACATGAGGTGGTGAATGGAGAACGAGACGGAAGAAAGACAGCGTGATCTTATTAAGTGTGGGTTAATAAGATCACGCTGTCTTTCTTCCGTCTCGTTCTCCATTCACCACCTCATGTAATTCACCCTCTCTCCTTTTTTTTTTTTCACCTTCACCCTCCTCCAGCCAAGCATAACCCTCTCTAATGAGACTTAAAAATATACACTTATATAGATGTAAAATTACATCACTTATGGCATATTCATATTTTTCACCACTCAGATCCTTATTATACCCCTGATGAAGTCCTAAAGGGACGAAACGCGTAGGGTTCTCGCATCCTGAGAAGTTACACACATCATGAAGCTGGATCTGATGCTACTTATTTGAACAAAACTGTGATCTGAATTTGAAAAGTGAACTAAACTTTGTATAAACCTTTTTACTGAAATTTGTAATAAAAAACTTCTTTTATATACTAATGCAAGACTGCTAATGTACTAAAGTGGTGAAACATACAGAGCGCACATCTATCTCTTCTTCTTCTATCTATCCCACCTGGTACCTAGATTTAACAGCTAGGTACGGTAGAAGTGCAGCTCACTAACCAGTGCAGAAAAAGGACCACACTCTCCCCCATTTTGCATATATATATATATATATATATATATATATATATATATATATATAAACATAGAAACATAGAATTTGACGGCAGATAAGAACCACTTGGTCCATCTAGTCTGCCCCTTTTTTATTTTTTTGTAAGGATATCAATATGCTTATCCCAAGCATGTTTAAATTGTACTACTGTATTTGCGTCTACCACCTCTGTTGGGAGGCTATTCCACTTATCTACTACTCTTTCTGTGAAAAAATTCTTCCTCACATTTCCCCTGAATCTTCCTCCCTCTAGTTTCAGTGCATGTCCTCGTGTTCTGTTTCTCCTCTTCCTGTGAAGAATGTCTCCCACCTGTACCTTGTTAAAGCCCTTGATATATTTGAAAGTTTCTATCATGTCCCCCCTTTCCCTTCTCTGCTCTAAAGTATACATATTAAGATCTTTTAGTCTTTCCTGGTACGTTTTGTGATGTAGGCCATGCACCATTTTAGTTGCTCTTCTTTGTACAGTCTCTAATGTATTTATATCCTTCTGGAGATATGGCCTCCAGAACTGAACACAATACTCTAGGTGAGGTCGTACCAATGACCTATAAAGTGGCATTATTATTTATTTCTTTCTACTGCTGATACCTCTCCCTATGCAACCAAGCATCTGACTTGCCTTCTTCATTGCTTTGTTACATTGCCTACCTGCTTTTAAGTCCCCTGAAATAGTGATACCTAGATCCCTCTCTTCCTCAGTAGTTTCCATTATAGTGCCATTTATACTATATTGAGTCTTTGGATTTCTGAGACCCAAGTGCATGATTTTGCATTTTTTGGCATTAAACTGTAGTTGCCATTCTCTTGACCATTTTTCTAATCTGCCTAGATCCTCAATCATTTGTTTTACCCCTCCTGGTGTGTCTACCCTGTTGCATACCTTTGTGTCATCTGCAACAAGGCACATTTTACCCTCAATTCCATTTGCAATATCACCAATAAAGATATTAAAAAGCACCGGTCCAAGTACAGATGCCTGGGGTACTCCACTTGTAACCTTTCCCTTCTTTGACTGTACTCCGTTTACTACAACTCTCTGTTTTCTGTCCTGCAACCACGCTCTTATCCATTCAACTATCTTAGAATCCAATCCCAAGCTTTCAAGTTTATTTATATATATATATATATATATATATATATATATATATATATATATATAGGTATATATATAGGCTGTAGGTTTATGACCTGAAGAAGGGGTTTAATTCCCTGAAAGCTTGACACCAATACACTTGCTTTCTGTTTCACCGTTGATTGCCTCTCGAGCAGGGGTGCCGAGAGAGGGGGGGAGCAGGTACAATTTACCCGGGCCCGGGCCTGTCAGGGGGGCCCTGGTCTGGACACACAGGTTTTTTTTTATTTGGTGGCAAGTACCCCCAACATGACCCATTCCATTAGGTACAAAATGCTCTGTTCCTGGACTTCCCTGCCAGTGGTAGTTACAGAGGTTGGACTCCAGCACAGTCCAAAATTCAAAGAGGGGGGTCACATCAACTGTCAGTGAGTCCAGGACAGTGATGCTTGGGGTGGCAGTATATGTGACCCCCCCTTTTTGAATATTGGACTGTGCTGCAGGCTCACATCTGTAACTGCCACTGGCAGGGAAGTCCAGGAACAGAGCATTTTGTACCTAATGAAATGGGCCATGTTGGAGGGTATGTGTAAATCCTTTGCAAAGAGCATGTAACCCCTGGCAGAGCATGTTAACCCCTGGCAGAGCATGTAAATCAGGGCAGACAGGTTAATCCCTGGCACAGAATGTAAACCCCTGGCAGAGCATGTTAACCCCTGGTAGAGCATGTTAACTTCTTAATATGCAATGAGCATTACGGTGTGTGGCATAACGTGTAATGAGCATTATGGCATGTGGTATATTATGTAATGGGTGTGTGACATGTGTAATAGACATTACAGTGTAAATTTTTGTAGGGGTATCCACCTTGGAAGCAGTGGCGTAACACCGGGTCCACAGAGTGTGCGGGGACCTCCGTCCGTGGGGGCCCCAGGAAGTTGTTGTACCGGGGCCCAGGATTTCTCTTGGCGGCCCTGCTCTCGAGTGCTAGTTTATATATATATCTATAAATATATAGGGTCTTTGTGGCGGCTCGGCACTCCCTCTCAGCCAATCAGCTTCCCAGGTGCCCTCCGAATACTGTGAATAGCGTGAATGTACCAAGGTACACACAAACAGCGGAACTCAATGGGTTTTGTAAACAGGTGGTATATTTCCAATCTCCAACGTTTTGGGGATGATCCCCTTTGTCAAGGTGCAGGAACAACCTGTTTACAAAACCCATTGAGTGCCGCTGTTTGTGTGTACCTTGGTACATTAACGCTATATATAAAAAAAAAAAAATATATATATATATATATATATATATATATATATATATCCTATAAAAAAGGGAGCATCCATGGAAGGGACATCTAGAGGAACCACTTCAATTTAAAGTCTGAATTTAGACCTTTTGGCATTAATTTCTTTGGTACTCTTTACCTAGAAGGGCGCCAGCGATTGGAATCGCGGCCGTCGGGGGTAAAAAATCGCGGTCATCGCGGGCATCGCGGGTAAATCGCGGGTACATAAAAATCTGCTGCCCGCGATGACCGCGATTTTCCCATAGGGAACAATGTTAAAAAGGCTGATTGACCGCGATTTTCATGTAAAATGCCTCAATGCCCGCGATTTTACCATAGGAATCAATGTTAAATGGGCTACAGAGCCCAAATAGGCACAATTAACCCTTAAATGTCCCCCCAAATTTTTAACGCCACCCCACGATCCACGCCAACCCGAAGCGTGGCGAGCGCAGCGAGCCCGCGAGGGGCGGCGGTACGCGTCCTCCGACCTTTTCATGCCCTACTATCCACGTTGGCGTGGAGTTGAGAATAGAATAGTGTGGCGAGCGCAGCGAGCCACCGAGCCCGAAGCGTGGCGAGCGCAGCGAGCCCCGCGAGGGGACGCGGATACCTTCACAGGTAAACGCGTCCCTTCGCGGACTTCACAGGTGTCCACGGACACCTGTGAAGCCTGCGAGGGGACGCGTATAACTGTGAAGGTATCCGCGTCCCCTCGCGGGGCTCGCTGCGCTCGCCACGCTTCGGGCTCGGTGGCTCGCTGCGCTCACCACACTATTCTATTCTCAACTCCACGCCGACGTGGATAGTAGGGCATGAAAAGGTCGGAGGACGCGTACCGCCGCCGCTCGCCACGCTTCGGGTTGGCGTGGATCGTGGGGTGGCGTTACAAATTTGGGGGGACATTTATGGGTTAATTGTGCCTATTTGGGCTATGTAGCCCATTTAACTTTGATTCCTATGGCCAGATCGCGGCCATTGAAGCATTGAATGTAAAATCGCGGTCAGCACAAAATTTAACATTGAACCCTATGGGAAATCGCGGTGATCGCGGGCATCGCGTCGTGGCCGTTAATGTACTGCCTGCGATGCCCGCGATCACCACGATGGCCGCCCTTCTAGGTAAAGAGTACCATTTCTTTAATTTAAAAATACATCTAATTTATACACTAGCCAGCATTGCTTCCGCATTTCTATTCCTCTATGTGCTTTTGACTTGCTCAATGGCCATGAAGTGGTTAATGTCAACAGTGGAGCAAATATGCTTTTATCTGAAGTGGCCCTATTCTGTTTCACTTGCAAATTCCTTCTCAAATGTACAAAACCACTGTGCACTGCAAGGGGGTAGGGGGGGGGGGGGCGCAGATGTAACATGTGCAGAGAGAGTTTCATTTGGGTGGAGTTTACTTCGAAGTGAGATCTGTATTGCAGTGTGAAAATAAAAAAACAGTCAATATTTTCCCTGCACAGAAACAAAAAAACTCACCTGATTCTCTGTGCACATGTTGCCTCTGCCCCACCTGCAGTGCACATGGTTTTGTCCACTTGAAAAGGAATTTGCCTTTGCGAGTGAACCCGAATAGGGGCCAATGAGCGTGCAGTTAATATTTCTATATTAATATAGATGACTGCTGCATTCTATAAGATAAATCACATTGGTAGTGGGACAAGTCATGAATTGTTTAATCTTATATTTTTGTCCATTCCTCTCAAAGTCTTCATATTTAGTTTTCATGCTTTTTACTTCCTTACAACTCTGGCAAGCTCCACACCTATAAAATCTTTGTTCCTTATCTGATTTCTTGAGTCCACAATCAGTGCACTTTTGGTTATTTTATTCTTTAATGCTGGTGCTATTCTATACATACAACTTAGAGCAGGAGGTAAGATGCTCTTTAGGAAGGGATCTTTCGTAAGGAGATGCCAATGTCTCCTAATACTGGATTCTAACATCTTAGGTGTATTCCAGTGATGAACACAAAACCCGCTTGGTCCTTTTTCTTCTCTTTTGGTTTGAACTGCATTACACAGTAGATACCAGACCTGAGACTCAGTACACATCCATTGCGATCTGTGGACTCTGGACATAGCTGCTACTCTGGTCACAGGCACCAGCAGCTGGGAGAACATGGACAGCTCACTTCCTGATAAAGGTCCATGTGATTTTAGCAGGTACCTGCAATTGTATGGCCAGACTCATAACTTTATTCTTTCAATATCGGAATTACTAACAATACCCTCATAACAAGAATATCTGTCTGCTGATTAAGCTGCTAATATCTGGACTGCAGCACAATTACCTTCAAACAGTGACTAATTATTATAGAGCAAACCAAAAACATACTGGACTGGAGAACAACTAATTTCAAACAGCTACTAATTACTATATACTGCTTATATGCTATGCTAATACTACTGCACATTATGCTAATTAAAGAGTTGCAATAGCTCACACAGCGGGGGGGGGGGGTTCCGAGTACCCAGCAACCCCCCCTTGATGGTGCAAATATAATATTTTGCTGCTCGAGCATTGGACCATAGCTCTGCCCACTTACCGGATTAGGCTCCGCCCACTCGCTGCATTTTGCCACGAATCACGGGGCTCTATAATGATGGAAGAGCTAGGATACTGGAGATGTATGGCATCTGCCTGAACTGTGCGGGGTGTTTTTTGCTGGAAGCAAAAGGGATTATTAGGCGCTTGTCAGGAGGGAGGATGGGGGATGAGGGTTGGAGGGATAGGGATAATCGAGAGAAGGAGAGCAGAAATGGAGAATAGAGGTACAAATAAAATAAAAATAATAACAAAATAAAATAAAAATAAAAATAAAAAATAATAAATAAAATAAAATAAAAACGTGCATAAATTGTTTACACTCTTTTGTAATGTTGGAGGGAGCAACAGTCCAGTTTGTAGTGACTCTAGCTTGCCCTAGCTTGCTAACCTGTTTTACAGGAGAAGACGGCAGCGTTCTGCTGTTCAGCGTCTTCCGTGTGCTGCGGGCGGCTTGGGGTGACGTCACCCGATTCTCTGGCTTCTGTTCGTGGCTTGCGGCAGTGGCTGGAGCGGGTGGCAGTGTGTCCCCTTGCTGTCGTGATGTCCCTCTCACCATCACGACAGCGAGGGGACACACTGCCACTGGTGGATATTCCATAAAAAGTTTAGTGGTACATTTTCAAATACTCCAAGTTAGCAAGCTGATGTCCTCAACGCGTTTCGTCCCTAAAGGGACATTATCAGGGGTTCACTATAAACATAAAAATATGCATTTTACAAATATTTAATAACAATATAAACATTAATGATCAAAACAGAAGAATTGGTATTAAAATCAATGAACTTCACTTTTAGGTGATTACAGTCGCAGTTGGATAGGCCAAGTTATCTTAATACATCACTTGATGGTTAGAAGAAAGTTACATGGATACGGGAGAACAGGTGGAAGAAAGAACAAGTGGAAGGGAAAAAAACTTCCAAAGATATAGATTTGTGGATTATTGTAGCCTTAAGGTGACGTACCAAATAGTGTTGACCAATTTCCACGACTTTCGTAAACGGGATATGTTTCCCAACCAGGTATTGTGACACAATATGATCTTTTTATAGATCCTGAGATGCCTGGTGGAGATAATGTATTAATTATTAGGATACTGTTGTATATCGGTTTGACTTTATAGTTGAGAAAAAGGGAAAATACATTCCTTATAGATAAGGTCTCTCTATTTAATGAGTTACAACACTTACGTTATGGTTTTGGGACCTTCTCTGTCAAATAATTAGATCAAAAATCTGGGTAGCGCCGGATAAAGGCACTTCCGGACAATTGAACGCACTTCCGGTTGCGCTGGAATGCAACCCGGAAGTACAGCACACTACGGCGGCAGCGAGTTCTGCCGCCGATCGTGTAAAAAGGAGGGGGGATCAAGCGAAGGGACATGGATCCCCTTCTCCTCCACTACATCACCAATGGGGTGGGATCATTAAAAATGCCTTAGAAAGTCTCAAAATAGTTAGAGAACCGGACTGACAGCCGCAATGCAGGCTGGGTAATCCGGTCCCTCCAGCCAAACTCCTTTTAGCACAAATAATTTCTGTGATTAAGTGGGACCCTATATTAGTAGCCCTAGTACTAATAGAGAAAAAGTATAGGTTAATAGGTTATGAATGTTGTAACAACCAGAGTCAATTATATAATGATAGGAAATTATGTCATAACATAGCCCTATATATACATGAGCCAGGGGGAAAGGCAATCTTATTCCCACTGAACTTCACACTGGCACACATCTCTAAAAGGGTAAGACAACCTGCTATACAATACTTGATGTATATACTTAATGGGCTTAAACTTTGCTTTTGTCAGAAAAGTGCTCTCAAGGGACAAATCGCTTAGAAATTGTATACCTTGTTTCTTTTATTGAAAGAAAAAAAAAAAACCTTTTAGCCAATATGAAGTGGTTTAAGAATGTATGTTCTTTCTTTTTGACAGTGCTGTACTGGTTGTTCCTGCCCTAGAATTTGTATCGGTATGTATGCCCTTTTGGACCTTTAAAATTAGAAAGTAACTTTTATGGGAAACAATCCCTTGGTGGGCCATTTACAATAATAGCGGAAAAATTCCCTATCAGAAATAGTAACCCCAAAATTGGGACTAACCCAACATCGGGTGGACCAAAAAGTCCATAAAAAAAAAACTACTATAACCTCCGAACCTTGTTAATAAATTATCTATATATGTCTGAATTAGGATATTATTACAATGAACGTGATATTATTAGCCATTTTATGTATATTTTGTTTGTGGTGTTTAGGTTGGCCTCAAAAAGAGATTGTCTAAACAGACAAGGAGAACCACAATCTAAACCGCGCACAAATTTGTAAGGGGTATCCTCTGCCCTTAAGTACACAAGGGTATGTATGCAACTATGATAGTAGTTAAGACTACATAATGTTAGGAGTTTAAACTCTAACCCGGCATTAATTTATACAGAGTGGTGACATTTAACTAAAACACCCCCACCATCGTGATAGACCTAATACAGGATCTTTCTTCAGAGTAATCCTCAAACCCCACAAATCTAGAGGTAAACACCCTACTATGGAGTCTAATAAAGTTCTGGGAGGGGGTTACATTTTATGTCCTCAATAAGCATAAAACTGTGTACTTGTTTACAGTTATCCATTTCACTGCATGCGGTCATAAACTTCCAAACAAAAAACCCAGATTTTTTATCTGAATATTTGACAGAGAAGGTCCCAAAACCATAACGTAAGTGTTGTAACTCATTAAATAGAGAGACCTTATCTATAAGGAATGTATTTTCCCTTTTTCTCAACTATAAAGTCAAACCGATATACAACAGTATCATAATAATTAATACATTATCTCCACCAGGCATCTCAGGATCTATAAAAAGATCATATTGTGTCACAATACCTGGTTGGGAAACATATCCCGTTTACGAAAGTCGTGGAAATTGGTCAACACTATTTGGTACGTCACCTTAAGGCTACAATAATCCACAAACCTATATCTTTGGAAGTTTTTTTCCCTTCCACTTGTTCTTTCTTCCACCTGTTCTCCCGTATCCATGTAACTTTCTTCTAACCATCAAGTGATGTATTAAGATAACTTGGCCTATCCAACTGCGACTGTAATCACCTAAAAGTGAAGTTCATTGATTTTAATACCAATTCTTCTGTTTTGATCATTAATGTTTATATTGTTATTAAATATTTGTAAAATGCATATTTTTATGTTTATAGTGAACCCCTGATAAAGTCCCTTTAGGGACAAAATGCGTTGGGTACATCAGCATGCTAACTTGGAATATTTGAAAATGTACCTCTAAACTTTTTATGGTCTGGAATATCCACCACTGTCCTGTGGAAAAAGAGACTTTTTAATAAATGTTTATAAATTTTGGACTTTACTTTTACTCTAATTTGTTTTGAATCTTGTCAAAGGCCCATAGAGACCCAATAACTAAAGGTCTACACAAGGGCGCCAACTTACAACTGCTGTCCACATTACTTTTATCCCCATCCAACAGGGGTTCTTGTAAGTCCAGCAGCCTAGATCCAATAGCCAACAAATTGGTGGTGTGAAACAAGAGTCTGCTCCATATATATATATATATATATATATACTGTATATTTATATATATATAGACAGTCCTCATTTGAGTTTGAGACTGAGTTGTTTAAATGTCATCGTATCCTCAAATTGAGGGACTTTTTTTCTAAGAAAACATAATCTGAACACGTCCAAAGTAAATTCAAACCAGCGAGCACTTTTGATCCACAGGTACTAACCACACAATCAAAACTTTTGTTCGATTGGTTAAAAGAGACGTGTCCAATTTTATTGACAAACAAATAGTCTCATACTCTAATCTAACTAAAGAGGAGAACCTGGCGGTCAACTCTTTGAGAGACAACATGTCAGTGGTTATCTGCCCCTCCGATAAGGGGGACGGTATTGTATTGCTAAACACTTATTATATTATGGAGATTGAAAGGCAATTGGCAGACACTGATTGCTACAAGCTACTGACATAAGATCCCACATATTCTTATAAAAAGAGATTGATGTGGCCATTAAGTTGGGTTTGACCAATGGTTACATTGACCAGCCCACCTCTGATTTTTTGACACAGACACACCCCAGAACCTCTTTAATTTATGTCTTGCCCAAAGTTCATAATACTTTAATTAAACCACCAGGCAGACCTATAACTTCTTCAGTTGGTTCTTTGTTTCAGCCCCTTTCTCAGTTTGTATATTTTTGGTTACAGCCAGTTGTTCAGCACATTGATTACTTTTACAAGATTTTAATGATTTTATTCAAAAATTTAAAGCACTTGGCACTTGTGTACCTGAGTCTAGCCCCTGCTGGTGACTCTAGATATAGCTAGCCTATATACAAATATCAGGCATGAGGATGGCATGGACTCCGTCTGTGCACTGTTAGCCTCCAGTCCACACTACATTGGTCCACCGATTGAGTTTCTGTTGTTACTTAAGGATATTATTTTGAAAAATTATTATTTTTGTTCCAGAACTCATTTTATTTACAGCTAAGAGGGAACGCCATGGGTTCAAACATGACGCCCTCTTATGCTAATTTGTTTATGAGTTTATACGAAAAACAACATATCATGGCCAATTCCACCTTTTCCAAATTTAATCATTTTTATGTTCGCTATATTGATGACTTATTTTTGATGTGGACTGGGGGTGAGTAGGCATTGAAGGAGTTCATTGATTTCCTCAATGCCTTGGACACCCCAATCAGGTTCACGGTTTCCTTTAGTGAAACCTCCATAAGCTACTTAGATGTGTGTGTAACACGTACCCCTGTGGGGATTAAAACGTCCATCTACAGGAAGCCAACGGACAAGAATTCATTACTATCAGCTGATTCATTTCATCCTGTAGCCCTTAAAAGGGGTTTACCGCTTTCACAGTTACTTAGAGTGGTGCGTATCACTTCTGATAAAGAGTCTCTACCACAAGCACTCTCCGAAATGAGTACTCGCTTTTTACAGCGTGGCTATGATGAGAAGGAAGTGTCGGAGGCTGTGACTTGATGTTTGGAGACCTCAAGGGATCATACATTTATCAAACGTGACAGGCAATTGGACAAAAATAGACTAATTTTTTCAAGCACTTATTCCATTGCCTCATCACATATTCGAAAAATGATCATGAGACACTGGCATATTGTGCAATCGGATGCCTCGATTGGGCGTTTTTGCCAACAGGACCCTCTTTTTTGTTATAAGAGGAGTCGTAATCTCAGGGATGTACTTGCCCTCTCAAATATTGGACCCATCAGAAATCGGATATGGCTACAAAAAAACAATGGTGTTACGAAGTGTCATTGTTGTGTAAATTGCCAGTTTTTGATACTTGGAGATAAATTTGATGATCCTGGTTCTGGAAGATCATATGATATACGTCACCACCTCAATTGTGATAGCCATTATGTGATTTATGTGATAGTGTGCCCCTGCCAGTTGGTGTATGTGGGCAAAACTATCTTTTTATTGAAAGAACGTGTAGCAGCTCCCCGCTCATCAATTAAGAAAACTTTCTTGAAGATTGACACTAATACACCTCCGGTAGCTCGTCATTTCGCTGCGGTGAAACACTCTATGAAAGACTTTTACATCATGCCGATTGATCAGATCCCTCCATTGAGACATGGGGGGGGGGGGGAGATCGGAACAAGCTACTTTTACAAAGAGAGTGTTTGTGGATACATCGTCTTAATTGTACTACTCCCAATGGCCTTAATGAATATCTGTCCTTGCATTGTTTCTTATAGAAACTATGACACCAGATTTTGGTGTGCCTTCATTGCTTTATCAATGCTTTGTGTATTATATGCATTATTGTTCTTAAAGTTCTACTTGCATTCTTCTCCATTTTTTCCTTAAACATAGAATTTGACATAGAATTTGACGGCAGATAAGAACCACTTGGCCCATCTAGTCTGCCCCTTTTTGATTAAGGGGCAGACTAGATGTCCTTTTGCCTAACTATGTACCCACTATATATTTCACGTATGGATTGTATTTACCCCTGGACTCTCAATATATTCCATTAATTTGTTATGTGTATCCACCTTTTTGTGTTTTTGCGTTATTGCATCTATGTATGCGGGAATACACTTGATCATATTTTGTATATTTTTTCTGGTTACTTTAAAATGTAGATATCACCGATATAACTACTTTGTATATGCAGTTGTTAGGATACACAGCGCTGTCACAGTGACGTCGGGGTCAGCTGTCTTCCGGCAGGCGTCTGTTGTTGCTATGGCGACTGAACCTAACTTCCGGGGTAGACGGCATCAGCGTGTACAGACTCCCGGCGGTGCACAGGTGAGCGCGGTTACTTTGATTGCTTCTTTTGGGGTATTTATACATACACATGTGACCACAGTCCTTTGCCCATGACTAAGGTGCTAGTGTGAGCACCGATACAGCCTGTCGGCTGTTAGTGCCACGACTGTTTGGTGCAGGGAAAGCACGTCAGTTAAACTATGAAGCCTGCTCCAAGATGATGCTAAGTAGACATCTCATCTGCCTATTTTTATCCGCTTTTTGCACTTTATATGCCTAATAAATAGTGTCTTTTTCACTGTTGCTGGCCTCTCAATGCATTTTTTTTGTATTTAAACATTTTGTAAGCTTCAGCACTCCCATTGAATTTTGATGTAGTGGGTATATATATATATATATATATATATATATATATATATATACATATATATATATATATATATATATATATATATATATATATATATATATATATATATACATATATACAGACACAGACACAGACATTCTTGAGTTGAAAACAGTCAATAAAGACCGAAACGTCACATCAGACAGCAGTATCTATGTACACAGGAAGGCGCCCATACACTATATCTATCTATCTATCTATCTATCTATCTATCTATCTATCTATCTATCTATCTATCTAGCCCCCTTTACAAATCTTGCATTTGCCCCTGAGCTTCTGAAAGCTTTTTATGGATTCATTATTTTGTTTTGTAATAGTATTTTTTTATTATAGATTGTAATGATTAATTAATATACTGTATTTCTTTACACATCTTTTATATATGTGCACAATACCTTCTTATTGATTAATCAACTTGACTGGTCTATTAACCCCTTCCTGACAGAGCCAGTTTTTGCGTTCCTGACAGAGCCCTTTTTTTCAAATCTGACATGTCTCACTTAAGTGGGGATAACTTTTTTTTGCTTTTACTTATCCCAGTGGTTTTGAGATTGTTTTTTCGTGACACATTGTACTTCAAATTAGTGGTAAATTTGGGTCGATACAGTCTGTGTTTTTTTGTGAAAAATACCAAAATATCGTGAAAAAATGGAAAATTTAGCGATTTGCAAAATGTTAAATTTTCTGCTTGTGAGACAAATAATCTTACCACTCAAAATAGTGAATAACTAACATAGACCATATGTCTACTTTATGTTGACATCATTATTTCAACTTCCTTTTAATTTTTTGGGACACTAGGAGGCTTACAATATGAATAGCAAATTCTCAAATTTTCAAGAAAATTTCAAACACTGATTTTTTTAGGGACCAGTTCAGTTCTGATGTGACTTTGAGGGACTTGTATGTGAGACACCCCCATAAATGATGCCATTTCAAAAACTGCACCCCTCACAGTATTCAAAACAGCATTTTGGAAGTTTGTTAACCCTTTAGGTGTTTCACAGGAATTAAAACAAAGTGTAGGTGAAATTTCAAAATTTCTTTTTTTTTGCAGATTTGCAATTTTAATACATTTTTATAAGGAACACAGTACATTTTACTAGAGAAATGTGACTAAAAATTGATTCCCCCAATTCTTTTGTTTTCATAAATATCCTATATGTGGCCCTAGTGTGCACGGTGACCAAACCACAGGCTTCATAATAGAAGGAGCACCTACTTGATTTTGGAGCCTCCTTTTTATGAGATTATTTTTTAGGCACCATGTAGGTTTCAAGGCACCATAAGATGCTAAAAGTTAGGAACCCCCCCACAAGTGACCCCATTTTGCAAACTACACCCCTCAGGGAATTCATCTAGGGGTATAGTGTACATTTCAAACCCCCAGGGGTTTCACCAATTGTGGTACAACTGGGCAGTGAAAATGAAAAATTATTTTTTTTACACAAAAATGCAGTTCTGGCTCCAAATTTGTCATTTTCAGAAGGTATGAAGGAGACAAAGCACCCCAAAATCTGTGCCCCAATTTCTCCCGAGTACGGCAATGCCTCACATGTGACCAAAAAATACCAGTTGGGTGCATGGCAGGACTCAGAAGGGAAGGAGTGATTTTTGGATTTTGCAGCTCAGATTCTGGTGGAATTTTGGTGGGTGCTATGTCGCATTAGCAAGACCCCCCAAGCACCAATACAGTGGAACCCCCCCACAAGTCACCCCATTTTGCAAACTACACCCCTCAGGGAATTCATCTAGGGGTATAGTGTACATTTCAAACCCCCAGGGGTTTCACCAATTTTGATACAAGTGGGCAGTGAAAATGAAAAATTACATTTTTTTACACAAAAATGCAGTTCTGGCTCAAAATTTTTCATTTTCAGAAGGTATGAAGGAGAAAAAGCACCCCAAAATCTGTGCCCCAATTTCTCCCGAGTACGGCAATGCCTCACATGTGACCAAAAAATACCAGTTGGGTGCATGGCAGGACTCAGAAGGGAAGGAGTGATTTTTGGATTTTGCAGCACAGATTCTGGTGGAATGAATGGTGGGTGCTATGTTGCACCAATACAGTGGAACCCCCTCACAAGTCACCCCATTTTGCAAAGTACACCCCTCAGGGAATTCATCTAGGGGTATAGTGTACATTTCAAACCCCCAGGGGTTTCACCAATTTTGATACAAGTGGGCAGTGAAAATGAAAAATTACATTTTTTTACACAAAAATGCAGTTCTGGCTCAAAATTTTTCATTTTCAGAAGGTATGAAGGAGAAAAAGCACCCCAAAATATGTGCCCCAATTTCTCCCGAGTACGGAAATGCCTCACATGTGACCAAAAAATACCAGTTGGGTGCATGGCAGGACTCAGAACGGAAGGAGTGATTTTTGGATTTTGCGGCTCAGATTCTGGTGGAATTTTGGTGGGTGCTATGTCGCATTAGCAAGACCCCCCAAGCACCAATACAGTGGAACCCCCCCACAAGTCACCCCATTTTGAAAACTACACCCCTCAGGGAATTCATCTAGGGGTATAGTGTACATTTCAAACCCCCAGGGGTTTCACCAATTTTGATACAAGTGGGCAGTGAAAATGAAAAATTACATTTTTTACACAAAAATGCAGTTCTGGCTCGAAATTTTTCATTTTCAGAAGGTATGAAGGAGAAAAAGCACCCCAAAATCTGTGCCCCAATTTCTCCCGAGTACGGCAATGCCTCACATGTGACCAAAAAATACCAGTTGGGTGCATGGCAGGACTCAGAACGGAAGGAGTGATTTTTGGATTTTGCAGCTCAGATTCTGGTGGAATTTTGGTGAGTGCTATGTCGCATTAGCAAGACCCCCCAAGCACCAATACAGTGGAACCCCCCCACAAGTCACCCCATTTTGAAAACTACACCCCTCAGGGAATTCATCTAGGGGTATAGTGTACATTTCAAACCCCCAGGGGTTTCACCAATTTTGATACAAGTGGGCAGTGAAAATGAAAAATTACATTTTTTTACACAAAAATGCAGTTCTGGCTCAAAATTTTTCATTTTCAGAAGGTATGAAGGAGAAAAAGCACCCCAAAATCTGTGCCCCAATTTCTCCCGAGTACGGCAATGCCTCACATGTGACCAAAAAATACCAGTTGGGTGCATGGCAGGACTCAGAACGGAAGGAGTTATTTTTGGATTTTGCAGCACAGATTTTGGTGGAATGAATGGTGGGTGCTATGTTGCACCAATACAGTGGAACCCCCCCACAAGTCACCCCATTTTGCAAACTACACCCCTCAGGGAATTCATCTAGGGGTATAGTGTACATTTCAAACCCCCAGGGGTTTCACCAATTTTGATACAAGTGGGCAGTGAAAATGAAAAATTACATTTTTTTACACAAAAATGCAGTTCTGGCTCAAAATTTTTCATTTTCAGAAGGTATGAAGGAGACAAAGCACCCCAAAATCTGTGCCCCAATTTCTCCCGAGTACGGCAATGCCTCACATGTGACCAAAAAATACCAGTTGGGTGCATGGCAGGACTCAGAAGGGAAGGAGTGATTTTTGGATTTTGCAGCTCAGATTCTGGTGGAATTTTGGTGGGTGCTATGTTGCATTAGCAAGACCCCCCAAGCACCAATACAGTGGAACCCCCCCACAAGTGACCCCATTTTGCAAACTACACCCCTCAGGGAATTCATCTAGGGGTATAGTGTACATTTCAAACCCCCAGGGGTTTCACCAATTTTGATACAAGTGGGCAGTGAACATGAAAAATTACATTTTTTACACAAAAATGCAGTTCTGGCTCAAAATTTTTCATTTTCAGAAGGTATGAAGGAGAAAAAGCACCCCAAAATCTGTGCCCCAATTTCTCCCGAGTACGGCAATGCCTCACATGTGACCAAAAAATACCAGTTGGGTGCATGGCAGGACTCAAAAGGGAAGGAGTGATTTTTGGATTTTGCAGCTCAGATTCTGGTGGAATTTTGGTGGGTGCTATGTCGCATTAGCAAGACCCCCCAAGCACCAATACAGTGGAACCCCCCCACAAGTGACCCCATTTTGCAAACTACACCCCTCAGGGAATTCATCTAGGGGTATAGTGTACATTTAAAACCCCCAGGGGTTTCACCAATTTTGATACAAGTGGGCAGTGAAAAAGAAAAATTACATTTTTTACACAAAAATGCAGTTCTGGCTCAAAATTTTTCATTTTCAGAAGGTATGAAGGAGAAAAAGCACCCCAAAATCTGTGCCCCAATTTCTCCCGAGTACGGCAATGCCTCACATGTGACCAAAAAATACCAGTTGGGTGCATGGCAGGACTCAGAAGGGAAGGAGTGATTTTTGGATTTTGCAGCACAGATTCTGGTGGAATGAATGGTGGGTGCTATGTTGCACCAATACAGTGGAACCCCCCCCACAAGTCACCCCATTTTGCAAACTACACCCCTCAGGGAATTCATCTAGGGGTATAGTGTACATTTCAAACCCCCAGGGGTTTCACCAATTTTGATACAAGTGGGCAGTGAAAATGAAAAATTACATTTTTTTACACAAAAATGCAGTTCTGGCTCAAAATTTTTCATTTTCAGAAGGAATGAAGGAGACAAAGCACCCCAAAATCTGTGCCCCAATTTCTCCCGAGTACGGCAATGCCTCATGTGTGACCAAAAAGTGGCAGGACTCAGAAGGGAAGGAGTGATATTTGGATTTTGCAGCACAAATTCTGGTGGAATGATGGTGGGTGCTATGTCGCATTAGCAAGACCCCCAAAGCACCAATACAGTGGAACCCCCCCACAAGTGACCCCATTTTGCAAACTACACCCCTCAGGGAATTCATCTAGGGGTATAGTGTACATTTCAAACCCCCAGGGGTTTCACCAATTTTGATACAAGTGGGCAGTGAACATGAAAAATTACATTTTTTTACACAAAAATGCAGTTCTGGCTCAAAATTTTTCATTTTCACAAGGAATGAAGGAGACAAAGCACCCCAAAATCTGTGCCCCAATTTCTCCCGAGTACGGCAATGCCTCACATGTGACCAAAAAATACCAGTTGGGTGCATGGCAGGACTCAGAAGGGAAGGAGTGATTTTTGGATTTTGCGGCTCAGATTCTGGTGGAATGAATGGTGGGTGCTATGTGGCATTAGCAAGACCCCCGAAGCACGGTGAAATTATGAACCTAATATTCCATAGATGTGTGGTATATTTTAAAACACTCCTTTATACATAGGCCGGGTTTGTCGGGGCAAGTGTCACACTGGAAAATAGTTTGCTTTCTTATTCCCTTTTTATAGCAAACTTTGCACCTTTTTTGTGTCCTGCCCTTTTTTCCAGTGGAGGGGATTTCATCAGGAAAATGCTGCCCTGGTACAATACGGGGGCCAGTACTAGAAGTACTGGGGCCCTCTGCCTGCTGGTTCCCAAATATTAGGCCCTTTATGACTTCCTCTTGAAAGTGCATAAATGTCCCCCTCTGGCCGGTAGAACGGAATAGCACGTAAGCGTTATACAGTGCCATCTGGATGATATACACGGCCACCTTCTTGTACCAGATTTTTGTTTTCCGCAGGGCACTGTACGGCTTCAGTACCTGATCTGAAAGATCCACTCCGCCCATGTACCTATTGTAATCCAGGATACAATTAGGTTTTGAGGTGTGGGTACTGGTACCTCGTACAGGGACGGAGGTGGTACTGTCTCCGTGAATTGTTGTCAGTATAAGGACATCCCTCTTGTCCTTATATTTGACCAACAACATATTTTCGTTGCATATTCCCCTGCTTTCACCCCTTCTCATTACTTGGGCAATGTGCGTTTTTGGGAGGCCTCTTTGGTTCTTGCGCACAGTACCGCAAGCTGCTGTACCTCTTGAACCAAGGGCCTTAAACAGGGGGATGCTGGTGTAAAAGTTATCCACATAGAGGTGATAACCTTTATCCAGGAAGGGGTGCACTAAATCCCAGACAATTTTCCCACTAACACCTACGAGGGAGGGGGGGGCATTCTGGCGGTTCAATTCTTGAATCCTTCCCTTCATAAACCCTAAACCTGTGGGTGTACCCTGAGGTGCTTTCACACAGTTTATACATTTTTATGCCATACCTTGCCCTCTTACTGGGAAGGTACTGGCGGAATTTAACCCTTCCTTTAAAATGTATAAGGGACTCGTCGATACAAATAAATTTTTCAGGGATGTACACCTCTTCAAATTTGGCACTGAAATGATCAATGACCGGCCTGACTTTGAATAGCCGGTCAAAGGTGGGATCATCTCTGGGTGGGCACTGTGCATTATCGGTGTAATGTATAAATTTAAGAATTGTCTCAAATCGAGTCCGGGTCATGGCCATACGGTAAAATGGAGTACTGTACAGAACATCTGTACTCCAATATTGCCTAATTTCTGGCTTTTTTACTATGCCCATATGAAACACCAGACCCCAAAACGTCATCATCTCTACTGCATCTACAGGGGTCCACCTAGCAAATGATGACGTGGGGTTTTGAGCAATAAACTGCTGGGCATATAAATTAGTTTGGTCCACCATTAAATTTATAAAATCATCAGAGAAAAATAATTTGAAAAAGTCAATTTCTCTGAGACCTGTGGAATCAAATTGGATTCCTGGCATGGCCAAAAACTCAGGAACCTGGGGCTCAAAATTGTCTGGTGGTGGGGTCCATACGAGATCAATTATTGGGGGGGGGGTCTCAGCTGCTCTACGGGGGCGTCTTTGAGGGGGTCCCTCATCACCAGAGGAGGAAGAGGAGCTTAAGGCGAATCCTTCAAATTCCCCGCTTGCATCACTGGCTGTGTCAGAGTCAGAAGCAAGCATGGCATATGCCTCCTCCACTGAATACATTCTCCTGGATGACTGGGAGGACATTTGGGAGGACATTTGGGAGGACATTTGGGATGCCATTTTTATTTTTGTGTTACTGGTAGTGAAATGTTTCAACACGTGTATAGTGTAGGGGGGGGTACAAACTTTATTTCAATCCGGGGGGTATGTAGTGTGTAGTGTGTATGTGGTGCAGAAAAAAAAAAATACTTTATACCAATAAAAAAAAAAAATGAAGGGGTTAAAAATAAAAAATTTAAGGGGTTAAAAAAAAAAAAAAAGGTCCTGCGCCAAAAATTGAGCACAGATGTTGGTCAGTAACGTCTGTCACTGAACAGCGCTCAAAGGCAACAGGAATTTGATCAAAAAAAAAAAAAAATAGATCAACCCTGTGCCGAAAAAGATGATCAGTGATGTACGTCACTGATCAGCGCACAGCGGCCACAGGACACCCACAAAATCACAGTGTGTGTAAAAAAAAAATTAAAAAAAGACCCCACAGCACACACACAAAAAAATAAGGTGATCAGTGATGCGACACTGATTACCAGTGAGGTGCAGCAGGTGCACAACCTTTGGTGCAACTGACAGGTATATATATAAAAAAAAAAACCTCTGTACCCCCAAAAAAGTTGCTGATCACCTCAGATATAGTGATCAGCACAAAAGGCGGGGGCAGCAGACACAAAATTTAGCACTCTCTATCACTCTCTGTCACTATCTCTCTCTATCTCTCTATCTCTCACTATCTATCACTCTATGACACTGCAGCAGCAGCACTGACAGGTATATCTATATATAAAAAAAAACCTGCGCCCCCAAAAAGTTGCTGATCAGTTAATTTATACTGATCAGCACAAAAGGAGGGGGCAGCAGTCAGTTATATAAAAAATATATAGCACAATCTGTCACTATCTCTCTCTATCTCTCTCTCTCTCTCTATCTCTCTCTATCTCTCTATAACTATCACACTGCAGCAGCACAAAATATAGCACTCTGTCACTAGGCCTCTCTATCTATCTCTCTCTCTCTATCTCTCTCTCTCTATCTATAACTATATCACACTGCAGCAGCACAAAATATAGCACTCTCTGACACTATCTCTCTCTCTATCTCTCTCTCTCTATCTCTCTCTATCTCTCTATAACTATCACACTGCAGCAGCACAAAATATAGCACTCTGTCACTAGGCCTCTCTATCTATCTCTCTCTCTCTATCTCTCTCTCTCTATCTATAACTATATCACACTGCAGCAGCACAAAATATAGCACTCTCTGACACTATCTCTCTCTCTATCTCTCTCTATCTCTCTCTATCTCTCTCTATCTCTCTCTATCTCTCTATCTCTCTCTATCTCTCTATCTATCTCTCTATCTAGCTAGTACACTGCAGCAGCACAATTTCACAGGAAGGCACAAGTAGCAACAGGATCCAGGAAGCAGTGATGAAGCAGCGATCAGGTAAGTATGGAGCAAGTATGGAGCAAGGTTCTGGTCAGTATGGCGGCAGGGGGGTACGGTGACCGCACTGCACGCTATTCCAGACCGGAATGGCGTCTGCAGTGCAGTCACCGTTAGTTTAAATCCCCCTCCTTGGCTGTGATTGGTCCGTCGGTCCGACGGACCAATCACGGCCTTTGGGGGCGGGCGGGGTGAGGTGGGGTGACACCAGTGTCACCCTTACACCCCGCGGTGATTGGTGCTGTACTTTACAGCACCAATCACCTCTGATCCCGTGTCACCGGCGAACGTTATTCGCCGGTGACACAGGAAAACGCTGTAATTGGCTGTTCACACTGAACAGCCAATCACAGCGATCGCCGACGGGGGGGCGGCATCGCAGCCCCCCCTGGGCATGCACGGACATGTCTGCTGTCAGGGACAGCAGACATGTTGAAACTGTCACCGCGTCTATAGACGCGGTGACAGTTTAAATCCATGACGTACATTTACGCCATGTGTCGGGAAGTGCTTCCCGACCATGACGTAAATGTACGTCAAATGTCGGGAAGGGGTTAAGAAGTTAACCCAGATCCCTAGGGCAATTTTATTTATTTTTTGTACTTCTGTTTTCTTTGGGACCGAGCATCCCTAAAATATTGCAGTCGCTGGGGACCAGGGTAATTATCCATTGAGCAAAGTTGGTACTTGTGTATTTTGGCGGCGCCCATCGCATCGCATACCATAACACATACGATGGTATGCGATGCGACGCGATATCGTACGATAGTGCACGATGGCATACAATTTTGAAATTGTATGCCATTGTACATGGCATACGATGCCATACGATGCGATGCGATGCGATGCGATTAAACATTGTATAAGCACCCTAATGGGTGCTTATACTATGTTAAGCACCCAAATGGGTGCTTACAATGTTAAATGCACCCCCACGCCACCCCCCACTATAAACGTGAACCCGAAGCGTGTCGAGCGCAGCGAGCCCGCGAGGGGCGGCGGTACGCGTCCTACGACCTTTTCATACCCCCACTATCCACGTCGGCGTGGAGTTGAGAATAGAATAGTGTGGCGAGCGCAGCGAGCCACCGAGCCCGAAGCGTGGCGAGCGCAGCGAGCCCCGCGAGGGGACGCGGATACCTTCACAGGTAAACGCGTCCCCTCGCGGGCTTCACAGGTGTCCGCGTCGCCACGGACACCTGTGAAGCCCGCGAGGGGACGCGTATAACTGTGAAGGTATCCGCGTCCCCTCGCGGGGCTCGCTGCGCTCGCCACGCTTCGGGTTCGGTGGCTCGCTGCGCTCGCCACACTATTCTATTCTCAACTCCACGCCGACGTGGATAGTGGGGGTATGAAAAGGTCGTAGGACGCGTACCGCCGCCCCTCGCGGGCTCGCTGCGCTCGCCACGCTTCGGGTTCACGTTTATAGTGGGGGGTGGCGTGGGGGTGCATTTAACATTGTTAGCACCCATTTGGGTGCTCAAAAGCACCCTTTAGGGTGCTTATACGATTTTTGGTCGTATAGGGGGTCAAAATCGCGTCGCATCGCATCGCATGCCATCGGGTGCATGGCATGCGATGCGATGCGATCTGTTCGTCGTACGACGGACATCGGGGGCGCCGCCAAAATACACAAGTACCGCAAAGTTTTCTAAAGGTGCCCATACATGGTGCGTTTGCGCCATGTGATGCAATGCGTGCTCCCGCGGGCATCTCATCGCACAGTACAAAAAGTATGTACTGCCCTCGCATAGCATGCAAATCGCAGGCAAAACGCATGTGTTGTGATGCAATCCAGTCCATAACAGGTGCGATCATCGCACCATGTATGGGAACCTTAAGCGCCAAACTACTTTCTTTTCAATACTGCACATGACTGTCCTGGCAAACCTGATAAACCTGAAAGGTGAACTTTAAAATAAGGAGGTTATTTGGCCTTTAAACTGATTCCTTATCCCAGTCATCCTCAAGTTGCCCATAGTGCTATTATTGCATGTGATTGTAGCTTAATGATGTAATTTTCCCATAGGAAATAATAGATGTCTATGTAAAGGGGAGGAGGGGGATAGGGGGAGTATGTACAGTCTTTATGGCAAAAAAGTGTCAGGATCCAAACATTGTTAAGCAGTGACAGCATGACCACTTTATCCTTTTCAGTATACTAGGCATGTAAATTAACTCCAGGGAAGCGGCAGGGGGAGTTCAAGGGAAGTTGGACACGATACATGGTTGATGCTAAAAATAACACGCAATGTGCACCTGCCAGCTGCACATACAGTTTATCTTATATGAAGCATGTCCGACCTATGACTCTGACCCCATGCGCACAGGATTGCAGATAAGGTTGATTTGAATGTCAAACACATGTGATTTAGCCTGGATTTTCAGCCTAATCTGTCAGAATCGGGTGAAAGCAGGCCAAATGACACTCATGTATGACGGTCTTTACATTAAGTATACAGACCCCGCTGCCTTCCCGAGGACATCTCCCTCTATTGTGTATGTGCAAATCACTAGGAAAGGGGCACAATTGCTGGCAACTAACCAATGGAGCAGTGCGGTGTGTGGGCCCCCCTATACATAATGGGTGCAAGGTGTGCGGTGCACACAGGGGCCTATGTGCACTGTGCACAGGGCCTGATTCTGCTTGGCTCTAAAATCGCTGCTTACAGAGCGCTGAAATGCCGCCTTGCCGAATGCTCACCCCCTATCACTGAATTCCGTTGGTACCATCTGAGGAAATGTGTTCGCTAACACATCCTCTCGCATACATCCGCTAGCAGGAGAAATCACTTAATGGTTGCCGACCATCGAATGATTTCTCCTGCCTTTGGAAATAAAAGTAATTCTTAACTGACTTTTTTTCCTTTGGTGTTCACCAAAGAGGGGTCGGGTGCTGTAATGTCAGCCACCAGCACCCCGCAGGCATCGGCCCGCTTGCATTCCTATGGGAACACCCAGCATTTTCATAGGGATGCCCATGGTGCAGCACCGTTTCCGACCCTCCCTCCCCACATCAAATGTGTCACATGTGTCACTCGCCAAAGCCGTTCGGTGCAGGGATCTTTACATGTGAATTTTGCCCTGTCCGATTGGTGTTGAATCACCCCCACATTGCACCCATTATAGGCACACCAATGCTGACATAATAGTTTGAAAGAATCTCTGGACCCTTTCAATATGCAGTGAAGATACCATTTTATATCACAGAATTTCTAAATATAATACAGAGTTAATATGTGGTTTAATATGATTCGTATATTGAATTGGGAACCAATGTTTGAAACAAGTCATGAGTTCTTGAAGAATGTATCTGTATTTATAATTAGTTCAGTCAATACAACATGTACCAAGCCTGCATTTCGTATTGACTTCCTATCTTACTCCCCAGTCTACATAAGATGTATTCCCAGAAGACTGCCAGATTTATTGTTAATGGACCAGCAAAATTGCTAGGACGTGATTGGATGCCTTTAAGTGCAAAGACAAATTCCCTTTGTACAAATCACATGACAATACATTTAAGGTCAGAATTAATTCTGCTTTGGATTCCCATATGATTCAAACCTATTTCATTAGGAAACCATAAAATGTGTTATCAGCATGGCACTTTTATCAGAAATCCTATTCTGTGCACACCTAAGTCCTCTAAAAGCTCCTTTAGTATGTTAGACTCGAGAAAAAAATTGGAAAACTAACTTTACTGAGCTTTCTTTGAAATCATAAATTAAATAGTTTATTATAGCTACTTGGCAGGTGGCAGTGCAAGATTTCAAAAAGCTGGGACCTGCAGTAAATTGCTTAGTGGGCGCCGTGCTAGGAAACAAGTACCAATTATAACAAGTGTCCATGGTTGAGATGCTTTACTTGGAGGTCAGAAGATGCCTGGTATGATCATGCATGCACAATAGAACTCAAGATCAGAGGTCACACGTCTGGTAGTGCGGGGTCCTAGTGCTGCTGAATAGAGACAACGCAGGGTCCTCTCTCTCAACACCCACATACGGTATTCATGACTGAAATCTGGGAAAATATTGTTTGCTAAGAATAGGTTATCTCGGACTTCCGCTTCCGGGTTCATGCAGCTCACACGCTGAGCAGAGCTGCTCCGTGCCGCGGTCCACACATCAGCTAAACGGAGCCGCTGACACGACTCCAAACACCCGCTCGGGACTCCAGAACCCCCCGCTAATTAACTGCCGGTGACCTCATGGCTTCAGGTGCCGCACACAAGCCGCAACAGAGGCCGGAGAAGAGACGCGCTGAATCCAACATGGCGACCGACCCTGACTCCGCGCCTCCCTCACCAGCATCCAGGCAGGCAGCACAGCAGAGATACCTCGCAGCCTCACAGGTATTTAAGGACGCTGATGCCCCTGCCACATACGGAGACATTGTGGAAGCAATAAAAGCCACTATGCCCTCCATCCTGGCCGCAGTACTGGAGCGCAGTACAAGAAATAACCCAGCAGATTCAGCACCTTAATACCAGAGTCTCAGACTCAGAAAACAGGATAGGTGCCCTGAGCCATGACATGCATATTGTACAGAAGGATATCATAAGACTCCAGAAGGAGAACCTTCAATTATGGAACCGTCTAGATGACGCGGAAAATCGCTCCAGACGTAATAATATCAGAATAGTGGGATTACCAGAAACCCTCAAGGGCCCTCCACTGGCCTCCTTTGCCTCGCTGACCCTCCCCCAACTCCTAGGAATTCAGGCAGAGTGCAAGGACATTGTTATAGAGCGGATCCACAGGGTAGGTCCCCCTCTCAGACATGCTGATGCCAGACCCCGCGCGGTGCTGTTTAGGTGCATGAATTATCTGCACAAAGTCGCTATATGGAAAGCCTCGCGCAGACAACAGGATTTACAGTGGGAAGGGAGAAAGATAAGAATATTCCAGGATTTCTCAGTAGAGTTATCTAAACAGAGAAGATCTTTTTCTACCGTCTGTACACGGCTGGTGAACGAAGGATATAAATTCGCCCTCATGTACCCTGCACGCCTCCACATTTTCACTGCTGACACACATTTTGACTTTTCGTGCCCTGACGATGCGCTGGGCTTCCTGCAGGAAAGTAGCCATGCATCTAACCACACCATCGCAGACCCCCCGGCGAATCGAAACTCCACCTGATCTCCCTGTGATGTCCCGCAGCCATCTCACCTATCAAACTGGCAACACTCTGCCACGGACTTTCCCCAAAAGCTAAGTAGTTCTTCCAGCTTACCAGAGGCTCAACACAGTTAATGTCAGCTAAGGACATTTTTACTTCACGAAGCCCACACAACTTGGTTGATCCTTATTTCATTATCTGCCTCCCAAAACACAGGACATACTGGACATACTATCCATTCTCTTCTGTCGCCACTGTCTCCAGATGCCCACGGGACACCGCCTTGACACCCTGTCGACAATATCCGGCCCACAAGCTTTGCCTCTTTATATTTTCCCCTTTTGCCCTACAGCCACTAAGCCGCTCAACCCCCCTCCCCCCCTTTTTTTATCTTTGGAATACTGGTCTCCGTTTACAGGACCTGCGGCCCGTACAGCCATGTTCCGGATTCGTTATATTCTAAAGCCTCCCTTGTGGAAGAAATTTAAACCTTCTTTTACGATCTATATTGCAGTTGTTCAGATGTTTGTAACATTTTTTTGGCATGTGTCACATGCAATTTGCTACTACTTTCATGTTTGTCTTGTCTCCCCAGTCCAGTATGTGTCTGCCCCCCCTCCCTCTCTCCCCTCTTGTTTTCCATCCCTTATTGTAGGTCAAAGATCAACGGTCCACTGGAAACTACCTGAGCGAGCGGTCATCACCACCTTTGACACAAATGACTGAACTGAAAATCGGCTCCCTCAACGTAGGAGGAATTCATTCTCCTGCAAAGAGACGTAAGGTACTTCTGTATCTCCAGAGACAGTCCCTCGACATTGTGTGTCTCCAGGAGACGCACCTACTAGCCCCTGAGATAGCTAAACTTCAGATGTTAAAATGGAAGGTTCTAGCTTCTGCACCGTATAACAGCAAGGCTAGAGGGGTAGTCATACTCTGTTCCAGGGCTCTCCCAATTATGATAACAGACACAATTTCAGATCCTGAGGGAAGGTATATCATGATCACAGCCAACATAGCGAATTCCACCTATACTATTTGCTCAGTATATGCCCCCAACTCTTATAATAAAAAATTCTTCACAAACCTGATTAAAATTCTCACCCCAAAAATAGATTCTAAAATTATACTCTGTGGAGATTTAAACTTAATCTCCCATCAAGTTCTGGATAGGTCTTCCTCTACTACAAAACCTAGACATTCGCCAAAAATAGGTATTCCCTTCTTATCTAAGGCCCTTAATCTTGTCGATTCATGGAGATCTACTCACCCAACCTCACGTGAATACACTTGCCTCTCTGCAGCCCACCAAACACAATCACGCATAGACTACATACTTATCTCTTCCACAATATTCCCAACCATGAAAGCCTCACAGATACACCCTATATTCATCTCTGACCATGCCCTAATCCAATGTACCATATCCACCTCCGCTGAAAGGTCTAATTACAAGACGTGGAGATTTCCCTCCCAACTCACTAAATCTGAGGCATTCAAAAAACATCTTACGTCAGCCTGGAACGAATACCATACATTCAATTCAGAACATTTGGCCTCTAATCCAGTAAACTACTGGATGGCGGCCAAAGCATACCTGAGAGGGTCGATTATGGCCTATGAGAAACAACTTAAAAAAAGCCTTTCCCAAGATTATATCTCATTACAATCCTCCCTAACTGAAGCCTACGCTACATATTCCCAGCACCCAAACCAAATCAACAAGACAGCCTATCAGAAAGCTAAAGTCCTCCTAGAGGACTCACTGCAAAACTCAACTGACAAACTACAATTTATTTCTAATTACAGATTTCATACCTTTGGCAATAAAACGGGGAAACTCCTCTCCACTATCCTAAACTCCGATAGGTCCCCCATGCTCATACACCCCCTGACACAAACGGACGGGTCTCTCACTACTTCAAACTCACAAATAGCACAAGTCATGACTGAGTTCTATTCCTCCATCTACTCCATCCCCGCTATGTCCCCTGACACATCCCCTTCTTATGACGCAGAGCTCTGGGATCATTTCTCCTACCCTGTAATCTCAAACGATGCAGCTCGAACACTCACAGACCCGATCACCCTAGAGGAGGTTAATGGGGTAATAAGGAAACTAAAACGAGCAAAAGCTCCTGGCCCAGATGGGTTTGCGAGCGACTTTTATAGTATGTTCCCAGAGAGAATCGGCCCTATACTGGTATCTGTCTTCAATGCCATCCTAGTAAAGGGCACACCCCCACCATTTTTCAACAACGCAATAATTAAAGTTCTTCCCAAATCAGGTCGGGACTTATCAAACCCGGGGTCCTACAGACCCATATCCCTCCTCAACAATGACTACAAGATACTGACTAAAATACTAGCGGACAGACTTAACCCCATATTACCTTCAATAATACAACAAGACCAAACAGGCTTTATCAAGGGCAGACACTCAGTCCGAAATGTTAGGAAGATACTAGCTGCCACCCAATTATATCACTCAGATTCACCCCAAAATTCCCTAGCTCTACTTCTAGCGATCGACGCTGAAAAGGCCTTCGATCTGGTCCAATGGCCCCATCTCTACCACACCATGAACAGATTTGGCATCCCCCAAGCCTACATCAAATTTATACAAACGTTATATAATGACCCCTCATCACAAATAGCCTGCAATGGGTTTCTTTCTCCACCATTTAAAATCCAGAGAGGCACCAGACAGGGGTGCCCTCTATCCCCCCTCTTATTCGCTATCGCCCTTGAACCCCTGGCAATTGCACTCAGAGCGGACCCAAATTTCTCTGGCATTCAGATCAAATCAGCCGAACTGAAACTTGCACTATTTGCAGACGACATGATTTTGTTTGTCACAAACCCTCTTAAATCCCTGCCCACCATCATGGACACCATTCACTCTTTCAGTACCTTCTCAGGGTATAAAATTAATATCAGTAAGACAGAAATCCTCCCGATCACCCCCATCCCCCCAGATATCAGCACGCATCCTACGATCCAACAGTTCCAAATTCAAAATACGTCTATCAAGTATCTGGGAGTCCTGATTACACCTAATCCCAGTCAGGTATATAAAGCCAATATGTCCCCGCTCTTAGCAAAAGTAAAATCCCAACTAGAATGCTGGACTAGACTACCCATCTCTCTCCTGGGCAGAGCGGCTGTACTAAAGAGTGTGATTTTCCCAAAAATATTTTATATTTTACAAATGATTCCCTGTACGCTCCTGAAACAAGACATACAGACCCTAAATAGCCTCATGTCAAGATTTCTATGGAAAGGAAAAAGGCCTAGGATGTCTCTCATCAAATTGCAGCACCCCTTAGGTACTGGAGGCTTAAAAATCCCGGACTTCCAGGCCTATACCTGGTCCTTACACATGAGATACATATCTGATTGGATGGGAGGCAGCTCTTCTTATATTGACACTGCACTAGACCATGCTATATTCCACCCTTATTCCCCTTGCGCACTCCTACATTCTCAGGTCAAACAGATACCCAGTCCATTACTAAACCATATACTATTCAGGCACACATACGATGCTTGGCTGCAACTGAATAAGAAAGTAAACAGAACCCCGACATGCTCTCCATTCATTCCTATCTGGGGTAACCCATCTTTTCTTCCCTCACTGACGAACCCAGCCTACAAAGAATGGAAACGAAAGGGCCTCGACCTTGCCACTAAATTATTTGACCCGGGAGGCACTATACTCACATTTGACAAACTCCAAGCCCGATATGAACTCCCTAAGACTCATTTCTATATGTACCTCCAAACAAGACACTATATTACACCCTTGATTCCTGATATTTCCTCCATGCCCCAGGCTGACCCACTCTTTCCTATCTTTAAAGACATTCATTCACAGGAATTTAAACTCTCTCACACGTATGAGGCTATAATCTCTACACTACCCACCAAACATTTCCACACTCTACATGAGTCCTGGAAAAAAGATATCCCAGGAACATATACACCAGAAGACCTTTTTCTTAATTTCGCAAAGACGATGAGGATTTTGCACTCCCCATATCTGCAAGAGGTACATTTCAAAGTTCTTCACCGCATATACATTGCACCAGCCCAAAGCAAACATATGTCTGCAGAGGCCAATGGTGAATGCCCCAAATGCAGACTGGGGAATGCAAGGTTCTTCCACTGCTTCTGGAATTGCTCAAAGATTCTGAAGTTCTGGAGGAAGACTATCAACTATATTAACAAGATTTTTTCCACTACATTAGTCATTGACCCCCTAGCTTGTCTATGCTTAAATTTCTCAAATTGGAATCTCCCAACCTCCTTCTCCAAACATATTCCCCTACTCACTATATGCCTAACGCTAGCTAGGAAAATGATACTTATCCACTGGATTTTCTCTTCCACTCCATCCATTAGAGAATTAGAAACCAAACTCATACAGTTAATACTGTTCGACAAAAGATCTGTCCAGATGGAGGCCCATTTCTCTCCTCAGAAATATATGAGGAAATGGGGACCCATCCTTCATGCCCTAGACCCACAACTAAAAGACAGACTAATGCTAGACCTTACATCACCCCCCTTTATGGTCAGCTCAGAACAACTAACTATTTAAATGAAGCCTATTCATGAGACATAGACAGGTCATGTGGGGAGTGAGGGGGGGGCTGTCTGTGGAGATACGGATTGCCAATAAGTAACAAACAGTCAGGTCAGGCTTGCATTGACCATATAATTACTCGCTGAGACCACGAACCAATAGACAACTGTCCGTCTATGGGAAAGCGGACCTGAAGAAGATACCACACCTCATTGACCGACCCTCCCACCCACCCCCACCCCCCCCTCCCATCCTTCCCTACTAAGTGTCTCGTCTTGTCATGTCTACATTGTGTTATTATCAGTTTGCTAAAAACGTAGATAGATATAAATGTTTATGCCCATTTGTTTTTAAAAATGCTGGTGCACATTCTCAGATTCCTTCCTCCCCCCCCTCCTCTCATCCTACCCCCCCCTCCCTAAACCCTCTTCACCCCTCCTCCCCCCCCCCCTCCTACTGGCCCCAAAGTTATTACATACCCTGAGATGTAATGTGCAAAATTCAGAATAGATATAAATATCTGCCTGGTTGTAACAGATCAACTGTATATTTCAAACAGTTAACAGGAGGGTAGTCCCTAGTTTGAATAACAGATTAGTGTTGTTTCTATTCACCTGAAGTTACACCCTCTCTGATTGATCACTCTGTTAAATTTTTGAAATGACGAGTCAAACAAACTAGTCTCTGAAAAGCATTCTGTTTATTGTTTCAACAATTGTAATGGGTACATGGTACCATTTATTACTTGTAAAATCCAAATAAAAACTTTATGAAAAAAAAAAAAAAAAAAAAAAAGAATAGGTTATCTCCTTTAACAAAGTTTAATTCCTGGAAACATCTGCCCAGGGCAGATCACCTGACTTCTGGGCTAAATATATGGGGTTCAACTAGGCGATACTGTCCTGCTATGATAATACATCCATGATTGAAGCCCTGTTTTAACTTCATTTAGTTTTCCCTGCCCTATTAGTAGATAAAGCCAGTGGTGTTACTACCACTGTTGCAATATGTATGTTTTCTAGGGGCTACACTCATCTATGGGTCCCATAGGTATTGCACCCTTGCCTCAGACAAGAAAACATCAGAAATAATCCCAAGTAAAAAGACAAGTTCAAGTACATTACTGAGCAGGGCAACATACAACAAACACCAGGTTTCTTCATTACAAGTAAATGAGGTATGGGGTATGGTGGAAGGAGAAATAAGGACAGAGCCTTCAAACCTGCAGGGGTTAGGGTTAGGCACTAGCAGGGGGTTAGGGTCAGACTGCTGAAGGGGAGGGTTAGGGTTAAGCTGCTAGAGGGGAGGGGTAGGGTGGTAGGGAAGAGGGTTAGGGTGCCTATCGAGCCCCTGTCAGCATTTTCACTTCATTGGATACACTCTGTACATCCCTGGACCTGGGACATAGTGATATTGAAACCAGGGGTCATTATCCCCATCTCATAAATGAAACACACCTTTTGAACAAGTGAAACCATTGGTGAGGCCCAAGGATTTCCAGTTATTAGAGTTGAGTGAGGTAGCAGACATCTGGAAAGCGTGTTCTTATGGTGCAACAAATCAGAGAATGTAAGGGGAGTAACACTTGGGATAGAAAGGTATATTAGGGTCCATGAGCAGAGGCATAACTTGGGTAATTGGCTGTACGCACTGCAGTGAAGAAACTGATTAAAAAAAAATGTTTTCCGGAAGCTCAGGGATCCTGAAAATTGTAATTTACTTTCATTATATTCATTTTAGTGCAGTGTGGCAGGTTAAGACAGTGCAGAGGGAGCAAGTTACCTTAGCCCAACCATTCTCAGCTCCCCATGTCTTTAATCAGCTCAGCAGGCAGCTCAGAAATTCAGAGGTGCAGTCTAAAAAGGGAGCATGGATATACAGCACTGTATTGTACAGTGTACAGTCATGGCCAGATTCAAGGAACAGTCGTCCCGGGGCCTCCACACTTTCAACGTGAATCACCCACGCCGCTGGTACTGAAATCGGAGCACGGCATGATTCATCTGTGTCTACTACACACAGATGCCGTCAGCGCCACCTGAAATGGTGCTTCTGAAGCCTGCCTCCAGTGGGATTTCACAGTCACCGCAACAGCTGCTGGGATTTTTGTGATGTCCAGGATCTGAGAGTGAGGCGGCGCCATTTCAGTCAGTCTCAGCTCCTTCCTCAGCAGTGCTGGCAGTTTGTGACTGGCTGGCAGTGGGCTTCAAGCTGTGTGGCTCTGGATTACTGCTACCTGCTGTGGTGCAGGCAGCAGCTATGGCATTCTGGTGCCATTCTAGTTGCCTGGAGTCCTGACCTAGTACCTATCTACTAATGTTTTTTGTTAAAACAAACATGTTATTATTATTAATAAATATACTATATAGTAATCTTATACCCCTTTCACATCGCACTTTTAAAACGGTAAATTGCCGATTTTTTTTTCATTTTAAAACGTTTAAGCCTGCACTGTGAATGCACCAGAGCTGATTTACCGTTTAAAGTTAACTGGTATTTCGAACCGTGTAAAAAGCAGAGTCCTACACGGTTCCTTGCCGTTTTTTGAGCAATGTGAATGTGTACAATGTGTCTGAAACGGTATTTCAGGCAAACAACACAAGCTACAGAGCAGTGATAGGCTGTCCCCTTTAAAATGACAGGCAATGTTGACACTCTGGCTTGAAACGTGTTCGGGTTGAAACGGTTTGACTGCTATGTTGAATGAGACTTAACCGGTATTTAAAACTGTAATCTGCGGCAATGTTAAGGCTCTGACCCGTTTTAATTACCGTTTTAAAATACCGGTTTTTAAAACGTGTCGGCGATGTGAAAGGGGTATTATTGGCTATGAACTGTCAACAACTGTCATGTGATTTGGGATAGCCAATAAGATCCTGCTTTGAAATCAAAGTAAATTAGAGTAAATCAGAACCTGCACATCTCTATATAGTATACAAACATTCATAATACTGATGCTGCTTTCCCACCGCCAAGCCGTTTAAAGAACCGGTATTTTAAAACGGTATTTAAAACGGTATTAGCTTTCACATTGCAGTAGATTACCGTTTTAACTACCATTCACATCACAGTGAAACCATTTAATCCCCTCGTGTCCTCTGGTACCTATCCTGCCCCCTCCCCCCGTACCTGCCAGCTGGTACCCTCTCTTCCCCCCCTGCCCTGGTGCCCCCTCCCCCCTGCCCTAGTACCTGGTACCCCCTCCCCCCTGCCCTTGTACCTTGCCCCCCGCCTCCCCTGGTACCTAGCAGCAATCCATCCGGACAGCGGGGCAGTGCAGTAGGCAACGGCATTCCTGGGCTCCTAGTCGGCAGGTCCCCCACTTATGCAGGAGCATGATTCAGGAGGAGGCTGCAGCTGGTGCACAGACAGCGGGGGCACTGGGGATCCGGGCAGGTCAGTGCTCAGGAGGACGAAGCGGAGAAAGGTCCATTAGGAGATTGACATTTCATTGGCTGGGGTCCCTGCCGCGAATGGGAAATAGCAGGCCCGAAAATTACATATGCACATATCTAATGAGCCACTAATTAAATATGCGCACATTTAATGAATGGCTCCGCTATTTCCCATTCGCAGCAGGGACCCCCGCCGATGAAATGAAAATTCCCATAATCGACCTTCCTCCGCTTCCTCCTCCTGAGCACGGACCGCACTGCCCGGATCCCCATTGCCCCCGCTGTCTGTGCACCAGCTGCAGCCTCCTCCTGCATGATGCTTTCATGCATCAGTCTGGGACCTGCCGACTAGGAGCCCTGGAATGCCCGCTCCCTACTCTGCCTACCATGCTGCCCCGCTGCCCAGATGCAAGGTACCAGCTGCAAGGTACCAGGGGAGGGGAGGGGGAGGGGGCAGGACAGGTACCAGAGGAGGGGGAAGACTAGTGTGGGATCTTAAATACCGTTTCAGAGCTATTCTCATTGCATAAAAAACGGCTCTGAAACGTTTAGGACTCTGCTTTGGAAACGGGTTGAAATACCGATTAACTTTAACCGTAAACAACTCTGGCGCTTTCCCACTGCAGCCTTAAATGTTTAGAAAGGGGAAAAAAACTGCAATTTACTGTTTAAGACCTGCAGTGGGAAAGGGGCATTAATGTTGGCTGCTGGCTGCTGTGTTGCAGGTGAGGTGAAAGTGTGCTGATTTATTGTGTTATTCTTTATTTTAGGCAAGGTATTTGGAACATTGGGGTACATTTTGTAAAGTGATGTTTGCATTTTGGCTTTCACAGTATATCTTCTTTCTTAAGGAATAAAACAGAATAGAAATTCTGATTGATAAATTATACTTTATTTTGATAACCTTCATTATATCACTTTTATTGATAGGCGCCCACAAATTTGTTGTTCAGGACCCCCACGGAACTTAATCCGGCCCTGTGTACAGTCAGTATCAGCAAGCCAGCAGCATGGGAGGGAGGAGACTTCACTATACAGCATCATCCTGAGTCAGCCAAACGGTAAGTGTGACTAAGGAAGGGGTACTGACTGTATGTATTTATGTGTGTGTGCATAGGCGTGCACAGCACATTTTATTAGGGGGTGCACTGTCAAAGCGGTGTGCCTAGCACCACCTATTGGGCATGTCTAACACCACCATTGGGTCTAACACTGCCAATCAGGCGTGCACTCACTACAATACACCATTATATCCTGCCTATTTCAGTTTTAATCTTCTAATTACTCTGTGTAACTGTACGTGCAAATAAAATCAAAATCATATCTGGATGACACAGATATGTAGAGATATGACAATGGTGTAATACAATTAATAATGCAAAACACACATAATTGATTGATGTGCGCTTATTTTAATGGAATACAGGTCTAAAAAACAAAAGTCTTTAAAAGGTATTGCTGGTATTACTAGCAGCAATAAGTGTGGGGTGGGGGCACAGCATTAGGGGGTGCCTGTGTACCCTTAACACTCAATGTGCGCACACCTATGTGTGTGTGTGTGTGTGTGTGTGAGACTACTATATAATTGTGACTATTTTCTGTTTTTCTTTTTTATTCATACCTGTTCACTTTAGCTTTTACTATTGTTTCAGTATTTGGGTTATAGATATTTCTATATTTGTTGCTTAATTTCTTCTTCATCTGTTTCACACATTTTCATTAGCTATGTGCATCTCGGTAGATTAGATGTTTCATGGCCAACTGTCTTACTGAATTATTGACTGTTAAAAATGTCAATAGTTTACCATTCATAATTATTTTTTCATTTTTGTGTGTCTATACTCTCAAAACCCAATATGGGATTATTACATTATGTTTTCATATAAAACTTCAGAGATAATCTGTCTAGAAACAGAGAAACCTGCTTTGCATTTGCATTTTAATTAATATTTCAAATGATTTCCTTGGTCTTGCATTTATTTCAAGAAACCCTAATAGTAAAGATCAAATCAAGGTCTTAAAATTAGCCGTTCTGCACCTTATTGAATATAGCCTTTATATGCAACATTTATTCTTGGAAAGCCTGTGGCTACGTCCTCTCACAGCTGATGTTAATGAGTATACTGAAGGCAGCCATTTCTGCTTATCATATAATACCAGTGGGAGCACTAAGAGGAACCCACAGTCGTTTTATGTCCGAACGAGGAGACCAAAGCGAGAATAAAATGCAACATCAAATACAAGTCTGTGAAAATGACTGAGGTTGATCTTAAAAAAAAAAAAATAAAGCAAAAGATGTCCCAGAATTGATCCTACTTTTTCATGCATGGTATTAATTCTTTGGAGTTCATACATTTATGCACTTTCTACCAGAATTCCCAGTGAGCAGCTTTTATCAACAACTTTCCTAGAAGGATTGTTTTTTTTAAATACAAATTTTGGCCTTTTTAAAAGTGTTTTTTTTTTTTTAGAGTTGAGGATCTTAAACCCAAGAGCAAATGTAAATCTGCTGCAGATTAAAAAGTTTGAAAAGTGCTGCGTTATTCAGTTTGTGACACAGTATGATGTTATATGTTCTGAACATTTCGTTACATTTCATAACTCATTTGTCTTTGCATATAGGGCTTGATTCTGATTTGCTCAGTTAGCTGCAAAACTTGCAGCTTACCGAGCAGTTGTGGCGCCGTTCCCCTGAATTTACCCCACCACCATTCTGAAAACACATCCCTTCGCATTTGCCCCGAACAGGAGAAATCATTTGATTGTCGGTGAAGTTGGAATGATTTCTCCTTTGCTTGCAAATATAAGTCAGTGGAGACTGACTTATGTTTGTGGGCTCCAGGACGAAGACAGGGCAGACGGCTAGTGTCATGTGACATCAGCTGTCCACCCCTGGCACACTGCGTCCCACCTGCATTTACATGGGAATGCCCAGCATTTGCATGGGTATGTCTCATGTCCCATCGCTCCCACTGCCTCCTGTCCACACCGTACCCCCCCCCCCGGCAAAGGTTCCCATCCAGAAGCCTTGCACATGCGCATATGAGAATATATGTAACACACCAGGGTCTGATAGAACTAGAATGACCCCCATAGTTCTCTGTTCAGTATTATCAGATTAGTACACCTTCTACTACTATTACTGAGACTGTATACTATAATTCACTATGATTATATAGCAACGATTTGGTGAATAGAGCTGCTGGCAGGGATGAAACCAATGTTGTGCTGGAAGAACTGCCTGGTGATAACAATGGTATCAATGTAATGCCAAACAGGTCACCGATGGTGTCTAAAGTATCGATGTTACCAATGGCAGATAAGTTGGATGACCAATGCAATCGATGGAGAATGTGTCAGAAAATTGATGTTACTGAGGGTCAGATATCTACATGGGAGAGCAAACAGTGGTAACAGACTAGCAGGTACACTTAAGAGCACAGGGTCCAAGCTCACACACTGAGCAGCGTGACTTATGACAAAGGCAATCTGACCCTTGTGAATCAGGAATCTTTTTACCTTAAGGGCTCACCATATTGGCTGCAGTAATCAGCTGGATTGTCTTGTTTGCAGTGGACAGGTTGATGGTGCTGGCTGCATCTCTTTAGATGACCTTTAGTAAAAATGTTCCTTTCCTTAAATTAATATACTACAATCCATTCAATTGTGTCATTTTGTTTATATCTCTACACAACTCAGATCTTTTTTGCCCCTTTTATCCCGTTGTTACATTAGACCTTTGCAATTGGGTATGAACTCCATACCCTGTTATAGTGGGAAGAAGATATTGATGCCCCCCTGATGAAGTTGCTGGGCTCACAATTAGGGAATTGATAAATATTCAATACCTATATTAGTCAAGGAGAGATCTTAAACTTTTTTTTTCATTAGTACATGGTCCCCACTAGACAGCATAATATATTGTACTTCCTCTCCCCTCTGTTGGAGATGTTGCCTAAATTGGGTAGCTTTTATTTATATCTGGTAAAACTGCTAACAATAGTTAATTAGTGGAATCAGATTGTTGTCTTTCCTTCTGAGTCTTCCCAGTGACTCATTATTTATTTCTTAACAGTTTCTTATATAGCACCACACATATTCCGCAGCGCTTTACAGATAATATTTGAACATTCACATCAGTCCCTGCCCCAGTGGAGCTTACAATCTATATTCCCTACCACATACACACACACACACACACAGACATTCTACGGTAATTTTGTTGGCAGCGAATTAACCTACCAGTATATTTTTGGATTGTGGGAGGAAACTGGAGTACCCTGAAGAACCACGCAAGCACGGGGAGAATATACAAACTCTGCAGAGTTAATGCTAACCATTATACCATCCGTGCTGTCATTAGACAGTTTATGTATGTATATATTGGCTACACAAATCTTATGGAATGACACCCACATTAGTATTCTCTGAAGCATTGTTTAATCACCATCTGATGACTTTTTCAAAGGTATGATGATGAAAGATGACTACGAAACACGTCAGGTGACACTAATTACTGCACATTGAATAATCTTTCTCTGAAGGACCTACAGTACCGTCTTGAACCAGCTCCCCATTGTTTCACCCCTCAGGCTGAGAGGTAATCACACAACCTTAAACACAGCTATTCGGGACACCACCACCTGCTCAAATCTTGGATTGCCTTTTCCACGAAACCTTTGAGGACATTTTCCTGAGCATTGGGATACACACTTCACAGCATTATCAATATCAAGCCAGGTTTATGCATACCCAAGCTGATACTATCCAAATTCTATTGGACTCATTTGTGGTGACTATCACACAGCCGGAGCATCATAGGAATAAGCAGGACTTCACCATAAATATAAATCCATACATAAATATTTGCTTTCCAATGTCCTTTTTATCCGTTTTTTTTTTATTTGTTTTGAATTGTTATCATTTTATACACTGTAATAATGCATTTAATGTTTTTCTTCTTTTTATGGAAAAATATATTCTTTACTGTATCTTCTGTTAAAGATATAAAATACAGACAATACTTATTAATAAATACTTTTACTGTAATACCCAATTGATCACACTCTCATTAAGCGCTCCACCTTTTTCCTTAATCCTGAAATCTGTATTACTAGTTCAGCCTCTTACCTGCTTTGCCAGTCCTAGTCCAAGATTATGGGCCAGATGTATCAATCTTCAAAGAGTGATAAAGTGGAGATATAAGTGGAGTGATAAACAACCAGCTAATTTGCTCCTACCTGTCATTTTTTCAAACCCAGCCTATAACATGACAGTTAGTATCTGATTGGCTGGCTGTTTATCACTCTAGATTTTATCACTTTTTGAAGCATGATACATCTGGCCCCATGTATCTTTGGCTCCTGTCTTCTATGTCGTACCACTCCAGCAAAACAAAATATTTGCCATCAATTCTGATGGTTGCGAACTGTATGTTCAAATTCGCTTGTGGGATTAATCGGCGAAAACCCCTGGTGTGTTAGTCTCCACACCCCTGTCCTGTGTACACACCAACTCTCAAATTCTTGCCAGTCCTCTTGCTTCTGCTAATATACAGGAACTACCTAAAGCCTACCAACTTTCTCCATCATGTAGCAGGATCCACTTGAAGTGTCAGGATCTATAGCACCAAGGCAGGGCCGGCGCTACCCGCTCAGCGCAGCCTGCAAAGCAGGTAGGCGCCGGCCCTTAAAGGCGCCTCCTCCCCTCCTGCCACACTGTAAGCTGCCGGAGCCTGCGCCTAAATATATGACAGGCAGCGGCACGTTTCATATGCAACCGGGCGTTGGGAGCACTCTTGGCTGCCCGCCCAGACCCGCACGCCCCTGGCTGCCCGATGTATCGATGGTCCGGTGCTGATGTTTTTTCCCCTGCCGGGTGCCGGCGAGTCAGCTGAGCTGTGCTCTCTCCTCCCTGTCCCTGCTGCTGCTGCTGCTGTGAGCAGAAGATACAGCTGGTGGCAGGCAGGGGGAGCACCTCTCAGACTGATGACGTCAGCCTGAGAGGGGAGAGAGACACCGAGGAGCAGCAGCACTGAGGGCCTTATTTTGGTTCATTCTTTCTGACAAAATCCTTCTTAGATGGACAAAACCATGTGCACTGCAGGGGGGGCAGATGTAACATGTGCAGAGAGAATTAGATTTGGGTGAGTAATTTTGTTTCTGTGCAGGGAAAATACTGACTGCTTTATTTTTACACTGCAATATAGATCTCACTTTGAAGTAAAACCCCACCCAAATTGAATTCTCTCTGCACAAGTAACATCTGCCCCACCTGCAGTGCACATGGTTTTGCCCATCTAAGAAGGATTTTGTCAGAAAGAGTGAACCAAAATAAGGCCCTGAGTGTGGCCTGGCCAAGCAGCTTTCTAGAGAAGTGAGTGGGCTACTGTGGCTCTGGGGTGACCAGCACTAGTCTGTCACTCCTGTGGGTATGATTCGGGGGGTGGGGGTGTTCTCTGGCTGTTTGTGACAGCTACAGTGTCTGCATTAGGGCAGAGTCTGTAGTTTCTGTGAGGTACAACATTAAACTGCATGTGCCAGTACTACTGTAGGCTGTGCTGGAGGGGATTCTGTAAATATGTGAAATGCCTGTGACAACTCAGATCCCCCTCCAGGTCAAACCCCATAGGCAGATTCTGAATATGTCTGACATGTCTGCCTATGGGAGGGGAAGGGGGGGGGGGGCTGTGCTGGAGGAGGGTGTGAATATGTGACATGTCTGCCTAGTGCCTATGGGGTGGGGTACTGTTTGGAAGCCCCCCTTTTAAAATCCTGCATTTGCCACTGCCACCGCCTGACTCCTCTCGCCGCCCGCACTGCTGAGTGACTCCTCTCCGGGTCATGGTGCCAGAAGGACCTTGCGATTGCCTTCCCTCTGTGAAGCCGGGCAGGAGAGGTCATGACCCCGTCGCTGTGCCACACATGCATGTTGGCGGTGGTTTTGAGAGCCGTCCTGGACACAGTCAGGGTCAGGAGGCCATGCTGAGAGGCAGTGTCTGTCCTCTCACAGTCTAACAAAGGTGTGTGTCATTGTAAATACAGGGGGCAATTATCCAGGGCTAGAACGGTGGGCCACTGTAATGTTCATTGTGGCCTTCTCCCTACATGAGGAGAGAGGCACCATCCGTAGTAACACAGACTTGGCAGTGGCACTCACAGAAATAATTAGAATAATTGTCTCTTAGGGGTAGATTTATTAAGCTCGGTGAAGTGATAAACTGTCTGGTTTTTATCACCGGCCAATCAGCTCCTACCTGTGAAGCTACAGGCTTGGGTTGAAAAATGACAGGTAGGAGCTGATTGGCCGGTGATAAAAAAACACAGTTTATCACTTCACCGAGCTTAATACATCTACCTATTAGTGTTTAATCATATGCTTAATTCTGTGAGTGCCACTGCCACCTCTGTGTTAATACAGTACATGTACAGTACAGTGTGCATGTGCAGGGCTTCTGTGCAGGCACCTTTACCCCCTGTGCAGTCAGCGTGCTTCTCGCACAGGGGCGGTGGGCCATGGGAATGCCCAGCGTTTCATGGGCATCCCCATACAAATGCTGGCCGTTCCCATGTAAATGCAGCCATGACGGAGTGTGACGCAAATATGTCAGTCTCCATTGATTTCTCCTGCTGCTGGACATGTGAAGGGATGTGTTTCCATAACACATCCCCTCGCATGGTTGCGAGGGGTTATGGCAGTGGGCGGGGGCATGTATTTGTCGGGGCGGTATGGGGCACTACTCTGGGCATTATGTGTAAGTGTCATTATATGTAAGCAGCATTCCTCTAGTCTAGGTAGTATGTGTAAGAAACTGTACTGTGGGCCTTATGTGTACTTTATTACACTGGGCATTATGTGTAAGCAGTATTATTGTGGGCATAATTGGGCAGATGTATTAAGCCTTAACAAGAGATAAATTCAAGTGTGATAAGGAGAGATAAACGTCCAGCCAATCAGCGCCTTACTGACTTTTTTCAAACACAGCCTGTAACATGGCAGTTAGCAGGTGATTGGCTGGATGTTTATCTCTCCTTATCACCCTTGCATTTATCTCTTGTTAAGGCTTAATACATCTGCCCCTATGTGTAAACAGTATTACTGAACTGACTTTTATTTCCTCCGGTGTCTGCCTAAAAGGGCGGATGGGTGCTGAAGTCATGTGTTCCTATGGTCCAGAGCCATTTCCACCCCTTCCCTCCCCACAATGAACGGCCTAGCCAGTGTGTAAATCGCTGAATCCGTTCGGTGCCAGGGTCTGCACATGCACAAATATGCCCATACGCAGACCCCCAACCATTGGAATGGGGATGAATTCGGACCCCTCCGATCATTAGAGAATCACCCCCTTTGTGTAGGCAGCACTACTATGAGCATTAGGTGTAACTTGTATTTCTCCGGAAATTAAGTATAAGCAGCATTACTGTGGGCATTATGTGTAAGATGTATCACTGTGGGCATTATGTGTAAGACGTATCACTGTGGGCATTATGTGTAAGACGTATTACTGTGGGCATTATGTGTAAGACGTATTACTGTGGGCATTATGTGTAAGACGTATTACTGTGGGCATTATGTGTAAGACGTATTACTGTGGGCATTATGTGTAAGACGTATTACTGTGGGCATTATGTGTAAGACGTATTACTGTGGGCATTATGTGTAAGACGTATTACTGTGGGCGTTATGTGTAAGACGTATTACTGTGGGCGTTATGTGTAAGACGTATTACTGTGGGCGTTATGTGTAAGACGTATTACTGTGGGCATTCAGTGTAAGACGTATTACTGTGGGCATTCAGTGTAAGACGTGTTACTGTGGGCATTATGTGTAAGACGTGTTACTGTGGGCATTATGTGTAAGACGTATTACTCTGGGCATTCAGTGTAAAAGGCACTACTACTATTAGAATTTTATATAAAGGGCACTACTGTGTGGCATAATGTGTATAAACGGTACAAAGGCCTGAAGTAACATGAATAATGGACTCTACGGTATTTTGTAACGGGAATAAGGGAAACGGATGTGTGTTAGAATGTGAATCAGTGGCACTACATGCGAATAACATTGTGCTACTGTGTGGTGTAATTTTAGAACACATTCCTTGTGAGAACACAGCTACTTTTTTTGTGGCATGTACCTCTAGCGTGTACTCTTTTATAAGGTATGGGAAGGCGCAAATTTAGAGTTTGCAGGGAGGCGCCGAACACCCTAGCACCGGCCCTGCACCAAGGGAAGCCATAGGTGAGACATCTGTTTCCATAGCCTCTGAAGAGGCATCTGATATCCTACTGCAGGAACTATTTTACCTACTAGCTTTCATAATCCAAGAACACCATGGACTTAAGTCCTGACACTTACATCTTGGTCAAAATCTTTAAACTTTTGAAATTTGCTTTTAAAGGTTGTGAAATCCAATATATTTTGGCAAATTTTCGCATTTTTAAACACTGGAGTGAGAATCAAAATGAGGCCGGGAAATCACTAGGGAGAAAGAGTAAGTTATTATAGGATGTCATTTCATTAAATCATTAATTTATCCAATACTGTAGTATTAACATGCACATAATAAATTACTGTTCTAAAGCATAATCATTGCTTTAAATAGTCCCTTTCAAGTGCTCATTTTTTGGAGAATCTATTAGCATGTAATCACTGTTGTGATTTGTCACTTTGAAATAATCATCTGTATAAATGCTGTTCTGTCATTTCCACATAAATAAATAGCCCATTATATAAAGACAATTATTGTTTCACTTCATTGATCAATGAGGTCTCAAGTATATTTATTTAAACTACTGTAACTTATATGCCATTTCTTACTATTTTTATACATGGTAATTAGATATGTGTACTGATCCCCATTTTTTGGTTTTGGATCTGTATTTTTATTCTTCAAAATCACAACACAAGTTAAAATCATGTAATTTAATCCTGCTTTTGCACCTTTAGTATTATTAACCTCAGTAACATTAATTTCATCACTTCCAGTTAGAGTTGACCACCTGCCAGCTTCCCCAATATTGGACAAAGTCTGGCTGTCTTAAATATTCACTAGTGCAGTGGCACAAACACATAGCAATTATTTCTGTTTAAAAACAGAATTATAAATGTATGAGAGCAAAAAACAATAAAAATGCTTAGGCAAAAAAAGCCAAATGTCCCCAAAAATATGGCAGATTATGAAAGAAAAAGTGGTTTAAATGCAATTGTATTTGAGCCCTTCCGCACTTATTTTGTACAGTATATTAAAATGGAGATGCATGTACAGTTTAACAAAGCACTTCACTCCTGATCATTACTGAGCATTACTGAGGTGATTGAAAGTGTGGGTAACTGATACTGGACTGTTAGCTATTATTCTGCAAATTATAATCATTTTGTCAAATAAATTTCATGAGCTTGCTGCACAATGGCCCTTTGGCCCTCACAATGGGCCTTATTCTAGTTCACGCTTTCTGACAAAATCCTTATTAGATGGACAAAACCATGTGCACTGCAGGGGGGGCAGATGTAAAATGTGCAGAGAGAATTAGATTTGGGTGAGTTATTTTTTTTCAGTGCAGGGTAAATACTGGCCGCTTTATTTTCACACATCTTTGAAGTAAAACCCCACCCAAATCGAATTCTCTCTGCACAAGTAACATCTGCCCCACCTGCACTGCACATGGTTTTCTCCATCTAAGAAGGATTTTGTCAGAAAGAGTGAACTAGAATAAGGCCCATGGTTTTGTCCATCTAAGAAGGAATTTGTCAGAAAGAGTGAACCAAAATAACCCCCAATAAGATGAGATGCCTTACCAAATGACAGTATTTGGGTAAAAATAATCTTAAGCCCAAGAGGTGGGGTTTTGGTTTTATGCCCAAGCATCAATGTGGATTTCATTTATTGCAGGCAAGTACTGCTGCCACTGGTGACTGACTTACACAAACAACATCATTAACCCCTTCCCGACATTTGACGTATATATACGTCATGGCCGGGATGTACTTCCCGACACATGACGTATATATACGTCATGACTTTAAACTGTCCCCGCGTCTATAGACGCGGTGACAGTTTAAACATGTCTGCTGTCCCTGACAGCAGACATGTCCCTGCATGCCCAGGGGGGGTGGCGATGCCTCCCCCCCGTCGGCGATCGCTGTGATTGGCTGTTCAATGTGAACAGCCAGTTGCAGCGTTTTCCTGTGTTACCGGCGAATCAGACGCTCGGTAACACAGGTGTCAATCACCGCCGGGTGTGAGGGGGCATAAGGGGGTCACCGGTGATGACCACACCTCACCCCACCTCACCCCACCTGCCCCCAAGGCTGTGATTGGTCCGTCGGACCGACGGACCAATCACAGCCAAGGCGCATCATTTAAACTAACGGTGACTGCGCTGCAGACGCCATTCCGGTCTGGAATTGCGCGCAGAGCGGTCACCGGCCACTCTGTCGTGCTATACATACCTGAACCTTGCCTGATACTTACCTGATCACCACTGATCACCGCTGGTAGCGTGCTGCCAGCAGCTGGATGCTTCCTGGATCTTGTGACTTCCTGTGTCCTGCTGCTGCAGTGTCATAGAGTCACAGATCGTGAGAGATAGTGACAGATAGTGACAGAGAGTGACAGAGAGTGATAGAGAGTGCTATATTTTGTGTCTGCTGCACCCCTTTTGTGCTGATCAGTATATCTGTGCTGATCAGCAACTTTTTTTTTTTTTTTTTTATATATATATACCTGTCAGTTGCACCAAAGGTTGTGCTGCCTGTGCAACTGACTGCTGCCCCCCTTTTGTGCTGATCAGTTTAAATTAATTAACTGATCAGCAACTTTTTGGGGGTCCAGGTTTTTTTTTTTATATATACCCTGTCAGGTTGCACCCACAGTTGTCTGCCTGCTGCCCCTCACTGCTAATCAGTGTTGCATCACTGCATCACTGATCTGCAGTTTTTTTTGGGGGGGGGGGGGATTGCAGTGGGATTTTGTTTTTACACCCACGTTGCTTTTGTGGGTGCTTTTGTGGGTGTCCTGTGGCCGCTGATCAGTGACGTACATCACTGAACAGCATTTTTGGCACAGGGTTGATATAATTTTTTTTCTGCAGTTTTTTTAAATTGTTTTTTTTTTGGAGAGTGCTGTGGTTTATTACACCCATGTTGCTTTTGTGGGTGTCCTGTGGCCGCTGATCAGTGACGTACATCACTGAACAGCATTTTTGGCACAGGGTTGATATATTTTTTTTTCTGCAGTTTTTTTAAATTGTTTTTTTTTTGGAGAGTGCTGTGGTTTATTACACCCACGTTGCTTTTGTGGGTGTCCTGTGGCCGCTGATCAGTGACGTACATCACTGAACAGCATTTTTGGCACAGGGTTGATATAATTTTTTTTCTGCAGTTTTTTTAAATTGTTTTTTTTTTTTGGAGAGTGCTGTGGTATTTTTTTTTTTAAATTGTTTTTACACCCACGTTGCTTTTGTGGGTGTCCTGTTGCCTTTGAGCGCTGTTCAGTGACGGACGTTACTGACCAACATCTGTGCTCAATTTTTGGCGCAGGACCTTTTTTTTTTTTTTTTTTTTAACCCCTTCAATTTTTTTTTTTTTATTGGGATCAAATTCCTGTATAAAGTATTTTTTTTTCTGCACTACATACACACTACACACTACATACCCCCCGTGTTGAAATAAAGTTTGTACCCCCCCTACACTATACACGTGTTGAAACATTACACTTACAGAAACACAAAAATAAAAATGGCATCCCAAATGTCATCCCAAATGTCATCCCAGTCATCCAGAAGAATGTATTCAGCGGAGGAGGCATATGCCATGCTTGCCTCTGACTCTGACACAGCCAGTGATGCAAGCGGGGAATTTGAAGGATTCGTCTTAAGCTCCTCTTCCTCCTCTAGTGATGAGGGACCCCCTCAAAGACGCCCCCGTAGAGCAGCTGAGACCCCCCCCCCCAAATGATTGGTCCCGTATGGACCCCACCACCAGACAATTTTGAGCCCCAGGTTCCTGAGTTTTTGGCCATCCCAGGAATCCAATTTGATTCAACAGGTCTCAGAGAAATTGACTTTTTCAAATTATTTTTCTCTGAAGATTTTATAAATTTAATGGTGGACCAAAGTAATTTATATGCCCAGCAGTTTATTGCTCAAAACCCCACGTCATCATTTGCTAGGTGGACCCCTGTAGATGCAGTAGAGATGATGACGTTTTGGGGTCTGGTGTTACATATGGGCATAGTAAAAAAGCCAGAAATTAGGCAATATTGGAGTACAGATGTTCTGTACAGCACCCCATTTTACCGTATGGCCATGACTCAGACTCGTTTTGAGACAATCCTTAAATTTTTACATTACACCGATAATGCACAGTGCCCACCCAGAGATGATCCCACCTTTGACCGGCTATTCAAAGTCAGGCCGGTCATTGATCATTTCAGTGCCAAATTTGCAGAGATGTACATCCCTGAAAAATTTATTTGTATCGACGAGTCCCTTATACATTTTAAAGGAAGGGTTAAATTCCGCCAGTACCTTCCCAGTAAGAGGGCAAGGTATGGCATAAAAATGTATAAACTGTGTGAAAGCACCTCAGGGTACACCCACAGGTTTAGGGTATATGAAGGGAAGGATTCAAGAATTGAACCGCCAGAATGCCCCCCCTCCCTCGTAGGTGTTAGTGGAAAAATTGTCTGGGATTTAGTCCCATCCCCTTCCTGGATAAAGGTTATCACCTCTATGTGGATAACTTTTACACTAGCATCCCCCTGTTTAAGGCCCTTGGTTCAAGAGGTACAGCAGCTTGCGGTACTGTGCGCAAGAACCAAAGAGGCCTCCCAAAAACGCACATTGCCCAAGTACTGAGAAGGGGTGAAAGCAGGGCACAATCTACCGAAAATATGTTGTTGGTCAAATATAAGGACAAGAGGGATGTCCTTATACTGACAACAATTCATGGAGACAGTACCACCTCCATCCCTGTACGAGGTACCAGTACCCACACCTCAAAACCTAATTGTATCCTAGATTACAATAAGTACATGGGCGGAGTGGATCTTTCAGATCAGGTACTGAAGCCGTACAGTCCCCTGCTGAAAACAAAAATCTGGTACAAGAAGCTGGCCGTGTATATCATCCAGATGGCACTGTATAACGCTTACGTGCTATTCCGTTCTACCAGCCAGAGGGGGACATTTATGCACTTTCAAGAGGAAGTCATAAAGGGACTAATATTTGGGAACCAGCAGGCAGAGGGTCCAGTACTTCTAGTACTGGCCCCCGTATTGTACCAGGGCAGCATTTTCCTAACGAAATCCCCTCCACTGCAAGAAAGGGCAGGACACAAAAAAGGTGCAAAGTTTGCTATAAAAAGGGAATAAGAAAGGATACTATTTTCCACTGTGAAACTTGCCCCGACAAACCCGGCCTATGTATAAAGGAGTGTTTTAAAATATACCACACATCTATGGATTATTAGGTTCATCATTTCACCGTGCTTCGGGGGTCTTGCTAATGCCACATAGCACCCACCATTCATTCCACCAGAATCTGAGCTGCAAAATCCAAAAATCACTCCTTCCCTTCTGAGTCCTGCCATGCACCCAACTGGTATTTTTTGGTCACATATGAGGCATTGCCGTACTCGGGAGAAATTGGGGCACAGATTTTGGGGTGCTTTGTCTCCTTCATTCCTTGTGAAAATGAAACATTTTGAGCCAGAACTGCATTTTTGTGTAAAAAATGTAATTTTTCATTTTCACAGCCCAGTTGTATCAAAATTGGTGAAACCCCTGGGGGTTTGAAATGTACACTATACCCCTAGATGAATTCCCTGAGGGGTGTAGTTTGCAAAATGGGGTCACTTGTGGGGGGGTTCCGCTGTATTGGTGCTTCGGGGGTCTTGCTAATGCGACATAGCACCCACCAACATTCCACCAGAATCTGTGCTGCAAAATCCAAATATCACTCCTTCCCTTCTGAGTCCTGCCATTTTTTGGTCACACATGACATTGCCGTACTCGGGAGAAATTGGGGCACAGATTTTGGGGTGCATTGTCTCCTTCATTCCTTGTGAAAATGAAAAATTTTGAGCCAGAACTGCATTTTTGTGTAAAAAATTTAATTTTTCATTTGCACAGCCCAGTTGTATCAAAATTGGTGAAACCCCTGGGGGTTTGAAATGTACACTATACCCCTAGATGAATTCCCTGAGGGGTGTAGTTTGCAAAATGGGGTCACTTGTGGGGGGGTTCCACTGTATTGGTGCTTCGGGGGTCTTGCTAATGCGACATAGCACCCACCAACATTCCACCAGAATCTGAGCTGCAAAATCCAAAAATCACTCCTTCCCTTCTGAGTCCTGCCATGCACCCAAATGGTATTTTATGGTCACATGTGAGGCATTGCCGTACTCGGGAGAAATTGGGGCACAGATTTTGGGGTGCTTTGTCTCCTTCATTCCTTGTGAAAATGAAAAATATTGAGCCAGAACTGCATTTTTGTGTAAAAAATTTAATTTTTCATTTTCACTGCCCAGTTGTATCAAAATTGGTGAAACCCCTGGGGGTTTGAAATGTTTACTATACCCCTAGATGAATTCCCTGAGGGGTGTAGTTTGCAAAATGGGGTCACTTGTGGGGGGGTTCCACTGTATTGGTGCTTCGGGGGTCTTGCTAATGCGACATAGCACCCACCAACATTCCACCAGAATCTGAGCTGCAAAATCCAAAAATCACTCCTTCCCTTCTGAGTCCTGCCATGCACCCAAATGGTATTTTTTGGTCACATGTGAGGCATTGCCATACTCGGGAGAAATTGGGGCACAGATTTTGGGGTGCTTTGTCTCCTTCATTCCTTGTGAAAATGAAAAATTTTGAGCCAGAACTGCATTTTTGTGTAAAAAATTTAATTTTTCATATTCACTGCCCAGTTGTACCACAATTGGTGAAACCCCTGGGGGTTTGAAATGTACACTATACCCCTAGATGAATTCCCTGAGGGGTGTAGTTTGCAAAATGGGGTCACTTGTGGGGGGGTTCCACTGTATTGGTGCTTCGGGGGTCTTGCTAATGCGACATAGCACCCACCAACATTCCACCAGAATCTGAGCTGCAAAATCCAAAAATCACTCCTTCCCTTCTGAGTCCTGCCATGCACCCAAATGGTATTTTTTGGTCACATGTGAGGCATTGCCATACTCGGGAGAAATTGCGGCACAGATTTTGGGGTGCTTTGTCTCCTTCATTCCTTGTGAAAATGAAAAATTTTGAGCCAGAACTGCATTTTTGTGTAAAAAATGTAATTTTTCATTTTCACAGCCCAGTTGTACCACAATTGGTGAAACCCCTGGGGGTTTGAAATGTACACTATACCCCTAGATGAATTCCCTGAGGGGTGTAGTTTGCAAAATGGGGTCACTTGTGGGGGGGTTCCTAACTTTTAGCATCTTATGGTGCCTAGAAACCTACATGGTGCCTAAAAAATAATCTCATAAAAAGGAGGCTCCAAAATCAAGTAGGTGCTCCTTCTATTATGAAGCCTGTGGTTTGGTCAACGTGCACACTAGGGCCACATATAGGATATTTATGAAAACAAAAGAATTGGGAGAATCAATTTTTAGTCACATTTCTCTAGTAAAATCTACTGTGTTCCTTAGAAAAATGTATTAAAATTGCAAATCTGCAAAAAAAATGAAATTTTGAAATTTCACCTACACTTTGTTTTAATTCCTGTGAAACACCTAAAGGGTTAACAAACTTCCAAAATGCTGTTTTGAATACTGTGAGGGGTGCAGTTTTTGAAATGGCATCATTTATGGGGGTGTCTCACATACAAGTCCCTCAAAGTCACATCAGAACTGAACTGGTCCCTAAAAAAATCAGTGTTTGAAATTTTCTTGAAAATTTGAGAATTTGCTATTCATATTTTAAGCCTCCTAGTGTCCAAAAAAATTAAAAGGAGGCTGAAATAATGATGGAAACATAAAGTAGACATATGGTCTATGTTAGTTATTAACTATTTTGAGTGGTATGATTATTTGTCTCACAAGCAGAAAATTTAACATTTTGAAAATTGCTAAATTTTCCATTTTTTTACGACATTTTGGTAATTTTCACAAAAAACCACAGACTGTATCGACCCAAATTTACCACTAACTTGAAGTACAATGTGTCACGAGAAAACAATCTCAAAATCACTGGGATAAGTAAAAGCAAAAAAAAGTTATCCCCACTTAAGTGATACATGTCAGATTTGAAAAAAAGGGCTCTGTCAGGAAGGCAAAAACATGCTGCGTCAGGAAGGGGTTAACATCCTCATCATCAATATCCTCATTAGTATCAAATAAAACAAACAAAAAAAATCACCTCATCCTGTTGCAATTCCACACTACTATCCTCAGTTTCTATTGAGTCATTTTCACCATTTTTTTCTTGCACTACTCCCACATAGCTAATGTGAACACCATTAGAATCGGATTTGGAAACACACTGTTTGGTCTTCAGTCTTAGGACCGAATGCAATGAAGTCCATGTTTGGTGGTCATGCAGGATGCCAGCTGATCTCGTACATTTTTTTTTAAAGGAGTAATCATTTACAAGGCAGAATCATGCCTTGTAAAATGATTACTCCTTTAAAAATGTTCTTGATTACATACGGGCTTTCATTTAATTTTTTTCATTTGGGGGGGGGGGGGGGCACTGATTTGTCAGTTTTAAAGGTGACACCCCTTTCTCTTTTGTAGCATGAAATATTTACATTTAAGATTTCCTTTCTTTAAATTTTCTGCCCCTTGAACCAACTTTAGTAGATGTTATATTACCATCATGACTGGCAGCAGTCCAGCAGTCATACTGTAGCATTAGTAATGGGTTGTTGCTCATACTCTTCCATCAACTGATTATGATCCATATCATGTAACATCACTTATATTTTTGACATGAAGGCACAGCACCCACTGAGCATTATTGTAACACAATGTTACTGCTTGGCCCAGAACAAAAAAAAATATAAAAACATTTTTGTTTAACAAATGCCAACAACTTCACACTGCAACTCACAAAGCACTTATATTATTAATGGTGTGGCATGACACCTACTGAGCCAGTACCTAACCCAGAACACAATTATATGTAATTATTTATACTAGAGATGAGCGGGTCCGGTTCTCCGGGATCCGCCAGATCCGAATATGGTGATCCGAGTCAGGATCTGAGCCGGCTCGGGAGTTCCCGCCTGAATTCCGGACCGAAAACGAGGCAAAACATCCTCATTGCGCTGTCGGATTCTCGCGGGATCTGGATTCTATATAAGACGCATGCGCGCCCTGCCATCTTCACTCCATTATAGGAGAGGGAAGAGGGTGGTTGGGATCTGTGCTCCGTGCTCTGTGCTCTGTGCTCCGTGCCCTGTGCTCCGTGCCCTGTGCTCTGCTCTCCGTGCCCTGTGCCTTGTGCCCTGTGCCCTGTGCTGTGATTTATTTAGTGATTGATTTTTTTATTTTGTTGTAAACTAGGTGCCACAGTGCTCACACGCAGGGGCTGCAGTGCTTCTGACTGTACACTCAGTTTACAGGGGCTGCAGTGTCCATAATACAAGGGGCTGTGTCCAGTGTGTCAGGGGCTGTGTCCAGTGTACAGGGGCTGTGTCCAGGGGCTGTGTCCAGTGTCCAGGGGCTGTGTCCAGTGTCCAGGGGCTGTGTCCATTGTCCAGGGGCTGTGCCCAGGGTGACAGGCTGTATCCAGTGTCCAGTGTAATGGGCTGTGTCCTGTGTGAGGGCATATATATATCTAGTGTCCAGTGTGACGGACTATATCCAGTGTCCAGTGTAACGGGCTGTGTCCAGTGTCCAGTGTGACGGACTATATCCATTGTCCAGTGTGATGGCATATATCCATTTGCCAGTGTGACGGCATATATCCATTTTCCAGTGTGACGGCATATATCTAGTGTCCAGTGTGAGGGCATATATATCTAGTGTCTTTGTATTCTTTGCTCTTTTTTGGGGGGTAGTTTATTAAACTGACACCCTGTCTGCCCTTGCAGTGCCGCTCTGCTTCCAAGATGTGCCAGGTTGGAGGTTTAAGGTCCACATATATGTGATGCCCACTGCTGTTGCCTAGATTAGTCATCCAGCTACCTTGGTATAACCTTTTGGCCCAACTACAGTAAATGAAAACAATTTTGTGAGCTGTGAAGTGATCAAAATTGACTAGAAATGAGTGGAAATTAATGTTGTTGAGCTCAATAATACTTTAGGGGCAAAAACAGGCCCAAAATCTGTTATTTTAGCAATTTTTAGCATTTAAAAAAAAAAATCCAGATCCAAAACCAAAACCAAAACCTGCAAGGGTGATTTTGCCAAAACCAATCCAGATCCAAAACACGAAGGGAGATCCAGATCCAAAACCAAAACCAAAACCCGAAAAAGTACACGCCGCTCCTCTCTAATTTATACACACTGCTGCAAATCATTGTCCTTACATTATAGTAATGGTGGCACTCATCATCAACTTTTGCAGTCTGTACATTCACCCAGTACTCATTCTTCAAGTTAATACCAACTGAATAGTGTTCCCTGTCAAATTCACGGTAAATCACCTGCATCACTGAGGTTCTGATCCTGACCCACCTTAACCCTTTGTGTCTCAGTGTATGTGTGTGTGTTCTTACTTTGTATATTATCCAGCCCAAAATCTTGTGATCTCCAGCCAATTGGATAAGCCCCTACTGCTAGAGGTGTAAGCCCTGGCAGCATTCTAAAGGCCCCAATTACACTAGTGTGATTTGTCCCGAAGTCACCCGGTTCTGACATATTTGATATCCACTCTGAGCCATTATGTGGTACTGTGTGCATTGGGTCAGAGGCGGAGGTCGAACATGCTGCACATAAGATAAATCGTACAGTATGTGCAGCATTAAGAGACAAAAGCACCTGCGATGTATCACATCCGACTTCCCTTGAACTCCCTGCCAAGTCCAGTGTGAGTACACCCGGGAAAATGCCTGGGGAGCTCATCGAAAATTGGGTCCGACTTGACCTTAAAGACAAGTCGGACTAATGTGTGGAAACCTTAAGCACTGGTGTATACATCTAACACTAAAGAAACAATTGGTGTTTTTTATAGGCAGAAGGCCCTCTCACTGACTCCAGGGGTGTTAGGCAATTGGGCTGGAGTTCCCTAACATTATAACCAGCCACAATATTGCTAGTGCTGATACTATCTTCATGGCATGGATCTAACTGCAAAATCCTGCTAAAGTTCTGGCCAAACAGATCCAGAATCTTTTGTTAGCAGTTGCCGGAGTCTCCTCCCAAGATCAGAGTAGGTAGTTAGTTGCTACAGTCCAAGCAGCAGCAAATGAACCTAAGTTCCAGCGTCTATTAACCGCAGAGCAGCGATTGGACTCCCAACCGCCCCCCACTGCTGGACACTGCCGGCCTTGGGCAGGACGTGGGACCATCCCAAAAAACTGTGACAGTCCTATGAAAATTGGGACAGTATACAGTACTAACATCCAAATGCAATTGAACATTACAGTTAATCCTTGACAACACGCCCACTGATTATTACACCAGTGGCGTAACTCTGGGAGGCAATGGAGTAATCTGCTGCTGGGATCCTGTTCCCAAGGGGGTACCTATCCTCCCCTGCAAATTTAAATCAGTTAATTGAAAGCCTTAAATATCACTTCTATGGCTGACTTTACCTCCTAGTAGGACCATAGACATCACACTCTCTTTATTTTAAACATAATATAAATACATAATTACACACATGCATACATATATTTATATAAGGTGCTGTGTGTGTGGGAGGGGCACCAATATTTATCTTGCCTCCGGGCAACTGGGGCGAACTTACTCCACTGTATCACACAGAAGTAACACTTTCTTTTGCTGCTTCTGTTTTTCTCTCTGGTAGCTGAAATGAGAAACTTCTATATTCTTTAAAACTTGCTATAGTTTGACCGCTAACCTCAGAGATTCAGTAGGAGTTCCAAACGATCACAGCGAGTTCTATATAATTTTGAGCACTATTCAATGTCATACTGTAGTATTAACTGTTACTGTTACTGTCTTTACTGTTGCCCCAGATACATTTATTCTGGACAAGTAAGCTAAAGGGACCCTGTCACCTCAATCCACCCCATCTCCCCATACTGTCCGGCCCACCCCTGAATTGGAGGCATGTGTCCCTGCTTCCACTGTTACAGACATAGATGGGACAGACCTTATGAAATTATTAGGTACTTGTGTACAATCACGGCTCCCACGATGTCCATCGCATAGTAAAAAATCGCATCGCATCGCATGCGATCGAATCGCATGCGATTTTTAACAGAAATGCATCCAAATGCATTGAAAGTAGTATCAAACATGTTCAATGGCCCCCAAATGTCATTTTTGAGGCTGTACCACCCCCATTATCAATGCGAACTCGAAGCGCGGCGAGCGCAGCGAGCCCGCGAGGGGCGGCGGTACGCGTCCTACGACCTTTTCATACCCCCACTATCCACGTCGGCGTGGAGTTGAGAATAGAAAGTGTGGCGAGCGCAGCGAGCCACCAAGCCCGAAGCGTGGCGAGCGCACACGGATACCTTCACAGGTATACGCGTCCCCTCGCGGGCTTCACAGGTGTCCGCGTCCCCTCGCGGGGCTCGCCACGCTTCGGGCTCGGTGGCTCGCTGCGCTCGCCACACTTTCTATTCTAAACTCCACGCCGACGTGGATAGTGGGGGTATGTAAAGGTCGTAGGACGCGTACCGCCGCCCCTCGCGGGCTCGCTGCGCTCGCCACGCTTTGGGTTCGCGTTGATAGTGGGGGTGGTACAGCCTCATAAATGACATTTGGGGGCCATTGAACATGTTTGATACTAATTTCAATGCATTTGGATGCATTTCTGTTAAAAATCGCATGCGATTGCATGCGATCGAATCGCATGCGTTTCCCCCCCCCCCCCAAAAAAAAATGCTTAAAAACTGCAAAAATCGCATGCCATCGCATGCCACTACATTTGGCATGCGATGGCATGCGATGGGAGCCATGAAAGTACACAAGTACCAATTATTACAGAGAAATAGACTCCAGTTTAGTTAACTTACTCTCCTATTTGGGGTTTGATTCTGCTACATGATTCTCAGCTGTACCTCATGATACTGGATTGCTTTGAAATTTCTTCTGATTAATCATCTTCTTCACATTACTCCAGAAGCTTTTAGACAGTTAAAGGGTCAGTTGTTAATATATTTGTGTTTGGAAGATGTCTGTAACTTAGGGCCTTATTTTGGTTCATTCTTTCTGACAAAATCCTTCTTAGATGGGCAAAACCATGTGCACTGCAGGTGGGGCAGGTGTTACTTGTGCAGAGAGAATTAGATTTGGGTGGGGTTTTACTTCAAAGTGAGATCTATATTGCAGTGTAAAAATAAAGCAGTCAGTATTTTCCCTGCACAGAAACAAAATTACTCACCCAAATCTAATTCTCTCTGCACATGTTACATCTGCCCCCCTGCAGTGCACATGGTTTTGTCCATCTAAGAAGGATTTTGTCAGAAAGAATGAACCAAAATAAGGCCCTTAGTTAGTTGTCAGTATGCATGCCCATGCCAATTTAAAAAGTCTCTACTTACATCTGGGTATGTGCAACATCCACTTTTTGTGTTTTTACGTTTCGTGTTTTGGGTCTGTATCTCCGGTCATGTTTTGGGTCTGGATCTGTTCTAAAACACCACCCTTCCGAGTTTCATGTTTTGGATCCGGATTTAAAAACAAAACAAAACATAAAAATCGCTGAATTAAATTTTTTGGCTCCTACGCTATTATTAACCTCAATAACATTAATTTCCACTTATTTCCAGTCTATCCTGAACACCTTACAATGTTGTTTTTAGGCCAAAAGGTTGCACAGAGGTAGCTGGATGACTATTCTAAGTGACACAAGTGGGTTACACAAACAAGTGGCTTATCTAGGAGTGGCACTGCAGTGGCGGATAGGATGGCAGTTTGAAAAAACAGCTATATCACTGGAGTTTAACTTTAGTATTACTGGACTTTAACAGGAGTATCACTGGACTTAAATGGCAGTATCACTGAACTGGAATTATACAACAGTATCATGGACAGGAACTATACAATAGTATCTCTGGATTGGAATTATACAGCAGTATCACTGGACTAGAATTACAAAGCAGTATCACTGGACTGGAATGATACACTGCTATTACCTCTGTAATACAGGGGTAACAGCAGTATATAAGTACAGTATATTAAATTGTTTTGTAATTGTAAAAATATTGTTCTAGTAATTGTATTTCTATAGGTTGTTATCTTCTGTTTTCTCTGTGTTGTATAGGTAGAGGTAACTGCATATATCCAGTTTTTCCAAATACATACAGTAAATAGCAAAAGAATAATAAAAGAGAACATAGGCCCCTTAATCAATACCAACAGAAATAGCTTTACTGAGGATAACGACAAAGCAGAACTGTTAAATAAATGATTCCTCATCTGTGTATACTAGGGAGAAGCAGACAGATGAACCCACAGGCAGGGCCGTCTAACATTAGGAAGGGCCCCTGGGCAACCTAGTTCACTGGACCCCCCCTCCCCCCCCAAATTAGTTTGCCCAGGAGCCCATAGTCACCTCCCCAACCCTCACCTCTCTGGCTCCGTGCGGCAGCCAGTCAGCTTCCGGCGTAATGTCCCTTACACATAATTCCCCTCGTAGTGCCCCTTAAACATTGCCCATATTACTGCCCCTTACAGAATTCCCATACTGATTCCATATAAGAGGATAGACCTCATTGCCACGTCCCTCTATCCCCACCACAAACACCCTGTCCCCCAACATACACCCCATAACCCTCTATCCCCACCACAAACACCCTGTTCCACCCACAGACCCCCTATAAAGCTTTACTCACATATACACCCTAGTCCCCCTGTTTGTGCCACATTCACTCCCTATTCCTCTACACCACTCCCAATTACACACCCTACTCTTTCACTGTCCCCAACATACCCATACCATCCAACACCAGGGTGGTGAGTCTGGACCTCTTTTAGGTTTGTTATACTGGAGCTCGAGCATGGTCCCCCTTCTGATGGCCACAACTTACCAGCACATTGGGAGCCGGGTGGGCGGGATGATGATGTTAGCTGCGGCGGCTGTGATGACTGTCACGAGAGGGGAGAAGTGCCGCGGATCGCCCCTGCGCGCGACATCTGACAGTGGGGACCCCCCAGCTGTCCGCTGCCCAGGCGCTCCCAGTCCCCGCTGTAACAGTGCACTAGTGTGTGCTGCTGCGCCTGCTATTTAAGATTCACATATCCCGCTGGACCGCGCTAGCCAATAGGCGCTCGCGGTCCAGCAGCCACCAGTTGATTGGCTGCTGGACCGCAAGCGCCTATTGGCTGGCGGTCCAGAGGGAGACGTGAATTTTAAATAGCATCACGTCTCCCGCACACAGCGAGCCGCGGTGGGAGCTAGCGGGGGAGATGGAGCGGGCGAGCTGGCGGTGCTGGGACGGCTCCGGCGCCAGGATAGCGTCCATCGCCCGGAGCTGGTGTTCCACCGGCACCGCCCTCGCTACGCCTCTGCCGCCACCGCCCTGATCCCCCTGCCCGGATCCCCCAGCGAGGGTGAGTGGATTCCCGGACCCCGGCCACCATCTTTCCCATTGGGCTGGGCCGGGGGCCCCTAGGTCCTAGGGCCCCCGGGCAACTGCCCATCGTGCCCAATGGGAAAGACGGCACTGCCCACAGGTACCACCAATGGGCCAAGCCAAATAGAACTTAATACTGAATTCACTACAGATGAAATAAAAAAGAGGCTCAGCAAAATCAAAACAAACAGATCCCCAGGTATGGATTCATCCTATAGTTCTAATGGAATTAAGGGAGGAATTCCATCTGGTACGGTGTCTAAGGACTGGGAAATAGCAGAGGTAGTACCAATATTCAAACATCAATAGTGGGTAAATTATTTAAGGGAATTCTAAGGGATGGTATCCAAAAACATTTAGAGATGTATAGAAAAATCAGTAATAACCAACAAGGGTTTTGAAAAAAATTGCTTGTGCCAAACTAATTTAATAAGCTTTTATGAGGAAGTCAGCAGCAAGCTAGACAATGGAATTGTTGTAGATGTGGTCTTTCTGGATTATGCTAAGGCTTTTGATAGTGTACCACATAAGAGGTTGATAATTAAATGGAGCATTGGAGACTAGGTGTAAAAATTTGTAGATGGGTAGGAAACTGGCTGTGGAATAGAGAACAAAAAGTGGTTGTGGATGGTGTATTATCGGGTTGGATACCAGTACTAATTGGAGTTCTACAGGGTTTGGTGCTAGGGCCTCTTATATTTAACATATTCAGAAACAATATAAGGGTGGGTATACTTAGCAAAGTTTCCATCTTTGCTGGTGACACAAAACTGAACAGGATAATTAGAACAACCAAGGATGTCTCCACACTTCAGAGCGGTCTAAATAAACTAGTGGCAAAAAAATTGGAAAATGAGATTCAATGTGGATAAATGTAAGGTTATGCATCTTGGGAGATATAACCAGTGTGCTGTTTATAACCTAAGCAGGGTGGTTTGGGAAAATCAGAAATGGAAAATGATCTAGGAGTACAAATTCACAACAAACTGGAGTGTAGTCTTCAATGTCCGGTAGCAACAAATAAGGCCAACAGGACACTAGTCTGTCTAAAAAGGGGCATGGAGACATAATATAATTATGCCACTCAACAAAGCATTGGTTAGACCAAATTTAGAATTTGGAGTACAATTATGGGCCCCACACTACAGAATGGACATCATAGAATTGTAAAAAGTCCAAAGAAGAGCAACAAAATTAATAAAAGGGTTGGAGAAATTAAGCTCTGAAGTCAGATTGGAAAAAATGGGATTGTTTACGCTGGAAAAGATATGTTTAATGGGCTAATGTAAGCATACATGTGAGCACCTAAAGATACCTTGATATGTTTAATCCTCTGGTTATTAATGTAAGCTTATTGTAAGCCTCATCTACTTGTTACCACATGAAGGATGAACCTATAAGAAGTAGAGGTACTTGTTTCCTAGAACGGCCACAATCGGGGATAATCGTGTACCTTAACTTAAGGTACATGATTACCCCCCGATGGACCTGATTTCCTTTGAAATCAGGTCCATTTTGCCAGCAAAGGCAAAATCGGGTCCATCGCGTCGGTCGGGTGCATTAACATGGCACGCGACGCGACCGACGCGATGCACCCGATTTTGCCATAGGGTTCAATGTTAAAATATTTGCCCAATATGGCCCATTTCTCATTGTATATGCCCCCCCTTTGTGAACGTCACCCCACGATTGATGCCAACCCGAAGCGTGGCGAGCGGCGGCGGTACGCGTCCTCCAACCTTTTCATACCCCTACTATCCACGTCGGCGTAGAGTTGAGAATATAAGGTGTGGCGAGCGCAGCGAGCCACCGAGCCCAAAGCGTGGCGAGCGCAGCGAGGGGATGTGTATACCTGTGAAGTTATACGCGTCCCCTCGCGGGGCTCGCTGCGCTGCGACCGACGCAATGGTCCCGATTTTTACATTGATTGAAATGTGAATAGGGTCCCTGGGACCCTATTTTACATTGGATTCAATGTAAAAGTCGGGTGCGATGCGACCGACCCGATCAACATCGGTGTGGCCGTTCTAGGAAACAAGTACCGAAGTAGAATCACCACCTTATATAAGAAGACAATGTACTTCCTGCAGGAGAAGGTTCGACATATGAACTTTTTGTAGAAATACTACACTATGAACTTTTTAAATCTGTTTATCTTTTATGTTTGAATCACCTATGAGAATCCTGACGAGATACATCCCAGAACAGACCATTTACAATAGAGGATACGTAATTATTCCTGTCAGTATTTGCTTTGAGCGCTAAACTATTAGGATTACATCAGAAGTTTTTGTTTTACAGGGGGGGCCGAACTATCCCTTCATTGTTGTTGTGATCTCTATTGCTGCTCAGGGCGCAGTGAGTGCAGTGAAAAAATCTCTTTTTTTTGTGGCACCCTGCTTACGCCTGCAATGAGAGCAGACGGATCAGACATGCAGCATGTCTGATCTGAGGGCCCGCAGGACCAGGCATCGTAAAGACATTACACACAATGGGCACACAATCCGTTGCATGACCCGTCGAGATTGTGCATTTGGATCCAATGTCATATGGTGTATGGGGGGCTTTAGTTGTTCTTGTAAGATTCCCCTCTCCTTAATATGGATTGTTACAAATGGGGTTGAAATTCAACTATTGTTAGGTGAAATATAAAAACAAAATAGATAGTAAAACTCTGTGGCTGCTGACTATACGATCTCAGAATACTGAGGCACTTGTTACAACTTGTTACAATGTATCATATCAAATTTCAAGCTCACAAAAGTAACAACTTTCTTTTCTCTTCTGAAATAGTTATTGATACTATAAATTAAACACCATACTGTACACATTGGACTGTTCAGCAGTTTTCAATGAGTTTATAGCTCCTATATATATATTTCTAAATAGACAGGGTTTGTTTCTAATACATCCTATTCAATTGTTCCATATATCATATGAGATGCAGAGCGACGGGGAGCTGTGCTGAGGGATGTGCTTAAGCATTTATCACTCAGCACATATCGCTGGTACACATGCGAATCACCCCATGATATGTGCTGAATAATTTGCGTGGGGCTAGATCAAGTCAAGATCTAGTCATGAGATAGTGATGCGCAAGACTGCGCATCACTGGGTGGTATACACATGAGGCAATGTGTGCTTAATATCTAAGTGATCTAGTCCGATCGCTTAGAAGTAGCCCTGAAATTACCCTGTGTGTATGGGCCTTTACACAATTAATCTGCTGCTAAACTCCATATTTGACCTGGTCCCTGCCATCTGTACTTTGCTAGTACAACAAGTCTCTTCTGTTTCAGAAGTGCTTTCCAGTTCCTGAACTCCAGCCTCTGTAACTGTTATCTTCATTGTCTACATGTGTTCTCACATTTCAATGGATTCAGCCTGCATATGCGCTAGCTCCACAGAGCAGGGCCATCTTCCCTCTTGTTGTCAAAGCCCTCTTCTCACATTTCACTTACAGCACTCTCCTACGTAGCGACCATCCTTGCCCACATTCTCTCCTGCTGGTAAAGGCTCTATTACATCTATGGCTGCAAGCCCCTAGCAGCACACTGATTACTCCCTTGCTACTTACATCTAAGCTGCTGTGTGTATTGAATTGTGGTGGTCTTTGTTATCTGTACTTGATTTTTGTTATTTAATTACTGTAATGTTAAGTTCTGTTTCCCCGCACTGTTCTATTGTATGCCATTTGTATGACTCTGTGAAACACATGTGGTGCCTTATAAATAAATGTAATAATAATAATATTCTACAGCTACAGTTACCACCTGCTCCTGTTGTAATCAGTGCTTCTATTTTCTATGCTATCTGCATCCTACGTCCTCGATTCAGTCTGCTTCCAATCCTCCAACACGCAGTCTCCTCACTACATACCACCTGTGTTCTGAGCTGCTGACTGTCTCAGTTAATTTGCTGCTACCGCATATACTCATATAAAAGTGTTCACAGACTGATCCATTTACTTCTCAATTAAGCACTCACTGTCTAAAGCTGTGGACACATGGGGCGATTTTAAGCACATATCGCTGGCAATATGGTCAAATTGCCAGTGAATTGTATATGCTGTGGGCGATAAATCACTGGGTGCGCGCTGATTGCAGGAGCATGCTCCAGCGACCAGCTATTTCCCCCTGTGGCTCCCCGGCATCTCTGGTCACTGATGAAAACAGGACACTGAGCAATATATTGCACCGTGTGTACACAGCTTAAGTGTTAAATTATGCTACCATAGCCAGGTAGCATAAATTAAATTTGATCTCTCCCCTACATTTTCCTATTGGTATAACTTAATGACTAGAACCTTATTATTCAATCTCCTTCTTTCATTCATTCTTTAAGTAGCCAGTCATGCGTTATGGTGCCAGTTTTAGGTACGTTTCAAACTGAGAACCTGACATAAAGTACCTATTGTAACATTAATAATGCTATTACTATATTTTGGGGGTCATTTAAGATAGAATATACAGTACTTGTGTAATAGCATGGCGCCCACTACTCCATTTGCGTAGAGGGCTATTCACGGTAGCGGAAATCGCATCGTATTGCATGCCATATTGTATGCAATGCGATTTTCCTGTCTGTGTCAGTGAATCCATTAAAAAGATAGGATGCATTATAAAATCGCATCGCATCGCATTCCATTATTGTATGGCATGCGATGAGATGAGATATCGGTTCTCATGGAACCTAGAATACAGCCATTTCCTGGTAAAATGACATATAATGGGGGAAATTTACTAAAGGAAATTTGTAAAAAATAGGTGTATTTGTATCCAGAAATACACTTATTTTTGACATTTACTATCCCAAAAATACGGCAATTCGTATTCGTATTGATAGCACATCAATACAACTACGAATTGCCGTATTTTCGGGATAGTAAATGTCAAAAATAAGTGTTTTTCTGGATACAAATACCCCTATTTTTTTACAAATTTCCTTTAGTAAATTTCCCCCATAATGTCTTGTCATCCCGAAGCGTGGCGAGTGTATCAGTACGCGTCAGACCAACCATTTCATACCCCCACTATCCACGTCGGCGTGGAGTTGATATTATATATAACGTGGCGAGCGCAGCGAGCCGCCGAGCCCAAAGCCTGGCGAGCACAGCAAGCCCCATGAGGGGATGCGTAATACATGTAACATAATACACGTCCGCTCACCACACTTCGGGCTCGGTGGCTCGCTGCGCTCGCCACACTATATAAAGTCAACTCCACGCCGACGTGGATAGTGGGGGTATGAAAAGGTCAGTCGGACGCGTACCGCCGCCGCTCGCCACGCTTCTGGATCACATTGATATTGGGAGGGGGGGGGCTTATTAAATAACATTATGGGGGAAATTTCGTAAGAATACGAATGCAAAAAGTTGCATTCGTATTCTTAATATGAATAAATACGACTGCATACATCGTATGCCAAGTCGTGTTCCGGAGGGGGATTTACAAAGCAGTGAAATACGACTGCTTTGTAACCCTCCGATGTTGTATTAATTCGTATTAACAGCCGTATATACGGCCGCTAATACGAATTAGTGTAGGCAGTCTGCACGGATCAATCAGATCCGTGCAGGCTGCAAGGTGTAAAAAAAAATTGTAAAATAAATACATTTAAAAAAAAAAACTGGCGTGGGGTCCCCCCCACAGCTGTAACCAGCACCAGACTAAAAAAACCGGGGCCGGTAATTAAAAATCAGGGAACCCGGCAAATAGGGGTTCCCCGATTTTTGACAACCAGCCCCAGGCTTTAGGTCCGGGGCTGGTTCCCAAAACACGGGGGGCAAAATGACTAGGGGTCCCCCGTATTTTGAGAACCAGCCCCAGGCCAAACCAGCCAGCAGGTTAATGTCACAGCCGGGGGACACTTATTATATAAGGTCCCGCGGCCAAAACATTAACCCTACCGACCGGTCAGCCTGGCCAGTGGCCCTGGGGGAGTGGGGACCCCCCCAATAAAGGGGTCCCCCCCTCCAGGACTTACCTGACCAGGCTGAAGCCTGGTGCTGTCCCCGGTGGCCCTGTGCGGTGGCCACCAGGCTGATAAAATGGTGTAAAAAAAAGAAACTATTGTTTAAAACTGTGGAACTATGAGTCCCAGCAAGCCTCCCCCGCAAGCTGGGACTTGGAGAACTACAAGTCTCAGCCTGCGGGGCATTAAAGGGCCCGCTGGCACTTGTAGTTCCACAGTAAAAAATTGTGAAATAAATACACACTGACACACAATAAAAATAAAACTTTAATACATCCAAAGCCCATACATACTGATACTTACCTATCTTGAGCCCGTAGGTAGGTCCCAGGGTCTTGATCCGGTGCCTTGTCCTGGTCCCGCATCCATGTCGGCATTCTTCTCCATGTCGATGTCCATGTCGGCGTCGTCCGTGTCGTGTTCCGGGGTCCGAAGAAATCCATGGGGGACTTGTGGAAGGAAATCCTACTCACCCAGGACCTCCATGGAATATCTGAAGTCTTGATCTGCCGTAGTCCTGGACTTCTTCAAGCTGCCGGCGATTCCTGGAGCTCCCCGCTTCGGACTGAGAGGCTCAGAGATCCTTCATCCTCCGCGCCTCTCATCAGAATGATTCTATTGGCCGCTGGGCGGCCAATCAGGAGTCGACTTTCTCAGCTCCTGATTGGAGCTTTACTTTAGAGTAGATACAAGAAATAAAAATAATTATTATGTTTACCATTAAAAATTATTATAGTATAAGTAAGAAGGAACTTTAAAAAGAAAAAAGCTAAATTGAACAAAATACATATTTCATCTAAATCAACCTGCAACCTCTCTAGTTCTTACAGAGACGGGGAACCCTGGGATGCCTCGAGCCCAGGTGAGAATCCAGAAAAGGAAAGAATCCATTGACTCCTCCAATATTTACCTACCAAAGCTTGTATACCTACTAAAGTGGATTTTACCTCCCTGTGATGTAAGCTATGAGAGGTGCTACCCCCCCCCCCCCACCATGGAGCGATGCTGCAGCCATCACCGCATCTCTGGATCCCTGGAGCTAGACGCTGCTCCCTTTCTTTACCTTCCACCCGTGGAGCGACGCATCTCCCACCGCCACCTGCTCGCCCCCCCCCTTACCGGATCGAGACACTGATCCTTCTCTCTCCTCCCCCCTTGCACCGGCTCTGGTGCCAGGCAGAGACCCCATTAGACATTACACTAGACAGAGCTCCCATTACACGCTATGACAGGTAGAGCCTCCTTTATGACAGGCAGGGCCTCTATTATACACCATGCTAAGTTGAGCCTCTGTTACATCAGGGAGAGCCCCTGTTACATCCTATGCCAGGTAGAGCCTCCATTTCAAGTTAGGCCAAGTAGAGCCCTATTAGACACATCACTCCAGGAAGAGAAGGAGCAAGAGACAGAGAGATAGAAAAGGAGAGGCGGAGAGGGAGCAAGAGGGGATCAAATATTAATTGACTCCAGCAGCTCAAGAGGTTCTGATTTGGACAGGCACATCATTGCATTAAGCCCTGGCCCATATATAACTCAGAATCATGGGGCTCATTGCAGAACCAAGAGAAAAGGGGGTAGAGGTTATGCTATGGTAGTAGAGCAGCAACCATGACTCTGCTCTGTGTACAAGGAACTACACTTCAGTTTCCTTCTCCAATAGGATTTGCCCTAGTTTTGGTTGCTGTATCTCCTACGTAGACCTCAGTCATTGTACAAGAATAAGCTGCTCCAACATATTCTAAGCGCCTCTAAGGCAGTCATCCTAGTACATTGGAGATTGGTTTCTGTCCTCATAATGATTGAATGGTGTGCCTGAATAGAGCACATTGGGCCTTATTCTAGTTCACTCTTAGAGGCAAAAATTCTTCTTAGCTGGGCAAAACCATGTGCACTGTAGGTGGGGCAGATGTAACATGTGCAGGGGGACTTAGATTTGGGTGGGGTTTTTCTTCAAAGTGAGATCTATATTGCAGTGTAAAAATAAAGCAGTCAGTATTTTCCATACACAGAAACAAAATAACTCACCAAATCTAATTCTATCTGCACCTGTTACATCTGCCCCCCTACAGTGCACATGGTTTTGTCCAGCTAAGAAGGAATTTGCCTCTTATAGTGAACTAAAATAAGGCCCTATATGACCCATGTATGATCTTACTTTTTTCTTGTCCTCGAGTATACAAATATGACCATTATAAGTCATAACACGGCTGTGTGGGTGATACTGTAGGTAGAGGGGAGTACTAAACTGGCCAGACCTTTTTGGTTGTCCTATTTGGGTCTGCAAGGTGATTCAATCCCTATTGTTACTACTTGGTTGATTTATTGATGCCAGGGCTTTCCTTTCCTTCCCCTTCCCCTTGACCAGTCACATGGGCAACTACTGTAATTCACCATAAAGAGCAACGTTTCTTGTATCTAAAGCCATTTTAATTGCAAACAGACAGGTGTCTGAAATCAACCTTGCTGTTGCTCAGACATAGTCCACCGGAATACCTGGACTAGATTTCACACCTTACTGTTCCACATCCACGTCAGGAATGTTTATGCTGCTCATATATACAGTATCTATCTTTCTTTCTATCTATCTATCCTTAAATATAGATACACACACTCACTCCCCCCAATAAATAATTTTTCAATGTACAGTATATACTGTAATAACTGTATAGCCTAGGACTGATTGTGCACTTATTACAAACCATAGAGATGTCCTGTTACACCTTAGATCAGGCATGTCCAAAGTCCGGCCCGGGGGCCAATTGTGGCTGTGCTATCATTTCAAGCAGCCTGCAGCCTCCAGCCAGAAGCGGGTGGAGCATCAGATGCTGGACAGACAGCACTAAACTTGGGGCCCCGGCGTGCGTGCCTTTACCTTGCTGTCTGCTGCAGTGAGGAGGTGCCGGCCGCCACAGTGAGATGTGTTTGGCGTCTTTCGGGTGAGTATGCATCCAACCCCTGCAGCTGCGATTGTATATCACCCTCCTCTGCAATCACAGTGACAACAGTGTGTGGGGAGGGGGTGCAGCAAGGGGGAAGCTTGCTCCCATAACATGCAGAGTGGAGGGAGTGCAGCAGCGGGAGCCCAAACATCTCCTGTCCTTGCAGTTCCTGCTTTGCCTCTCCATCCTCTGGGTCACATAAGGGGCTGGGAAACATTCAGAGAAGGGAGGGGGCAGGCAGGGGGACATACAATCAATGGGGGGCAGAGTGGGGGACATACAGTGAAGAAGGATCAGGCTGGGGGACATACAGTGAATGGAGGCAGTGATGGACATTCAGAGAAGGGGGGGGGCAGACTGTGGGACATAGTGAATGGGATTCATACAGTTAATGAGAGTCATACAGTGAATGGGGGCAGATTGGGGGACATACAGTGAAGGATGGTCAGGTTTTGGGACATACATTGAATCGGGGTCAGTCTTTGGGACATACAGTGAATGGAGGCAGTGATGGACATTCAGAGAAGGGGGGACAGGCTGGGAGACAGAGTGAATGGGTGCAGAGTGGGGAACATACAGTGAATGGTGGACATACTGTACAGTGAAGGAGGAACAGACTGGGGGACATATGTAATATCCTGTGGAGTATTTGTACTGTGTTCCCTATTGTATAATTTATTATAAAACATGGTTACTGTGTACATATCTGCTATCCCCATAGGGGACATTATCGGCCATGCACTTGTATATATATATATATATATATATCAATAAATGCCTTCACAGAAGGTAATTGAGACTCTCATAGAAAGCGGGGTAGTTATTAGTAATTTATGTATGTTAGTTTATTGAAGAGAGACTGTACATTCATTAGCCGTTCTCACACAAAGAAAGCTTCTAAGGGAACACCCCTCACAATTGGTCAAGTAGACTGAGCCAAACCGTCTGCTCTATGGCAGAACTTTGTGGACTGTTCCATTCTCCCTGCACTGGAGGGAGAAGTTCTTCCCTGACTTTGTATGAGCCGGGATGTAAAGGTTAAATAAAGTTGGGGTGCTCGTGCCCAGCGCGAGCCCCGTTTTTGCCCGCCTAAAGTGAAGGTATATAAGGAAGAGAAGGAGAGATTGAAGGGTTCCGGGAGGAGATTGGTGAACGGCAGAGCTGCGCAGCTGGATATGTGACAGAGAGCGGTGCTGAGGACGGCTGTGAAACTTACCAGCGTGTCCGGGATCCTGACAGAGCAATCGGCGGCAGCGGGGAAGATCTCCGGCAGTGCTGTATTGAAGATCCCGGCGGGGTGTCCCGGAGTCAGCGGCGTCATCACCGGGCGGCATCTGAGGTGATCCCCGCTGACAGATTCAGCTCGGCGCGTCATCCAGGAGGCGGGCCGCAATAGCAGAGGACGGGCGGCCAGCCGGAGGTGTGTGGAGGAAGGCGGAGGCTCGTCGGTGACGCAAGGGGCCCTGACGGACAGGAGGAGAGCCTGTCCGGGACGTCAGAGGCAGCGGCCGCGTCATCCAGGAGGCGGCACGGAGGTGGAATCCAGGCGGGCTCCGAAGAGACGCTGACCGACTGCAGACAGCGGGGAGGAGGTGTGGTGAGTGAAACCCATCCCCATTAGACAGTGCAGTACCTCCCTCAGGCCAGCCTCCCTACAACACACAGTTTCTCGCAGCTGAGACTAGCTGACAGCTGACAGCTAATTCTACAGAGGGGGACATGTTATAGTGCTGTTCAGAAACAGTATACTTAGCAAGCACTGATCGCCCAGCGGTAAACCCCTCCAGGTGTGGATCCCAAAGTCGAGTGTATACCCCAGAAGGGGGTAAAGGCCATTAGGCTCTGTATACTGGAAAACTCATAACCACGGATCAGGAGAGTTAAACCCGACTTAGGAGTCAGGGGACACTCCACTGATCCAGTACGAGTAAGTGAGCAACTGATCAAGCCTATAGAGGAAAGTTTAGGATAAAGCTCCAGATACAGGTAGCGAAACCCGGCGACACAGCCTGGGGAAGCTAGAGAAGAAGAGATACTGCTATAAAGACACTGGTGCAGGACCATTGGCACAGGGAGCATATTGTTAATGATGGCATCTAGAAGAAAGTGAGCAGTGAGTCCTAGTCCAGCACTATATAGAGAACTAGTCACTATAGTCCCAGCAGTTTGTGTTGTACTTTAAAGTAATCACCCACAGAGAGGGAGAGCTTACTACAAAAGTGATACCAAATTCCCCCCCTGCTGCGGGGTGTTTCTTACAAAACTCTGTTTGATTCAGTACCGGCCACCTTAGACCAAGTACAGCCAGACAGCGCAACCACCAGGAATCCTTGTATATTGTTCCACAGTGTAGTGATCCGTAACATAAGGAACTTACCTGGACACGTACAGATAGCTGTGGCCACGCGCCGGAAGGAAGGATCTCTGCGAAATAGAGATAATACCATTGATTACTATTTGCCTGTCAGTATAGACTACGGTTCTGCATACCGCTTGGTTGTAAAGGACACATCAGATAGTACTCTTAGTGAACTGGACACAAAAGCTATTTTAGTGCCTATATTACCCTATTTGCCCATCAGGGTGCGTTTATCAGTCATTAGGGTATTGTAAATATAGTATTGTAGAACAGATTGGCTCTCTCTGCGAAGAGGCAAACCCAATCTCTGTTGGATCGACTGTATATAGTAAAGTACAATTATCGTATGGTTGGCGAAAATATGCCAGTGGTTAGTATAAGAGTAAAGAAATGTGTGTAGGCGATAAGTAGCATAATAAAGAAATGTTCCTTTGTATAATATAAATAGTATTGTACTACAGTACATTTGATAAGTTGGGGCAATGTCCTTGTGTAACCGATATACCTGTTGAGAGTATTTGGGATTGAATTGCATATTTGTTATTGAATAAGTAGTGTACTACATGTGATAAGTGGGATACTGTCATTGTTTGACCTATATACCTTACTTAACAGTTTCATATCCTACCGTTTTGAAAAGATGAGCCACAGTATTGCTTTACGTTATCTGTGAAATAAAGAAAGAACCTGAAAAATAAAGAAACACTTACCTACCTTGAATATCTGTTCCTTGATTCATCTGGATCTGGAAAAGAGAGCACACGAGGTCAGAAGAGAGTAGTACAAATTTGGCGTCTACGGACAGGATAGAAAAATGGCGGAGTCAGAACCCCAAACCCCCAAATCAGCAAAAAGAAGAGTCCTCCCATCCCCGAACGACATTGGGATAAGAAGAAGAGGAGAAATGGCAGAGAACTCGACAATTACCATGCCTTATTACTTCGGGGCCCCATGGTTGCCCGTATACTCGGGAAATAAACGTACGGCGGGGACAACAACATTCCGAGACTTCAAAGACAGGATGAAGTCCATGTTTGATTTGGGTCATGTAAGCGATGAACAGCAAGTACAAATGCTGCTAGGACAGTTGAAAGGACCGGCAAGGAGAGAGGTGAAGGCGTGGATGGGAGACAGGAAAGTCACGGTACAAGACATTTTCAAGAAATTGTCCAGTGTATTTAACGCACGCACCCCTGCAGATTTAAAGGGACATCTATACGCGAGGAAACAAAAACCCCAAGAGTCATTGAGAGACTTTGCCCTGGCGTTGCAAGAAGCCTCGCATGCTATTCAGGCGATCGAGCCAGGAGACAAGGATCAAGAAAACGAAACTTTGATTAACCTTTTCGTGGAGGGAGCTCGGGAAAAAACAATACGAGCACAACTCAGAATGTGGAGGAAACAGAACCCGGGTGGCACCTTTTCAAAATTCAAAGAGGCAATCTTCCACATATTAGGGATGAACCAGTGTGACGACGAGGAAAGCCCGGCGACCACAGATACGGAAGATGAGGAGGATGAGGTGGATGACGAACCGGCACCTAAGACTTCCACCCGCGCAGGGAAAGGGGCTGTCACCCAGCAAGTACAGACCGGACGAGAGGTGTCCGGGCCTCTGGCAGAGAAGCTGGATATGATTACCAAAAGCTTGGCAGAAATGGGAAAAGAATTGAAGGACCTCCGACAAGAGCAATTACTGCTCAAAAATAAGGGAAACAACGCCGGAGCTTCGGGCCGAGGCCGAACACCCTGGACGACCCCCGTCGGAAGAGGGAGACGGGCCACAGACCGCTTCGATGCCCAAGGGAGCCCGATTTGCAGACGATGCCACAAGAGTGGGCACATCGAACGCTTCTGCAGGGAAGAGGATTTAAATGGAGACGCCCCGAGGTCGTGGACCCACCCTCGGGAGGATTCCCCCCAGTAGGTCCGACCCCGCCAACCTGGCATTCCCGATACGTAGGAGCCTGCCCACACGTAACCATCGCTATCAATGGTGTGGAGATTTCGGCACTATTGGACACGGGATCCCAGGTCACCACCATCTGTCTTACCGAGTTTGACAAGTACTGGTCAAGGGAGGAAATTATGACGCCACCAAACAACTGGCTGCAACTGTTGGCCAGCAACGGACAAGCCATTGAATATTGCGGGTACTGGGAAGCCGAACTGACGATCGGGAAAGCACGGCTGATCCGTCAAGGGTGTCTGATCACCAAGGAATATAACGAACACCTCCCACCCATGATATTAGGGATGAACGTGCTTAAAAACTGCCCAGGAGAACTAGTAGAATCCTTACAACAGGAACTAGGTCGGGCAGATAGAGAAGAACGGAAGGCTCTGCTCCAGACGGTCAGATGGTTAAAGGGAGTGGGGAGCTTCGCTAACGACCGTGGAGAAGTTGGGAAAGCTCGAATTAGCGATCGAACCGCCCTCCTCATCCAGCCGAACTCAGAAGTGATGCTACAATGCAAGGCCCGCTTCGGAGTAGGCGGAACAGACTATGATGCTATGGTAGAACCCCACGACCCGAGTGGACAATATCCATTCGCAGTAGCGAGGGCCGTCACCAGAGTCCACCAGGGTCAAGTGTTTGTGCGAGTACTCAATCCGCATAGCTTTCCAATCAAATTGAATAAAAATTGCCCGGTCGCCAGATTGACCGAAGTCAACTCCGAGGATGTCTTTGACGGGGAGGCCTTCACTACCACACAACGAGTAACGGATCCACCCCCGCCAACAGGGGTTGAAGAGAAACGATGGTGGGATCCCATTCAGATTGGAGACCAGAGTACTTCAACCAAACAGAAAGACGGAGTGATACAGGTGGTGAAAGAATTCTCTCAAGCCTTTAGCCAGCACCCCTCAGATTTCGGCACGGCAAAAAATGTGGTTCACTACATACCCACAGGAGACCACCCACCTATTAAAGAAAGACATCGTCCGTTAGCCCCTGCGCTGTACCAGCCAGTACGGGAAATGCTGGCCGACATGAGGGAGTCAGGAGTGATTACCGAAAGTCATAGTCCATGGGCGGCCCCCATTGTCTTGGTCAGGAAGAAGAACGGGAGTCTGCGGTTCTGTGTGGATTATCGCAAGTTAAATAATGTAACACACAAGGATGCGTATCCATTACCCAGGATTGAAGAATCGCTAACCGCCCTTAAAACCGCCCAATATTTTTCCACATTAGACCTTACGAGCGGTTACTGGCAGATTCCGGTAGCGCCAGAACATCAAGAAAAGACCGCATTCACCACGCCCATGGGACTGTTCGAATTTACCCGGATGCCCTTCGGACTATGTAACGCCCCGGCGACATTTCAGAGACTGATGGAGCACTGCTTGGGCCACAGAAACTTTGAGATGATCCTTCTGTACTTAGACGATATTATCATCTTCTCTGGCACCTATGAAAAGCATTTGGAACATCTTGGGGAATTGTTCGCACAGTTGATCAAGAGCGGCTTGAAACTAAATCCCGCCAAATGTCACTTGTTAAAACCTGAAGTGCAGTACTTAGGACATATCGTCAGCGCCAAAGGGGTTTACCCCGACCCAGAAAAGATTAGAGCAGTCACAGAATGGCCCACGCCAAGAACCGTGAGAGACGTCAGGAGCTTCCTAGGCTTTGTAGGCTACTACCGAAGGTTCATCCGTCACTTCGCCAAAATTGCCGCTCCCTTACATGTATTGCTCCGAGGCTGGTCCGGATCAGAGAGAAGAGGGAACGCGCCGGTTGAGTGGTCCGAGTCACCCCAGCGGGCGTTTGAAGAATTAAAAAATGCTCTGATTAGTGCTCCTCTCCTTGCGTATCCCGACTACGAACAGCCGTTCCGTGTGTACACAGATGCTAGCAACGCCGGATTAGGTGCTGTGCTGGCGCAAGTGCAGGATGGACAGGAAAAAGTGATAGCCTACGCTAGCAGGGGCCTAAAAAAAACTGAGAGGAATCCCGAAAACTATAGCGCCTTCAAGCTTGAACTGCTAGCGTTAATATGGGCTGTCACCGAGAAATTCCGGAGCTACTTGACGGCCACCTCCTTTACCATCGTGACAGATAACAACCCACTAGCCCATCTAGATACCGCACACTTGGGGGCTTTGGAGCAGCGCTGGATGGCTCGGTTGGCGAACTTTAGGTACACCATTACCTACCGCAGCGGGAAACTGAACACCAATGCGGATGCATTATCCCGTTTGCCGAATGCGACGATCCCGGAAGCTGAAGACGAAGAAGAACGAATTGAAATACCAGCATTCGCCCCTGTGCCGTCGACCAGTCGTAAGAAGGCGGGACATTCCAATCCTGTTACAGTAGCCGGTACAGAGATAGTGGAAGCAGGCCCTGTCTTCGATTGGCAGAAGGTACAAAAGGAAGACCCAGTCATACAGGAATTGCTCGACATTCTTAAAGCGGGACGAAGATTGTCCAAAGAACAACGTTCGCAATCGCCACCTGAATTACTCAGACTCCTACGGCAACGAAATAGATTGCAGCTGAGTAAAGATTTACTGGTCCGAGTCCGACACGACCCCGGTACGCATGAAAAGATCACGCAAATTGTGATACCCCGACAGCAGAGCAACTCCATCTTGCAAGCCTACCACGACCAGTCGGGGCATTTCGGAACCTACAAAACAGAGGCAACTTTACGAAGCCGGTTCTTTTGGGTTGGCATGAAGGAGGACATCGATAAATGGTGCCAAGACTGTACAGCATGTGCGTTGAAAAGGCGCCCGGATCCAGGACAAAGAGATCCGCTATGCCCAATTGAGACACGACGGCCATTAGAATTGGTGGCCCTGGACCACGTTAAATTGGAAGCCAGCACTAGCGGAGTAGAGTATGCGTTGACTATAACGGATCACTTCACCAAATTTTTGGTGGTGGTCCCAGTTCGAGACACTACTGCAAAGACAACAGCCCAAGTGTTCCTTAAACATTTCTTGCAACCGTACGGAACCCCAGACCGGATCCTTACTGACCGTGGGCCTGCCTTCGAAGCGGCTTTGTTCCATGACTTGTGTACTTTATACGGTTGTAAGAAAATACGCACTACCGCCTACCATCCGCAGTCGAATGGCTTATGTGAGCGGGCCAACCAGACGATCATTGGGATGCTCCGAGCATTGTCAAGGGAACAACGGAGTCGATGGCCAAGCCTAGTGGCGGGCCTGGCATACATGTATAACAACACGAGCCAGTGCTCCACCGGATATACTCCCTTCTACCTTATGTTCGGCCGGCATGGCCAATTGCCAAAAGATTTGGAGTTGTATCCGGAGTTCGCGGAAACTGAAAGGCCTCCAAGTGACTGGGTCGGTCGACACCAACGACTAATGGAATCGGTCGGAGAAGTCGTAAAACAACGGATGGACATCGCCCAACAACGACAAAGGAGGAACTATTACGCTGGTAGACATGAGATCCCGCTCCACATTGGCGAACGAGTGTGGCGGAGGAAAAATCGTAGGGACAGTAAAATAGACTTTCGATGGGAAACTCAACCCTACACAGTTGTCAGCGTACCGACGGGCGAGTTTCACAGTTACCAGATTCAAAGGGGTCAAGCGGGCCCCATCATCACTGTCGCACGAGAACAGTTGAAACCGTGCTCAGCTACAGCCACGCCCGAGTTGGCCGAAGAACTACTCGAGTCAGAAAGGGATGAGTCTCCTGCGAATGCCGTTATGCCCGACCCCATGGAGATCCTCATGCTTGTCTGTGGCCCAAGTATTAAAATAAAGCAACAAGGTAACCGCCCTTCGTCAAGACAAGAGCTTACCCCGAGTTCAGCAATGGATCAAGTAGCACCGCCAGAACGAGACGAGAGGGAGGCGTACACCCGTCCCATGGAAAGACCATTGCGAAGCACTCGAGGAGTATTGCCCCTACGTTATCGTGTTTAGATAGACACAATTAGGTACTTTCCGTAGAAATAAGTGGACTTCCCGTGGAAAGCCGGTGACCGGTGCAGGGCATTGCGCTGGTCCACCAAAAGGTGTGACCCCCTGAGGCTGGGTGGTCCCGGAGCGGTCGAGGTCCTGAAGAAAAGAACCAACGGAAAGCACTTTATTGGGAAATGGAGAAGACTATACATTAGTCCATTGGAGTTGTTGGTCAGCCCGACTTGTTGCATGGGGACATGCAACATTCCAGCCGGGAAGAATGTAATATCCTGTGGAGTATTTGTACTGTGTTCCCTATTGTATAATTTATTATAAAACATGGTTACTGTGTACATATCTGCTATCCCCATAGGGGACATTATCGGCCATGCACTTGTATATATATATATATATATCAATAAATGCCTTCACAGAAGGTAATTGAGACTCTCATAGAAAGCGGGGTAGTTATTAGTAATTTATGTATGTTAGTTTATTGAAGAGAGACTGTACATTCATTAGCCGTTCTCACACAAAGAAAGCTTCTAAGGGAACACCCCTCACAATTGGTCAAGTAGACTGAGCCAAACCGTCTGCTCTATGGCAGAACTTTGTGGACTGTTCCATTCTCCCTGCACTGGAGGGAGAAGTTCTTCCCTGACTTTGTATGAGCCGGGATGTAAAGGTTAAATAAAGTTGGGGTGCTCGTGCCCAGCGCGAGCCCCGTTTTTGCCCGCCTAAAGTGAAGGTATATAAGGAAGAGAAGGAGAGATTGAAGGGTTCCGGGAGGAGATTGGTGAACGGCAGAGCTGCGCAGCTGGATATGTGACAGAGAGCGGTGCTGAGGACGGCTGTGAAACTTACCAGCGTGTCCGGGATCCTGACAGAGCAATCGGCGGCAGCGGGGAAGATCTCCGGCAGTGCTGTATTGAAGATCCCGGCGGGGTGTCCCGGAGTCAGCGGCGTCATCACCGGGCGGCATCTGAGGTGATCCCCGCTGACAGATTCAGCTCGGCGCGTCATCCAGGAGGCGGGCCGCAATAGCAGAGGACGGGCGGCCAGCCGGAGGTGTGTGGAGGAAGGCGGAGGCTCGTCGGTGACGCAAGGGGCCCTGACGGACAGGAGGAGAGCCTGTCCGGGACGTCAGAGGCAGCGGCCGCGTCATCCAGGAGGCGGCACGGAGGTGGAATCCAGGCGGGCTCCGAAGAGACGCTGACCGACTGCAGACAGCGGGGAGGAGGTGTGGTGAGTGAAACCCATCCCCATTAGACAGTGCAGTACCTCCCTCAGGCCAGCCTCCCTACAACACACAGTTTCTCGCAGCTGAGACTAGCTGACAGCTGACAGCTAATTCTACAGAGGGGGACATGTTATAGTGCTGTTCAGAAACAGTATACTTAGCAAGCACTGATCGCCCAGCGGTAAACCCCTCCAGGTGTGGATCCCAAAGTCGAGTGTATACCCCAGAAGGGGGTAAAGGCCATTAGGCTCTGTATACTGGAAAACTCATAACCACGGATCAGGAGAGTTAAACCCGACTTAGGAGTCAGGGGACACTCCACTGATCCAGTACGAGTAAGTGAGCAGCTGATCAAGCCTATAGAGGAAAGTTTAGGATAAAGCTCCAGATACAGGTAGCGAAACCCGGCGACACAGCCTGGGGAAGCTAGAGAAGAAGAGATACTGCTATAAAGACACTGGTGCAGGACCATTGGCACAGGGAGCATATTGTTAATGATGGCATCTAGAAGAAAGTGAGCAGTGAGTCCTAGTCCAGCACTATATAGAGAACTAGTCACTATAGTCCCAGCAGTTTGTGTTGTACTTTAAAGTAATCACCCACAGAGAGGGAGAGCTTACTACAAAAGTGATACCAAATTCCCCCCCTGCTGCGGGGTGTTTCTTACAAAACTCTGTTTGATTCAGTACCGGCCACCTTAGACCAAGTACAGCCAGACAGCGCAACCACCAGGAATCCTTGTATATTGTTCCACAGTGTAGTGATCCGTAACATAAGGAACTTACCTGGACACGTACAGATAGCTGTGGCCACGCGCCGGAAGGAAGGATCTCTGCGAAATAGAGATAATACCATTGATTACTATTTGCCTGTCAGTATAGACTACGGTTCTGCATACCGCTTGGTTGTAAAGGACACATCAGATAGTACTCTTAGTGAACTGGACACAAAAGCTATTTTAGTGCCTATATTACCCTATTTGCCCATCAGGGTGCGTTTATCAGTCATTAGGGTATTGTAAATATAGTATTGTAGAACAGATTGGCTCTCTCTGCGAAGAGGCAAACCCAATCTCTGTTGGATCGACTGTATATAGTAAAGTACAATTATCGTATGGGTGGCGAAAATATGCCAGTGGTTAGTATAAGAGTAAAGAAATGTGTGTAGGCGATAAGTAGCATAATAAAGAAATGTTCCTTTGTATAATATAAATAGTATTGTACTACAGTACATTTGATAAGTTGGGGCAATGTCCTTGTGTAACCGATATACCTGTTGAGAGTATTTGGGATTGAATTGCATATTTGTTATTGAATAAGTAGTGTACTACATGTGATAAGTGGGATACTGTCATTGTTTGACCTATATACCTTACTTAACAGTTTCATATCCTACCGTTTTGAAAAGATGAGCCACAGTATTGCTTTACGTTATCTGTGAAATAAAGAAAGAACCTGAAAAATAAAGAAACACTTACCTACCTTGAATATCTGTTCCTTGATTCATCTGGATCTGGAAAAGAGAGCACACGAGGTCAGAAGAGAGTAGTACACATACAGAGAAAGATGGTCAGGCAGGGGAATATACAGTGAAGGGAGCAGAGTGGGGGACATACAGTGAATGGGGGCAGGCTAGAGGAAATACAGAGAAGGGGGGGCAGTCTAGGGAATATACAGTGAAGGGGCAGGCTGGAGGACATAAAGTGAATGGGGCAGAGTGGGGGACCATTCTGATGTGATTAATGATTCAAAGAATGTCAGGCTGAATTGTCGGGCCCCCACATTTTCATCTCACCAAAACTGGCCCTCGTCGCAAAAAGTTTGGACACCCCTGCATTATATGATAACATTTCAATGTCAGTAAATTGACTCTCTGTCAAGGAAAGAAGTTGCAAATATTGGGATTTTTCATCAAATCATTGTACAATGCATTAACATTTCAGGAAGCCTAGAATGTAATAATGAACAATGGAAACGTGATTGTTAAAAGTAACTGTCAGCAGAATGCTTGTACGTTACACACTGGATCCAAAGTGACGAGCAGCGTGCTCTAATCACCTGCAGAGAGCAAGATTATGTGTTTACTTTATTTCAATGCATTTCTATTCGGTTCTCATTCAGTGTATTACTGTATCCAATGCTGATTTGGAGCATCATGCACATTTTTAGAAACCCTGTGAGATTCACATTTATGGAACTGCTGACTCTCTGCTAGATTTAAATCTGTATTCTGAATTAATTTGTTGTCTGTTGCTTGTTGGCAAACACTGAGCACCAGCTGTATATCCTGACAGAATGTTTATATAGTAATACACCAGCCTAGAATGGATGCTAAAATAAATGACATTTCTTTACTGTCACTTCTAGGTTCTCAAGCTATAGGCTATCACTTTGCATTGACCCTTTAAGACTGCATTGTGGTCATGTGATATGGGAGTCCATGGCCCTGATTCAGATCCATTTCTGTCAATCAAATCATTTCCCCTGCTACAGGCACATGCGAGGGGAGGGGGGACATGCATTCACCAGGGCGGCGGTACAATGACTCGGTAAGCTGCGAGTTTCGCAGCTTACTGAGTCAACCAGAATTACCCCCCTCGTACTATTACTATTTACCATGTAGAAAAAGCCACCCCTGCTTCACCTGTTATTGTTGTGAAGCAGTTAAAAGGATGTGTACTAAAAGCAGCCCTGCCGAGGAGAGTGAATGTAAAGCAAACCCATTGTCTGTGTCTGTGGAGAAGCATAAAGTGCAGCTCATAGTTGCCTACCCTCCTGCATTCACATTGAATCATCAGCACCATATTCCAGCACTTTAGCAAGTATAGTATCTCTTACTAACTGCTTTGGGGCTCATCTACATTTGTATATAAGTCATTTTAAAAGATTCCTCTCAGATGTAGCAGTACTCACCCTCGCTTCTAGGTGCCACGTTTACAATCTCTTTCCACAATCTCTCCATATATGGAACTAGACACGCCCTTAAAGTGGAGCATGGCACACCCCCTCAATGGGGCGCTGTGCAAATTTCTGCTAATAACTATAATCTCCCTGAAACTAGTTTTCAAACGTAGGCAAGTATGGTGCAGCTTGAAAGAGTTGTGTGCATGTGTGCACCATTAGTACTGTGCAGTATTGTACAACATGTTTTTGCAAATGCACTAAAAGTTAGGTTGAACTCTGTGAGAATCAGATTGGTCCAGAGGCGTCAATATGTTGGTGCATTGTTTGTGCCAAATACAGAAAATCAGATGGAAAATATGTACTTGACAAGTCTGAAGGAGATTATATGGATGGTTATTTGGCAAGTTGGCATTGATGGGTTTCCTCCTCCCCTGGCCCATTAGCAGCAGCACCATACATATCTACTTTTGCACTCTTTCATTCAGGAGAAACAGAGGAGATATGCAATTAACATGAGGGGCCTTTTGAAGGGTATCATTGGGCCCTGCCCTCATGGGGCATTTATGTAAATTGTGAATCAAGGTGGGGCCAATTTGACATTATTTCATAGATGCATGTCAGATTCCCGTCCCCTTCCTGTTTGCAACTTTTGTCATTTGCCTCCCATGGCACCCATTTTGGCCCTTATTCAAATCTGATTGCAGTACACATTTGTTTGGAAAATGGGCAAAACATGTGCACTGCAGGTGAGGCAGATGTAACATGTATAGAGAGAGTTAGATTTGTGTGAGTTATTTTGTTTCTGTGTAGGGTAAAATACTAACTGCCTTATTTTTACACTGCGATTTAGATTTCAGTTTCAACACACCCCACATGAATTTAACTCTCTCTGCACATGTTACACCTGCCCCACCTGCAGTGCACATGGTTTTTCCCATTTTCCAAACAAATGTGGACTGCAATCAGATCTGAATAAGGACCTTAGTTAGGAAGTGGTCAGGATGCTAAAGGACTGCCTATTTGAATATCTCTAACACCTTCTTAAGCCCTGTACACACGGGGGAGATATATTGCTCAGCCATATATTGCTAGCAATATATGGCTGAGCAATATATTGCTCAGTGTCCCCTTTTCATCAGCGACCAGAGATGGTCGCTGATGAAAAGGAACCTCATCCAGCGGTGCCGCAGAGGTACCCAACTGGTTGCAGGACAGGGGCGTAACCAGAACCTCACGGGCCCCATAGCAAAGTACCCTCATGGGCCCCCCTTCCCCCCCCCCTCTCAGTGATGGGGTGAGAAGGTGACAGCATTTGGGGGAGAGAGTGAGGGACAGCGACAGGAGATATAGGCCCTTATTCTGGTTGGTGCGGATATTCCCGCATTCTTACGGAGCGGTCCGCACGCCACGGTGTTCTGCCGCGTGCGGCCATCGTCCGTAGAAACGCCCACGGGTCCTCCGCATTCGGACGGACTCACTCTTTAAGAACAGGGCGTGTTTACGGACGACATACAAACCATGCTTGTGCGGGAGAAACACTCCGATTCTGCACGGTATTACAGAGTATTACAGAGTATGCTCGGGAATACCGCATCCGAACGGGAGCCAAGCGGTGCTACCGCACGTACGCGGAGTATTTACGCCAAACAACCCACTATTATGTATCTTCTGCAATACATCACATGACCCACTTATTCAATTACCTATCCTCATAAAAAACTTCTTATTTGGAATTGGAATCAATTAGATGCCAATATATCCTTACAAGCATGCCTAACACATGCATTGCACACATTAACCCTTACAGCAATTGAAGTGCAATGGTTTCAATTAAAGCACTGACAAGCGTCCTATTAGTGAGTAATGAGTAAAGGAGTCGATTCTATTGGGTTCAGGTGTTAATGCTTGTAGTCATTAGGCGTACGTTCGCCTACCGCATGAACGAGTGGTGTCCGCAAAGCAATAGTACACTTGTGGACACCGCACATTTCTTCCCTTTTTGATCGCGTGCATTCGGAGTGCTATCCGAATGTACGCCCCCCAACATAAGTGTACTCCCCCGTGTCCGCCCATGTTTCCGCCCCGTTTTGCCCACTTTGAAACTACGCCCATGTGACATTCCGCATGACGCCCATAATACGCCCATATTTCCCGACTGATTGCGGGGAACAGTTTTGTACGGGATTTGGCCGAACTGGTACGGAGTCAAGGCGTGGCACATGCGCGTTGCGTTCTCCACGCATGCGCAGACGCCGAAAAGACGCGATCCGAAAGTATGCGGTAAAGTCCGCGTCAATCAGAATAAGGGCCATAGTGATGGGGAGAAAACTGTTTGCTACAATATCAATGCTGCAGCAGCATGGAAGCCAGGGACTCCAGCGCTCTGCAGTAGAGGTCCCATCCACTAACTGCAGGTCCTGCGGTCAGTGAATGGGGCTTCTAACGCTGAGCGCTGGAGTCCCGTCCGTGCTGCTGCTGCCCATACATTTAAAATTACTGGCACTTCCACCTTCCTCTCCCGGCTCCCCCACCCCGTCCATCTTCTGAAAGCTGGCTCCAGTCCTCTAGGCGTCCCGCTGCTTTGCCGTAAAATCCTTCTCCAATGTACCTTCCCCCTCCAGTGCTGAGCATGTCGCCGAGAGTATTCTGAGCGCTGCAGCAGGAGGGCGGGCTTGTCCCTCCATGACGGACAGCTCCCCGGTACGCTCCTGCGCTCTGCTCTGCACACTCGCTGGTCTGGTGTAACAGGGTGCAGGGGATGCAGCGGGCCCCAGGGACAGTCCGGGCCCCATAGCAGCTGCACCCCCTGCACCCTCAGTTGTTACGCCACTGTTGCAGGAGCAAGCTCCTGCGACCAGCGATTAGAACGGGACTGAAACTGGGAGCGCGCACCCGGCGATTTATTGCCGGGGCACACTCGCATCATTTTCAATATGGTCGCCTGTGACCATATTTACAGCGATATCAGCCCCTATCGCCCCCGTGTGTACACAGCTTTAGAGAGGAGGCCAGTATGAGCAGAGCCCTGTGAATTCTGCCCCTGGTAACACCCCTTTCACTAAAATTTACTTTCCAGGTTACTACTAAAATACAGTTTTTCCTGTGTGTTCACAAACACCTCATGTCATATGTAATGAACATTGACAAAAAATGATCGATGAATATTGGTAGAAGTATGTATATGAGCCATCAATTTTTTTTGCAGCACATATTCTAGTTCCAGGGTGCCATACCTTCCAACTTTTGTGTGCTTTGAATCAGGACCTGCTGTGCCAAATTCGCGGCTGGTCTGAAAAGGGGTGGTATCTACAAGCACTGGTCGACAAGTATTAGGTCAACACCACTAGGTCGACATGCATGAAGGTCGACATGGCTGAATTTCGACATGCAGGAAGGTCGACACGACTGAAGATCGACATGTGTTAGGTCGACAGGGTCATTAGGTCAACACAAGCATTATGGTCAAAATGTCGACATGGGGTTTTCATACTTTTTTAACCGACATGTGCCAACTGTCGGTCTTTCATGCCCTACCATCCACTACAGCGTGGTGGGAGAATAAAATATTGTGCCCAAGGCACCGATCCCGAAGCATGGCAAGCGCAGCGAGCCATGAGAGGGGACGCGGGGCTATGTTTCAGTGTCCATGTCAACTGTGTCGACATTTTTGGACAAAAAAACGTGAAAACCCCCCACGTCGACCTTTTGACTGTCAACCTTCCCATATCGCCCTAATGCTTGTGTCGACCCAATATTGACTTAACACGTGTCACCTTCAGTCATGTTGACCTTCCTGCATGTCGACCTAGTGGCGTCGACCTAATGCTTATCTACCAAGTTGCTGTCTATTCAATGATCCATACCCGTGGGTCCATGGGTGAGGTGAGTAGGCCTTGGATGTAGGAAGCATGGCCTCAAAATGCACCCCCCCCCATTTTGGGTCACGCACATTACATATGCACGGGAGGGGGACCCGCTCATTAATTATATGCACTGTACTGGGTCTCCGCTCATTAGATATGCACAGAGTGGGACCAGCTCAGTGCTCACTGCTGCCTGGGTCACATGTCAGCTCAGCCAGTGGCACCTTTAGTCCATCACCTTGCCCTTTCTTTATGGGGGGATCACTTAAATATCCCAAGGAGAACGGGGAGCCGGGGACCAGGTAGCGGAAGACCAGCAGGAAGCCGTCGGCAGCCGCTAAAGTGTGAGAGGCATACAGATCCACAGTGATAGGAAGCTGAAGCTCATGTGTACTAAATACTAGATCTGAGCCATTCACATTGAATAATAAACGGCTCAGAACATGTAGGATCCTTCTTTTTACCCGTTTTGAAATACCGGTTCACTCTGGAGCTTTCACACTGCGGCTATAACAAGGGCCGGCGCCACCACTAGGCAGCTCTAGGCATTTGCCTAGGGTGCCAGCCACTGGAGGGCGCCAGTGTGGGGCAGGGGGCAGAGAGGTGAGTGGCACCGTCGGCCTCCTATAACCCCCGCCACCCCACCACCCCGGGAAATGACGCAGCGGCCTGCCGCCGTATCACACTGGGCATCACCCCCGCCCTGGAACGCTGTGGCGGCTGCCACAATTACCGCCACCCCCCCTGTACAGCGGCCGGGGATGGGTGAGCACCGCAGCGCGCGCCACAGAGCGCTGTGGCGGCCTGCTGCCGCAATCACCAGCACCCCCCCCTCCTGTACAGTGGCCGGGGGGCAGGTAAGCACCGGAGCGTCCCCCCTACCTGGGGCGCTCCGGTGCCTTGCACCAGCACTGGCTATAACCATTTAAAAACGTATTTATAACAGCAATATACCGTGTTATAGCTGCGGTGTGAAAGGGGTAGTAGATTTGGGTGGGGTTTGTACTTCAAATTGATATCTATATTGCATTGTAAATATTAAGCAGTCAGTATTTACTCTACACAGAAACAAAAAACGCACATACTGTATGTCTGCACATGTTCCATCTGCCCGCCTGCAGTGCACATGGTTTTCTCCATTAGAGAGTGAATTTACTTTTGCAAGTGAACCAGAATCTCAAAAAAGCTCTAAAGATATTGGAATGCTTTCATTTGTATTTTTCCAAGCTTCATGGTTTACAGTTGATGAATGTGTTTGAAAAGGAAATAAAGTTGGCCTTACCAATGGAATATACATTGCAATGGCGTTCCTTTATAGCAGGGGCCAAGGAACTTTTTATCTTTTACCCCAAAATATATTTAGAGACGCCTACATTACTCCCTTGATTTGAAATGAAGGAAACCATATAATTGTAATATACACTATACCCCTAGTTGAAATTGATGATATATCCTGCATGGTAAATTTACTAAAGCTTTTAATAAAGCTTTTAAAAATGAAAAGTGGGGATGTTGCATTATAGCAACCAATCAAATTCTAGTTATGATTTCTCTTTTGCATCCTAGAAAATTATTAACAAAACCTGATTGGTTGCTATGGGCAACATCCCACTTTTCACTTTTACAAGTTTTAGTAAATGTACCCCTTTGTATGCCATATTTCAGTAGTGAGAGCACCACTCAATCATATCTAGAAGCAGCACAATGCCAGATAGTGGATATTGTGGCATGTGTCCAGTGCCACACCTTTCTGTGGCTTGGACTACAATAGAACAGGCATACTTCCTGACTACAGGGGTTATGGGCCTAGGACCTAACTACAGTATGGCACAAGCCTAGAGAACCCAACTGCAAGGTCCAGTTACAAGGGGACACTGGGCTTAAACCTGATTCAGATGTAGGGTGGACTTCAAAAAGAGTAGCCATGGTCCAAGGCTTCCTATCGTGCTTTGGGGGTTATTCTGATTCACTGAGAAAGGCAAATCACTCTCTAATGGACAAAACTATATGCACTGCAGGTGGGGCTGATGTAACATGTGCAGAGAGAGTTAAATTTGGGTGGGGTTTGTACTTCAAACTGATATCTACAGATGTGTCCACATACATCTTGGTTTTACAGCACCATGTATGGCACAATATGGCACACCTTGGACTCTGCAAAAGTCACGCTTTGTGATTTTTCTACAAATTTCCACCTCTAATCTATTACTTTATACAAATTCTACTGCTGCAAACAATTTTAAGAATCCATCCACTTGCTACATTTGGAAAAACAGCTAAGCCGTGTTTTACATGTTGTGATAAATTGAGAAAAAAAGACAAGATGTACAGTATGTGAACACATCGTATATTGCAGTGTAAAAATAAAGCAGCCAGTATTCACCCTGCACCGAAACAATAAAACACCCAAATCTAACTCTCGCTGCACATGTTACATCAGCCCCACCTGCAGTGCACATGGTTTTGTCCATTAGAGAGTGATTGTGCCTTTCCGAGTGAATCCGAAAAACCCCCTTTGCATACCTCCCAACTTTGAAGGAGCCGGAGCCGAGACACAGTTGATGCATGCCGGAGGGGGCGTGGCCTAATTCCGGGGCGTGGCCTATACTCACGGCTCTTCAGTGAGGCCACGCCCCCATTTTGTCGATATGAGGGCATGACCAGAGGCTCTGTGAGCCTCTAGCCATGCCCCCAGCCCCCTAGCTGCGGGAATAGACCCGGCATGCGCACAGCGTTTATTCCCCGCTGCTTAGCAGCCGACAGATGGGGCTCCCAACAGACCCCCCTCACCGTGGGACACTGCCGGCCGCGGGTGGGACAGTGGGACAGGCCCTGATAATCGGGACTGTCCCGCTAAAATCGGGACTGTTGGGAGGTATGCCTTTGTGTGAGTGCTGCAATGGGGTGCTTCATAAAGCTCTTTTGCACTCCTTTACTGCTGTCATCCTCACTGTACTGCTGCAGTGCCATCACTTGGTTGCTCTGCAAGCCAAATAAAAATGTCTGCAATATAATTAGGTGGTCTTGAATCCTTGGGAACAGAATCTCTTTTGCTACATCACTGAATGGAATCTCCACAGCGCCTTTAGGGAGGATGGTGACGTTCTCCACCTAAAAACTAAGTAGCGGAGTATTTGGGGGTGTGGCCACGGCAAGGCGGGAGTGAGGAGTGAAGTAGAGAGCTCCCTGTACAACCATCCGTGATATGCATTAAGATCGGGAAAACTGCATGAGGTTCCCTGATTTAGAAGCTCCGTGACACCCATACCTGCCTCGTACCTGATTCCCTTTTGTATTCCAGCGGGGGCCTGGTGGTCCCCTGCTTACCAACACAGAGACGCCCGAACGAGTTCTCCTGCGGCCGCGATCAGAGGAGGAAGAAGGCTCTGGGTGCACGCCGAGTGGAAGCGCGTCATAGCAGGGCGACGCGTCCACCGTCCGGCTGGCGTGGCGGATGCCGGTGAGAGCGGGCCGCACATGACGAGTAGCTCCCGCCGGAGTGGGAGTCCGCCGGGCTACAGGTGAACAGGACAGGCGCTACTGGAAGCGAGCGCCGGACGCAACAGGCAGCTGGCGGTGTGCGCTGCTCGTACCCTGCGGGCGAAGGATCCGGCTGGATCACCTGAACGGACGGGCGTAGAACTACTGGGCGGTGAGAAAAGGTGGTGTGTGCGGGGGGCAAGACTGTAAATTGCAAAGCCCTATCTTACTTGTTGGGGGCACGTGGAATCTATGCACAGGCAGTGGTCTGTTGTAATCGCTGGGTATCCGATCGGCCTCACAGCTACTAGCATTGACTATACAGTATTGCAGCTGTTTATTTCCCAGGCTGGTGGCAACAGGCCTGGAAATTAGGGGTGCGGGGCACCGGTGATACAGCGCACCAGTCTGAGCCCTCCAAGACAAGTACTGATTCGCTTCAGTCCTAATACATGGGTTGTGGAGTCCCATCTCAGGGATAAGGGACATAAGCGACGGTTAGGCACAGGGGAAGTGCGGCCTATGAGCCAGCAGAAAAGCATATGCTGCAATAGGAAGCTCCTAAAAAACGTGTTTACAGCGGCAGCACCATAAGCCATTTCTTTGTATCTCCTGAAAGCTACAGTTGGTGAACTACCTTTGCAGCAAAGCATTCTATCCTGCGGGGTCTCCTGTAAATAGCCTCACTTGATTAATAGGATATTGCACCGCAGCCCCCGGGGCAGTCTTGTGGCGCCCTGGTTTAAAAATTGATACACTATCCAAATTACTTGGGCAATAGTGGAACGGAAACAGACAACAAGAGTGATATACCACAATGCCGAAAGGTAATGCTGCTGCGGCCGCCCGCTTAGAAAAATTTGCACGATCACAGGCAAATAGCAGAGGGCAAACCCCAGCCTCAACTCCCCAGAATACACCCACCAACGGTATGAACCCGCTGGGATCTGACGAAAATGAAATCACGATGCAACAATTGCTAGAAGCTATAAATGGCAGTGAGCAACGGGTGTTAGAAAAAATGGGAACTATCCGGCCACTGGCGGATTTAGGGGGGGGGGCACCCGGGCACGTGCCCCCCCCCTGTCATTTCTGACACAATTTTTTTTTTACTTTAAATGCCGCCGTAAAGTATTAACGGTGTCAGGCTCAGCTGTGCAGCAGCCCCTAGGTCCCGGGCGGCACCCGAGTCCCGGCTATTTTAAAGCGTATCTCGCGCTGAGCAAGGTCCCGACAGGTGGCCCGGCAGCGCGAGCTAAGCTTCAAAATAGCCGGAGGTCCCGGGGCTGCTGCAGAGATGACCTGAGCCTGACGCACACTGTATACAGCCGGGCAGCAGGACGATCTGCCCGGCTGTTAATTCTTTCAGGCGGCATTTAAATAAAAATTAATAAATAATAGGTCATAGTTAACGATGGACATCCCCTCCCCTGAGATTGAGAAAAAGCCTGCAAGCAAGAAGGAGGAAACTGTGCAGGTAATGTTTCACTACACAATGATATACAAACCATGTGACCCATGAACTCATTGTATCACCTTTTTTTTATCCAAATGAATGCATAGAGAAGGAGCTGACATCTTGTTATATAAAAACAAATCTCATAGTTTAATAATAAATACAGAGGTGATGACAGAGCATTCGTGTTTGTAAGCTCTTGTGACTGAGCTGTTCTACTTTACAGTTGTGATGGGGCTATTGCAGATTGCACGTAATGGCTGCAGTTGCACCTGCATTGCATAAAACACGGATAAAAATGGCAGAATAGTCTCCCATACAGTATGCTTCTATGCACGGCTGTAATTGGGAGTGTGTGTAGGGCTCTGTGTCCTAGGGGGCTGGCTGCTGCAGCGATCTCTGTGACGGACATTGTATGCAGCCGGGCAGCTGGACGCTCTGCCCGGCTGTGAATTCTTTCAGGCGGCGGGCAGGAAACTTGTAATGGGCATTATGGTGAAAATTTTTGTCCATGTTTGTGGTGTCTTTTGTGAATTTTGGCGCAATCCATGTGGCATAATGTGAATTTTGGCTCACTTAGTTTGGCATAATGTGTAAGGGGCAAGTATAATGGGGGTCTACTATTTTGTTGCATAGTGTGTAGATGTGGTATATGGTGTGGTACACAACACTCAAGGCCACACACCCTTTTCCGCCTTCGGCATGCGCACAACTGCATCCTTCAGTATTGACGCCAAGGTGGGCCTGTGTACTTTCAATGCCAGGGCCTAATTTTTAAGCCCATTCCCGCCCTCTCTCTGTCCTCCTTCCCTTCCTCCTCAGCGTGCACACTGGCACCACTAACACCCCCCCTCCCCTATCTTGGTGCCCCCCCTGTCATTTTCTCCTGGATCCACCCCTGGCCCCGGCAGACATTGTGTGGGACTGTTTTAAAGCATTCATGAGGGGGGATTGAAAAAAAGCATTAGTGAATTAAAGAGAGAAAGCAGAGCCAAAATACATATGCTTGAAGTGGAGTGTGATGCCCGAGAAAAGTGTTACATAGAGAGCTATAATGCAGATCCAAAGTGCACAGGAGAAATGGGTTAATTGCGTGAAGGAGGAAAATGCTAGAATGATGTTACACAGTTCCCAAATAAGATATGCAACAACAGATAGAGCAGGCAGATTCCTGGCCCAAATCGCACAAGTAGACAGCCCCTCCAATACGATTGTAAAAATACAACTGGGAGAGCAACAGGTGATAGTAAAGAAATAAGCGATACTTTTAGAGATTACTTTAGGGCGATTTATGAATCTAGAACAAAGTGCAGTCAGCTAGAGATAAGTGAATACCTAAACAATATAGATTTGCCAAAATTATCATATGAAGATATGACAGATCTTGAGATCCCACTTAATATACAAGAAGTAAAGGAGGCCATCGGTGCATTGCCAGGGGGTAAATCCCCTGGACTCGATGGCATCCCAGCTGAGACAAATAAAAAATACTCAGAAATGCTGGCCCCCTTGTTACTGGAGACCTTTAACGCAAGTTTCAACAATAATAGCCTGCCTAAATCCATGCTCGATGCAAAAATAGTTGTATTATTAAAAGGGGGAAAAAAAACGCTACTGTTGGAGTCATACAGACCGATTTCTTTAATAGCCACGGAGGCGAAAATCCTGGCGAAGGTGTTGGCAACTAGGTTGTATAGGTATATAGGTAGGCTGATCCACGCAGACCAAACCGGCTTTATGCTGGGGAAGTCGACGTCGGTCAACCTGCGAAAGCTGCATTTACATTTACAGGCCTCACACGCTGGCAGCCCCCTCCCGGTGGTGATGTCGCTCAACGCGGTCAAGGCTTTTGACGCGGTCGAGTGGCTTTACCTCTGGGAGGTGATGGGGGAAATGGGAATTGGCCTAAGCCAGTGGTAGCCAACCCTAGCCCTCGAGAGCTACCAACAGTTCACATTTTCCAGACAACCTAGCTGCTGCACAGCTGCACTCATTAATCACTGACACATTTTAAAAGATACCCAGATGGAGCTAATTAGCTCACTTGTGATTCTGTGAGGAGACCTGCAAAACATGCACTGTTGGTAGCTCTCGAGGACTAGGGTTGGCTACCCCAGGCCTAAGCTTTATAAAGTGGGTGAAACTATTGTACACAGACCCAAGGGCTAGAATGGCTATAAACGGGCATATCTCAGAACCCTTCTCTTTGTACAGAGGTACAAGACAAGGATGTCCGTTATCGCCGGTACTATTCGCATTGGCCATAGAACCGTTGGCATGCATTATGCAACAGCACCCAGAAATAGAGGGATTTGGAGCTCTATGCTGACGATCTCCAAATATTCCTAGCGGATGGCAGTAAGGCAGCGTCACCAGTTATGAGCGTCATCACGAAATTCGGTGGCTACTCTGGATTTAGTGTGAACTGGAACAAGTCCAGTATTTTTTCAATTAGAACAAGTGACTCGCATTCTCCCTTAGTAGACACACCCCTTAGGTGGGTAGATTCTTTTAAATATCTTGGGGTATGGATATCTCGGGATCCCGGTGAATATAGGAAATTAAACCTAGAACCATTAGTAGGCTATTTATCTAAAAAAACTAAAGTGTGGGGTAAACTCCCTCTGACAACCGCGGGTAGAGTGAACCTGATAAAAATGGTGCTGCTCCCGAAATTCCTTTATATCCTACAGCAGTCGCCAGAATACGTCCCGGACTCCTTTTTTAGGAAAATAAATAGCATACTAGTCTCCTTTATATGGAACAATGCCCGTTCGAAGATCAGAATGCAAACCCTAACTAGGAAAAGAGATAAAGGGGGCTTAGCCCTGCCCAATCTTAAATGGTATTACATGGCAAGTCAGTTTACATTATTAATAGATTGGGTAGGGCCCGTATTTAAGAACAATGCGGTAGTCGAGGCGGTTATGCAGCATGAGAAGTGGTAGCTGCAGTGTGGGAACCTTATGGGATAAATGCTCTTAGTCAGTTGTATTATAACAACATATTTAAATCCTTTAAGCAAATACAAGAGGAATACGCAATCCCCACAAGCCATTTTTTTAGATACCTGCAGCTAAGGGATGCACTGGGGGCACATTTTAGAAATAAGCCACCACTGTTTGGGATATCCCCACTTAAGAAACTACTTAGACTAGATAAGAAAAATAATCGAATCTCCATAATCTATAATCAACTACTACAGGGTGAAGGTGACGACCTAGGTGAACTGCGGGAGAAATGGGAAAGTGATATAGGCTCGATAGAAACGGATGACTGGATCAAGGCGATGTCATCAGTTCCTAAAGCGACAAACTCAGTCAGAGTACAGCAAGTCCAGCTGTTTATATTACATAGGGCATACATGACAACGACTAGACCAATGAAATTTGGCGGCAGATCGTCGGATATCTGTCCGAAATGTAAATCCTCTCCGGGTTCATTCTACCATCTAGCCTGGGAATTCCCAATTGTACAAGGTTTTTGGGAGAAAGTCATACAAACATTGGTAGGACTGGGTGTGAATAGGGAGCTCCTGACAAATAGAGGTTGTTTGCTGAATGTGCCAAGCAATGGGCATATGTTTAATGAGGACAAGGCCTTCATTATTAATGTATGCGCCTTGGCCAAAGTAATAATTGCAAGGACCTGGCTGGCGGATGCAGGTCCAGTGTATGAGGAATGGAGAGCACTAGTGGACTATACCGTAAAACATGAAAAATATATTCACATATGTAGGGGTACAGCGAGTAAATTCTATAAAGTATGGGGATGCTGGCTGGACGAGCGGCCACAGATATAAGAGGGGAATGGGTTCATTCCCCCCTGGCTCCTCTAGTCCCTCTGGGCTCTTGTCGTCTGGTGTTCTCTTCCCCCCGTCTCTCTGTTTTCTGTATCTGGCGCCAACTCTTGTGATTATTTATCCGAACGCCTATATGATTTATAAAGGAAGAAGCACCACTAGGCCAGGTTATTAGGTCAATAACAGATTAATAAGATTAGATATGGAAACATTTAGATATAAACTAATATGAAGGCAGCTCTAGAGGAAAGCTCCTGCTGAGAATGCGGTACAGGAGTAACAAAAGTAGAATGCGTTATGTGGGGAGCATGGTCTCACGAGAGACGTCAGAGGAAGTGCGGGAGAATCATATAGGAATAAACCTGGGTTAAAACGTGGCAGGGCCGGGCAATAAATGTTTGTCTGTTTTTTGTTTTTTTCTTTGTGTATGGTATATCTCTTATGTTTGGTACATATGTAAGGCGGAAACGGTATCAAGAACTCTTAGAGACTATCCTGAAACTGCACAACTAGGATAAGGATAAATTAGCTGAGGAGGTGAATAGACATAAGCTAACTTCACTAAGGCCCATACACTGACACTAATGCACTTAACACAAACACACACACTATACACTTACACAACCACTAGGACCACACAACATACATAAAAATCCCACTCTCTTTTTTTCCCCTTTTTCTCTTCCCCTCTCCCATGTATCTCATTTCCCACCACATGCATCATTAATATAAATACACATTGAACACTCACAACACATCACTAAGACCAGGTTAATGGTCTATCTATAAAAATATAACAAGTTGATTTAATTTATGCACTAGAGAATATTCTTCTCAGTCACACGAAGCACTATAGTCACGTTAAGCACACCAAGATAATAAAAAGACAATATATGGCACCTCGATTATGGATACTAGAGCTAGTGCAAGGATCCTCTCTATAATATTGAAACCGTTTCTAGTTAGCGGGAAAAAATGTAAAATAGTTGTGAGACAAGTACCTTTTATTTTCATTTGTGTGTATGGTATTTGGTTTGATTGTTATAAATGTATGTTAATTATGAAAACAATAAAAATAAATAAAAAAAAAAACAAAAAAAAAACTAAGTAGCGGTGACAGGTGAGTGACCTTTATCTCAGCCCTTGCAACCTACATCTGGTGAAAATATAGAACTCCCGCCTTAGTAAATTTAACCCGTAATATATAATTTACTTACAAAGCATTGTGCTACCACAATTAATCTATGAATGAGTAAAGCTCAGTTCCGGAGGGAACAAAAATTTGGTAATGTATCAGAGAAAAAAACAATTGAACATTCACTCCAAAATGATGGAAAACAGACAATGGCCTTTCAGACTTATTGGGTAAATCAATTTTAAAGCAGAATTGTCCAAATAAGGTTTGTCCATTTTCCACTGAGAGCATATGAGAGCATATGATTGATTGTCAGATGCTTTCATTCATTACCAGATGTTTGTTCTCACCAGACAGATTGGACAGACAAATCTGTATGTGTGTACCCAGCTTTAGGAAACCTGAATGGTTTTTATCACACCTGAGTGAGTGCTTCCAAACTACCATTAAACTGCATGACATGTTTGCTTTATAAAAACACTTCCACTTGTATCAGAGCAGAACTAGGCACCTGTCATTCTCTGCACACTAGGCCGGATCTTGGCTTAGAAAGAGCATCAGTCCAGCACAGCAGATGTTTAATTTACGCTGAATAACACTTCCAGCAGGCACCAGTAATATTTTGACCCTGGGCAGAGAATTTCTGGATGGCTTTTTGCTATCATGCAGCCAATCTGATTCACTGCTGTGTGTGTGAGATCTTTATCTTATCCTTCATGCAGATAATGCAGAAATCTAACATTACTCTCCGCTTCCACAACTGCTGCTCCTGAACATTTTCAAGCTGCTGCATTACTTAGTGGAACCACCTAAACAATCTAGACATAATCATGTATTACCTGTTTTCTGCCAAAAGTCTAACGAGTGGAATGTAGTCATTCACATTATTATCGCTTAGAAGAGTCATTACAAAGGGGGGTAACTATTTACAAGTGATCATTATGTTTCCTAGGTTTGTATTTCAAACAAATAAAACCCAGCAGTTATGCAAATAAAGCAACAGGAGGTGCTAAATGTGGTCCCGAAGTTTGCACTTATTGTATGGAAAGATCAGTCTCATTCACTAATAATTGCCCTCTGTCTGCCCTGCATTTGGTATTTTCTGTCCATGATGTGTAGTAGCTACAAGTATCAAGACTGAGATTCTGTAAACAGTTGTTAATAGAGTAAAGTAGTGGTTCCTAAAATGTGTGTCATGGCACCCTGGGGTGCCTTGGGATACTTGCAGGGCTGCCTTGGATTGGTGGTCAAAAACCTATAGAAAAATGTATGGTCAATCTGATAAGCAAAACCAGTGCTTGTGGCTGCAAATCAATAAATATGTGGACAAACATAAGTAAATCCTGTCCCTCACCAATTTAACCCGAGGCCCCTTTCACACACACCGGCAGCTGCCGGGCGGTGAAACACGCACAGCCAAGAAGCCGTGCTGTGCACAGAAGTTTACAATGGTCGGGATGGCCACAACCAGCTGCAACCGGGCGGCCGGGCCGTGACTGGCCCTTGCAAATGGACACAATCCTGTCCATTATTGACTACTGTGTACGGCTTTTGGTCGTGCAGAGTTTCACCACCCGGTGTCAGCCGGAGCGTCTGAAACATCCCTAAGGATGACATAGAAACAATTTACATATATTTTTTTAAATTCTACATTTCTCAGAAAGAAACTTTTGTACAAAAAAAAAATCTAATACCATAGGATGCAGTGATTCCAAAGTGTTTGGGAACCACTGGTGTAAGGAATGATTATGAATAATGGGTTAAATATACAGAATGTTCTGCAATATATCAGAATGTTTTTATGAATTCTGTATGTTGTAACAGGAGATTGTTCTATAGATCTAAAGAGGAATCAAAAAACTAAAATTATTCTTCTAACATGAAGAGAATATTTTATAGGACAGTAGTGTCACTAACCTACAGGCCTTACATACACTCTCCACACAATGATATACTTATATACTCTCTAGCTGGACACTTAGGTGTAGGTTTTTATTAGGAGGGATTTTGATTTTGCAGCAGAGCCTGTTTGATTGGCTTTTAGTAAAGGGTGTTTCATTGTGATTTTACTGGCTTGTTTAAGGCAAGACTCTTTGCATCTGAAGGTTTCCCTCCCTCCCACCCTGGTTGGTTATCGCTGTTTGTGTGTGCCAGCTGTTGATTGTTAGTGGCTGGATTTAGAATTGCTGTTAGCTGTTTTTATGTTTGTTTTTGGGTGTTTCCCTGGGGGACAGTTCAAGTACTAGGGCTTAACTCTGTTGCTTTGGTGATATCGTTGTCATACCCTGTTCAGCAACAGTCTGAGGTGGAAAAGGGGCAGCCTGTTACTAGGGTCTCTGGAACCAGTCAGTATCAGGGAGCCCAGGGTTAAAGGAGGACCCTAATCTCCAGAGGACATTTAAAGAAGGAGCAATGCAGAGCACTGTGGCTTACTTTGCTCACTTTGCTCACTACAGGTTACTATTACCAATAGAAGATGATGTGGACCAAGTGCATGATGGGAAAGGTCTCTTCAGTGTTCAGAGAAGGGGATCTAGATGCTACCAAGCAGTATGAGGCTAATCATTGAGGGGAGTTTGAGCATTGACTCTGAAAAAGGTAGACATTGAGACCCCAGAGAGAGGACCTGACAGAAAAGATCTGGAGGGAGAAAAAGAGAGCTTACCAGAATGGAGGACCAGGGTGATGAAGGAGTTACCTTTCTATGTAGCTATTCAAAGCCTGCAGCACCAGTAGGACAGCCGGAGAAGGATCCCACAAGAAAAAGGGTTGTATATAGATCTTATGCAGTAGATATTTTGGCTAATGGGACATACCATATAAGCCAGGAGGGGAGGGGGAGCATGAAAGTTTCCAAAAACCTTTCCAAAAGAAACCTAAAGTGTACCTCGCTTGGCTCACTTTGCTAGACACGCTTTGGGCCCATTGTCTTACTCCACTTAGCTTGCCACCCTTTACTAGAAGGAATAGATAGTCATGTGGATAATTTAATTGTTGTTCCACCGTCCTTGCTGTTGCCCCCGCCATTGTCAGTAACATGGTATGTTCCATTGCTCAGACGGTCCAAAGCTACAGTACATCCACAGCCTGGAAACTACTGTAGCTGCTTCCCAAGAAAAAGACATCTAGAAGGAGGAGAGCTCTCTGTGCAACTGCCTGTTTGGATAGAGCACTCACGAGGACATGTGGACTGAAGTGGCAGCTTGTTGTGATGGAGGAATTGTCTGATGGACAAATCCTAGCCTGACCAGGACCAGAGGAGCCGCAGCACCTGGCTGGAGTGGACAAAAGATGCAGGCATTATGGAGGACACCTTTGCGCAAGCAGTCAGGAGACTCCTGTAAAGAACCCCTGCAGAGACTCCAGGAGAAGAAGGACTTTTGCCGGAGGACAGCACTGAGAGAGAAAGCAAAGCAGTGCTGAAAGTCCCAGCTGCCCAAGAGATCATAGGTGGCAAGACAGCCGCATTGATTGTTGAGACTCCTTGAACTCTGTTGCATTACTCTACAATAGTTTGGCACATTAGAGAGGGTAGGGTCCCCTTCTCTCTGCCCAGTGACACATTATTTTTAATATAGGGGATAGCCTTCCCTTTTCCTGCTCTCAGCCCCTGCTGTATATTTATAATATAGGCGTGTAGGCTATTATGTGTCCATTATCCCCAAGAATTTCATTTCATTGCATATAGAATCTATATATACCATATATACTGGAGTATAAGCCTACTTTTTCAGAACATTTTTAATGCTGAAAAAGCCCCCCTCGGCTTATACTCGAGTGAGGGTCCCACTTGAGTCAATAAGTTTTCCCATTTTTTTTGTTGTAAAATTAAGTGCCTCGGCTTATATTCGGGTCGACTTATACTCGAGTATTTTCGGTAGATTCTACATGCATTTGCGGCTGTGTGTGTTACAGTACTGTAGTGTACAAGGACCTGATGCAGTGCAGAATGTCAGGCCCTTGTGTATAACAAGCTTCCATGCTTGATACCCCAGGTCCCGCCTCCAAGTCCGCCTGCTTGTTCAGTAGAGATGACTAGTTGCTGCACCATCATGGCAGCATGCAGTCTGTACTGCCACTTTGGCACCTTCCCCCTCCATCCCACTTGGGCAGCAGCAGCACACACCTACAGCATGTTAGCACATGTATGTGTGTGTGTGCTGCTGCTGCTGAGGGGACGACGACAATAACACTCCCCCCTCAACTTTAGAGGTTTTTTTTTCTTCCCCACTAAACATTTTTAGGCGTGGCCTAACTACGGGAAGTGGCCGCGCCTCCCGCTATTAGACCATGGCCCAAAATTTTACCAGGGCCCGGCATGCCTCTCGGTGACCCTTCAGGGGGGTATGCTCCCAGCTTTGCACATTATTATATACTAGGTGATTCATTGTGCCCTACAGGTGCTCTTCACACCATCGTAAGGGGCTGCACCCCCTTAATTTGTGAACGTTTGTATTGTGAGAGATATGGTTAGAATTGTATGAAAGATGCCCTGTATTGCAACTTGAGTTATAGGTGAAATGTGATAAATAGAGAGCATATGATTTGGAAGGGGGTGTGTATTGTTTTGTTTAATTCAAAAGCGGTTACAGAGTAAGATGTACATTGATAGTGTGGAGGGTACAGTGACATTTGTGGGTGTGGGGGGGTGTATGCGTGTTGTTTCGGTGTGTGTGTGCAATAGTATAGTAGGGTGTTTTTAAGTCAGCGGCTCCCCACTGGCAGAGGTCACGACACAGGAAAACAGGAGGCTGGGTAGTGATAGGGGTGTGTGGGCATAAGGGGGACTAAAGAGGAGGGTGGGGGACACTGTGCAGCTTCTGCCAGTGGGTGAGGGTCCAGCGTGGCAGCACAGGAGTACAGGACGGTGCCCCTGAGTCAGTTCCTCCTCATACTGGGTGGGAGTTAGTGTGCATGAGAGCAGGAGGCTGGGTGGTAAAGCATGATAGGGGAATGTGGGCAACACAGGGTGAGCGGCTCCCCACTGGCGGAAGTTACGGGGCAGGAGAACAGGAGGCAGGGCAGTGATAGAGGTGTGTGGGCATGAGGGGTAGTAAAGGTTTTTGGCTGTTGCGGAGTAGGGATAGGCATTGGTGCAGACGCCATCGATGGTTGGCATTGATGGCGATTTTGCACCATGCCATCGATAGTAGTAAGATATTACTTGGATAACCATCGATTGTTGTAGCTATCGATGGTCATCCAATATATCAGACTAAATAGGCCGTGGGTCAATCAGAACTCGGTGGTGGGACTTCGGGGTGTGTGGGGGCGGGGGGGGGGGGGCGGAGCTATGCTCCGTGTCCCGGCACCTTAAAAAAATGTGAAACTTGATTGGTTCTCCTTTGCCATTGATGTAGGGAAACCATCTGGTCGTCCCACATCGATGGCAAAAGTATTTAACATCGGCCATAAACCATCAATGATTTGAAATCATTGATGGTCGATGGGCATCCCTAGAACTGGAGGAGGGTGGGGGACAGCATGCAGCTCCCGGCAGTGGGTGAGCGTCTTCTTGCACTGGGAGGGAGTAAGGGGGGGGCGCCTAGAATCGCAGGAGGGGGTGTGCCGTGAATCACGGGAGGGGGCGCAGCAAATTGCGGGAGGGGGCGCGGTGGTGCCACGGGAGGGGGGGTCGCAAATCGTGGGAGGGGGTCCGTGGGGTGTGCCGTGAATAGCGGGGGGGGGGGAGGGGTCCGAGAATCGCGGGAGGGGGTTTGGGTCCACGAAACACAGGAGGGCAGGAAAGGGGGTGCTGTGAATCGTGGGAGGGGTGTGTGAATCGCGGGGGGTGTGTTACGGGGGGTCGCGAATCGCATGAGGGGGCGCTGGAGGTGCTGTGGGGTTCCGTGAATCGCGGGAGGGGGTCCGCAAATCGCAGGAGGGGGTGCAGGGGGTGCCGTGAATCGCGGGAGGGGGTCCGCAAATTCTGGGGGGGGGGGGGGTGCGAATCGCCGGAGGGGGGACGCGGGGGGGGGCTCCTAGAATCGCAGGACAGGGGGTGCCGTGAATCGCGGGAGGGGGGCGCAGCGAATCACGGGAGGGGGCGCGGTGGTGCCACGATTCGCGGGAGGGGGGTCGCGTGGGGGCGCAGGGGGTGCCGTGCAGGAGGGGGTTCGCAGGGGGTGCCGTGAATAGCGGGAGGGGGGGTACGAGAATTGCTGGAGGGGGCTTCTGTCAGGGGGGGCGCCGTGACTCGCGGGAGGGGGGGTCGCGGGGGTCACGCGAATCGCGGGAGGGGGGATCGCGGGGGTCCCGCGAATTGCGGGAGGGGGATAGTCGCAGCGGTCCCGCGGGTCCCGCGAATGGGGGGAGGGGGGGTCGCGGGGGGTGCCGCGAATCGCGGGATGGGGGGTCACGGGGGTCCCACGAATCGCGGGAGGGGGGGTCGCGGGAGTCCCACGAATGGGGGGAGGGGGTTCGCGTGGGGTGCCGTGAATCAAGGGAGGGGGTCGCGGGGGTCCCCCGAATCGCAGGAGTCCCGCGAATCGTAGGAGGGGGGGTCGCAGGGGTCCCGCGAATAGCAGGAAGGGGGGTCGCAGGGGTCCCGCGAATCGCGGAAGGGGGGGCCGCGGGGGTCACCCAACTGGGGGGAGGGAGGGTCGCGGGGGTCCCGCGAATGGGGGGAGGGGGTTGCGGGAGTCCCGCGAATGGGGGGAGGGGGGTCGCGGGGGGATGCCGCGAATCACGGGAGGGGGTCGCGGGGGTCCCGCGAATCGCAGGAGGGGGTCCGCAAATTCTGGGGAGGGTGCGAATCGCCGGAGGGGGGACGCGGGGGGGGCCCTAGAATCGCAGGACGGGGGGTGCCGTGAATCGCGGGAGGGGGGCGCAGCGAATCACGGGAGAGGGCGCGGTGGTGCCACGATTCGCGGGAGGGGGGTCGCGTGGGGGCGCAAATCGCAGGAGGGGGTTCGCAGGGGGTGCCGTGAATAGCGGGAGGGGGGGTACGAGAATTGCTGGAGGGGGCTTGGGTCCGCAAATCACGGGAGGGGGGGCGCCGTGACTCGCGGGAGGGGTGGTCGCGGGGGTCAAGCGAATCGCGGGAGGGGGGATCGCGGGGGTCCCGCGAATTGCGGGAGGGGGATAGTCGCAGCGGTCCCGCGGGTCCCGCGAATGGGGGGAGGGGGGGTCGCGGGAGTCCCACGAATGGGGGGAGGGGGTTCGCGTGGGGTGCCGTGAATCGCGGGAGGGGGTCGCGGGGGTCCCGCGAATCGCAGGAGTCCCGCGAATCGTAGGAGGGGGGGTCGCAGGGGTCCCGCGAATAGCAGGAAGGGGGGTCGCAGGGGTCCCGCGAATCGCGGAAGGGGGGGCCGCGGGGGTCACCAGACTGTGGGGAGGGAGGGTCGCGGGGGTCCCGCGAATGGGGGGAGGGGGGGTCGCGGGAGTCCCACGAATGGGGGAGGGGGTTCGCGTGGGGTGCCGTGAATCGCGGGAGGGGGTCGCGGGGGTCTTGCGAATCGCAGGAGTCCCGCGAATCGTAGGAGGGGGGGTCGCAGGGGTCCCGCGAATAGCAGGAAGGGGGGTCGCAGGGGTTCCGCGAATCGCGGAAGGGGGGGCCGCGGGGGTCACCCAACTGGGGGGAGGGAGGGTCGCGGGGGTCCCGCGAATGGGGGGAGGGGGGTTGCGGGAGTACCGCGAATGGGGGGAGGGGGGTCGCGGGGGGATGCCGCGAATCACGGGAGGGGGTTGCGGGGGTCCCGCGAATCGCAGGAGTCCCGCGAATCGCAGGAGTCCCGCGAATCGCAGGAGGGGGGGGTCGCAGGGGTCCCACGAATCGCTTGAGGGCTGGTCGTGGGGGTCCCGTGAATTGCGGGAGGGGGGTCGTGGGTGTCCGGGGGGGGGTGTTTGCTGGAAGAGGGGGGGGGGTGCGGGAGTAATGGTGGATGGTGGCTGTGGAGTAATGGTGGATGGTGGGCGTGTACTGTAGCCCTGGCTGGGCAGGGGGAGGTGATGTCAAGGGGGGAGGGGTGTAGAACGTTATACACATAGAACACTTTTCCCTGGGGGGCGGGGTTTGTGTATCCTGCTGGGCGGGAACATTAGGGGATGAGTGACAGCTCTGGCTAAATATATAAGAGATGATACAGTATGGGTTGCATACTGGGAATAATTTAGACCTGATCATTCATCTGCAAATTTGCAGTTGACTGTGAGTATATACCCGCTGCCCAGACAGAGTAAAAACATTCATATGCAATTCACTCACCATTTAATAAATTTCCCAGTCTGTGCAAATGTGATTGTCTGACCCTTACACAACTCTGTAACAGCTACAAGGCCAGATGCACTAAGCTTTAAAAGTGATAAAATGGAGAGTGATAAGCAACCAACCAATCAGCTCCTTTCTGACATTTTCAAACACGATCTGTGACATGGCAGGCAGGAGCTGATTTCCTGGCTGTTTATCACTCTCAAGTTTTTGAAGCTTAGTGTATCTGGCCTATAGACTGATAGAGGCCAGTACTGATGTCACACACCCTCCCTTAAAATGCCTGGGCACGCCAGCGTTTATTTCTGACGCTCACAGAAACTTGCAGATGTTCACCCACAAATGGCGACTTCCTGTACGCAAAATTGCAAAGCGATTGCAATTAGATATTTTCACTATTCCTTACGTTACAGTATATTGGCTTGTGCATGCACACAACAATCAAAATGCATGTGCAGTCATTCGATAATCAATCAAACAGATTGCAAATTCGCGAAATAGTGATCAAGTCTGAATAACCCCCACAGTGTGGGATTCAGTGTGGCCTGGATACAATACATGAAATTGAGCAGGTTGGACACCATCCAGCTTAGATATAGGACCTTATTCTGGTCCTTTCGCTCCCCTGTGTATTCGTGCAGGGGAACAATGTTTTATGACTGCGCATGCGTATATACTTTTATACGCATGTGCAGCTGCTTCGTTTGAGTGGGTAACGGCAAACTGCTTGTTTGCCATCCTGTTCACTCCTAGCAGTACGGGCAGGGGGCGGCGGCAATGGCCTGCACCCATGGGGCTGCTTTCGGGGATTCGGCAGGCAACGCAAATCCTCAAAAAACCATGTCTTATGCTGGTTTATGGGAGCTAATAGGATAGCCACGAGTGAGACTATTACCCGCAATCAGTGATCACGGGTAATAGGATATCGCCCCAATATTTATATTAGTCAAAGTGCATGACTGTTAATCTAGTAGCTTTAAATAGGCATTATACACACAACAGTCAAAACAAAGCAACACATATGATAATAAATGTCATATCACATCATCATCAACAGGTTATGAAGAACCAATGCAAATTGGTTTTCCATAAACCACTTACAATTTGCATTTTGTCTTATGTGGTAAAATGCATATGGTTTCCTTTTTTTTAAACTGTCATACATAGGAGATCAATAAACAATGCAGTATTAAAACAGCATTCAATTAACATATTAAACCACACTTTAATACATCGCCTAAAGTTTCCATATTGAAACTTTCAGCAGAATCCGTTCTATGTCTGTTTGATCCAAAAGCAACTTAACTTTTATATTTTTTTATTATGAATTCAGAGAAATGCAGTGATTTCCATTTGCTATAATAAACATCACCATCTGCTAGTAATTTGGAGCCTTGTGTGAAGCAAATACTTGGTTTAAGCCTATTTGGCTGCGGACAAATAGCTATAATCATACTTCAGCCGGCAACAAGGCGAGAACAATGGGAAATACATGAGGTAAATTGTACTTCATGTTTTCAGATTCAGATTTCTGCAACTTTCTCTATGACCATTGACCCGTATCAGTTGGAAATAACCATCCCCACCAATCACGCAGTTTGATACGTATTGACCGTACATAAAACCTCCAATTTTAGTTAGACCCATTTGCATCAAAGCGTGTGCAGTGAAATACAAGCAGCACGTTCTGGAAAGTTTATTATGTAACACATTGCATTGCACAGGTGCACTGTAACTCCTAACTACCAATCAGTTGTATACTTTAATCATTCTGGCGAAAGTTTCTATTTCAGAGCAAACAACAGTATGGTTTTTATTGGTTACTGCACCCTAAGTAACCATGAGAATTTAATGCTCTTCATACAATAAGCAAGAGGAGGACATTTCTTAAACTTAAAATGGTTACCTTTCAGCTGATTTTAATTGATGTCTGCGCACTGTTTTGTGCAGTGTTTTAACCATATCTTTATATCATGAAGCACTGTTGTTTGCTCACAATTATAGAGTAAAAACTTAAGCTGCGCATACATGAAGGCGATTTGGTCCGATTTCGGCCGATTGCGACCAATCGGCCCGTTAAATTGGACCAAATCGCCTCTCCCTGACATGTAGTCATCCGACCACCCATTCTGGGACGGGCGCTAAGCAGTGACGCATGCGATCCATCACAATGGATCGCATGTGTCCCTGCCGCTGGAAGGTCCCGGCGGCTTGCAGTCCATCGGGTGTCCGTACACTGCTGCGAGACGTCGCAGGCAGTGTATGGGCACCTTAACTCTCTGGATGCAATGTTGTATACAACGGTGATGGCCCTACAGATGCACTTAAAATATAACATGTGCACTCCTAACTTCCAAAAGGGCACACATAACTCAGTTTCAGTAATACTTTATTTATTATTTATAAACAGTTATTTATATACACATTCATATTCCGAGGCCAATGATCTGCACGCTGGAACACACACCCCCAATAATTTTCATCTCATCAATATGCATAAGATAGGTGGAATAAAAGGAGCTTCCGGGCGCCCGCCGGGTGGTCCTGAGGAAGCGTTCATTGCGAAGCGTACGCTGACCGACTAACACACTCAGTGTGTTTAAAACCCCCTATTCCCTTCCCCACATACAATGTTACTATTTTGATCTGTACCGCTGCGCAACCCCGGTCACCGGTTTACTCCGTGACCAAGATGCTAGTCTGGCGCCAGACCTAGCGTCTTCTCTGTCCTGAGCTAGCTAGGTGAACGAGGCAAGTGCACGCCTGCACACCTCGCATTTAGTTCACCAGCGCTCTGCTGAAAGAGGCATTAGCGGCTCCAGGGGCTGACGGCTGCACCGTAACGGGACTGCTGCCCGTATCTAGTGCATGCCGTGACCTGGTCCTGAATCCTGCTCCTCTGTAGGATACAATTTGAGGCATACAATTTCAGCCCTAAATGTATCAAATCCAGAGTTGAGAGGTATTACATGCTATGACCTGTGCATGACTGAAGCACAGTGAGTCTTTTTCAATAGAGAGAATTTTACTCTCATTTGGTTGCACACCGTTTTAAAAACACCCAGAATTAATCAGAGGGTAGAGGTGACTTGGGGGTCACACTGAGTCAGGGGAATATCCTCCCCTTTTTAATTTATGTTGTTATTGTTGTATGTGTGGTTTTATTTCGCAATTTTTTTTTTAATTATAAGCAGCCCATAACTTAAATACCTGTACATTGTTTATTAATGAAAAACCCTTATCTAAAAATAAATGAGACGACACCAAATAACTCACACGGACAAGAAATAACCACACGGACTCCAAGAGTTAAGATTAAAAAGGTCAAAAGGAATATTTATTGAAGACCTTGTAATCTAGACTAGAAAATTTCGAATTTAAATTTGGGTATCGAGTCCCTAACTTTAAACTAAAGGTTGGAGGATGGCAAAGACTAAGCCGCTACCAAGACGCCAGCCCAGTCAACTTGATATACGTAAAACAGAACTGCAGGAGGGGTTCACCACCGCCTCCCAATGGCACAACCTGCATTGTGAGGGTCTCACCACCCCTTAACCTGGCTGAGCCCTTAGCGAGCGGTCCTGCAGGGGAACGCCCCCTGTCCTCCCGCATAGGAAGGACCACCCGCCGTCCTACAAAAAGGGTGGTGCCCCACGATGACCGCTTGTGCCCCTCTTTGACCGCTGGCTGGTAGCGACTTCCCGCCACAACAAGGTTAACAAACCGCCGCCGCCATCCCCAAAAGAAAAATATAACTACCTAGGAAAACACCCCAAATACTCAAGCCCACAAACGGAAGATGTCCTCAAGAAAAATGCAGTTTCCCGCAGGGGAAAGATGCACCCCATCCTCTCTATAATATCTCACACTATCCAGCACAAGTAAAGGATGTCTTACCACCATACCACCCATGGCTCTCACAAAGACGCCTATAGCTGAATTCACCTTTTTCCATGCCTTCTCAATAGCTGAGATCCGGACAGCACCCCGCCAATGGAACCGAGGAATAATTTCGGACCAAACTATCCTTACCTCGGGTCAATGAGCCCGCACAACCACCAAATCAGACTTGATACTCAAAATCAAGTCTATGCCCTTGACCATCCCCATGTCATTGCCACCCAGGTGGATGACCAACCACTGAGGACGACCCCAATTCCTCTCATTCCTGAAGAGCTCATTCAAAAGCTCTCCCCAGCGCATGCCTCTGACACCTATCCACCTGACTGTTCTGTCTCCTAAATAGTCATGTAACCTCCTCCCCATCGGGTGCCTCCCTGCCCAGTAAATAAAGGAATGGCCAATGAGCCATATCTGTCCCAAGGATTCCATTGAAACTGAAAAAAGAAGAATCCCTACCGTCAGTAACTTATCAAAACACACAAACTTAAATATTCAACCCATGTGAAGTAGAAAATTCAAAAAACCTCCTGTGGACCTTGGTTTGCCAATTGAATTTAGGCCCCCTCGGAGGAAAAAGTAAAAGCAACCTTCACACCCACGATTCCTGAACGCTTTCATTCAAAAACCGGGAGTAAACTTCGTTTTAGGGTTGGCGCAACAGGCGCAACTACAATTTATCCAATTTAACATAACTTTTATACGAATCAGACTTCCACCGGCCTAGCGCCTGGATTGCCCCTGGGGACAACCCAGCTGCCGCCGCCTGTGTAGCCGAACCAATCCGAAAGGAATGGGTACCATACTCTTGAGGCGGAAGCCCCAATGCTCTCAGACAACGCTTTAACACAGCTGCAAATTGAAACTTAGAAAGTGCAGACTTATCTTCATGCAACAAAAACTGACCCCCAACTCCCACTGGGCGGATCCCCAAATAAGCCTGCGCCAACTGGACTAGGCAAATCCCCGCCTCGCTCTGAGCTTGCAAAGCAACCCACCTAACTTTTCCCACCTGGTCTGTTTTGGACCTAGCTATCTTGCAAAGCACACTTCCACTGCGCAATTGAACCTCACTGAAAAGCAAACCAGACTTACCGTCCATCTTGCTCTTGGCAACTAGCTCGCTGACCCGAAAAGCTCCAAAGAATTCCAAAACAAAAGTCGTGCGAAACAGCAGGATTTCGAAATCGGACTCGCCGACTTCCGCCAAGACCCTCTCTAACTCCCTCAATAAAGCCAAATCGATAGGCCGCCGCGAATCCTTACCCACCGGAATAGCCTTTGCCCAACCTTTCATTGCCTTTTTCAAGACAAAAGACCGTGTGGGGTCTTCCTGACCTCTTAGACGCGAATGAAAAGCAATGCCCGCAAGGGCAGCAGACAGGGGCGTAACTATAGCACCGCAGCCCCCGCGACCGCGGGGGGGCGCTATGCATGTGCAGGCGCCGGGGGCTGCAGTGCTATAGTTATGTTACACCCCGCCGCCCGCCGCACCAACCCCCCCATCCCCAGTCTTTACCTGTGTTCAGTATGCGCTGGTCCGGTCCCGGCTCCCTTCTTCTGCTGAGGACCACCACAAAATGGCCGCCCCCATATAGCACACAGTTCTTTGAAACTGTCTGCTGTATGGGGGCGGACATTTTGTGGTGGTCCTCATAGCAGAAGAAGGGAGCCGGGACCAGCGCGTACTGACTGAACCTAGGTAAGACTGCGGGGGTTGGTGCAGCGGGCGGCGGGTGGAGGGGCGGGTGAGTGTCTGGGCGCCCTCCCTTTAACGTTGGGGGGGCGCCCAAAATGTAGTTACGCCACTGGCAGCAGACATGGCCCCTTTTGCCCTCCCTGCTTTGTAGTGTTCCCATGCAAAAACACACAACCTATCTTCCAAGGACTCACCTTCCCGACCATACCTACACAGAAAGGCCTGCCAATCCCTCCAAGCCGCATCATAAGCCTTCTGCGTAGAAGGTGCCAAAACGTTCCTGGCCAATCCCACTATACCGGCTCGATAATCTGCCAGATATAAGGTGGGCAGGGTAAACCTACAGCCGCGGCACCCGGCACCAACTCCCGAAACCTAACCCACTGAAAATGGGACAGGGCATCTGCGATCTTGTTTTCAATGCCAGGAACGTGACAGGCTGAGAAAACCACATTAAAACGCAAACACTGTAAGACCAAATGCCTAAGTAACCGCAAGGCTAGAGGGCACAAAGTCCTTTGATTGTTGATGGTATGCAAAACACCCATGTTATCACACCTAAAAACAACCTGTTTGTCTGCTAACTCATGAGCCCACAACTCCAGGGCCACCACAATCGGAAACAATTCCAATAGCAGCAAATTCCTAGTGAAACCCCTGTCAACCCATGAGGCAGGCCACCCCTCAGCACACCACTCCAAACAAAAAAACGCCCCAAAACCCACGCTGCCAGATGCGTCGGTGAAAAGCTGTAATGCACTATTATAGCACGGAGGAGATGGCCACAACACCACCCTGTTAAATGACTCCAAAAAAGAAGACCAAGTTCGCAAATCCTCCCTAATCTCCCTGGAGAGATACACCGAATGATGCTGCCTAGCAACCCCGCTCCAGTTTCCTGCAAAAAGCTCGCCCCATTGGGATCACCCTACATGCAAAATTGAAACATCCAAGCAAAAGACTGAACTTGCTTCAACCGCACTTTCCTTTTAGCCAAACAATCCTCTATGAGGCCCAACCATTTATGCACCTTACCAGCCGGTAAACGGCAGCAACCTGCCTCCGTATCAATTTCAATCCCAAGATAACACAGACAGTGCATGGGGCCCTCAGTCTTGCCCTCTGCAATAGGGACCCCCAACACCCCTAGAACCTGTTCCGTGGTCTCTAACAACCTCTTGCAAACTGAACTACCCTCAGGGCCTACGAACAGGAAATCATCAAGATAATGTGCAATACCCTGACAACCCAAGGTTCCCTGAATGCACCAGTGAAGAAAAGAACTGAACTTTTCAAAATAAGCGCAGGACACTGAACAACCCATAGGCAAACACCTATCAACGAAGAACTCTCCACCTAATTTAAAACCCAGAAACCGCAAAGAATCAGGGTGAATCGGGAGCAACCTAAAAGCTGATTCAATATCCACTTTCGCCATTAATGCATTCCGCCCACAATACTGAACCAAACAAAGGGCATCCTCAAACAACTGGTACCTGACCCTGCAGAGCTCCTCCGGTATCGCATCATTAACCGAGCCACCATGTGGGTGAGAAAGATGCTGTATTAATCTAAATTTTCCCGGGGTGCTCTTGGGAACCACCCCCACCGGGGAAATACACAATCTCTGAATAGGAGGAGCACTGTAAGGGCCACACTTGCGCCCCAGCCTGATTTCCGCATTAACTTTCTGCCTAACAATGGGCCTTATTTTGGTTCATTCTTTCTGACAAAATCCTTCTTAGATGGACAAAACCATGTGCACTGCAGGTGGGGCAAATGTAACATGTGCAGAGAGAATTAGATTTGGGTGGGGTTTTACTTCAAAGTGAGATCTATATTGCAGTGTAAAAATAAAGCAGTCAGTATTTTCCCTGCACAGAAACAAAATTACTCACCCAAATCTAATTCTCTCTGCACATGTTACATCTGCCCCCCCTGCAGTGCACATGGTTTTGTCCATCTAAGAAGGATTTTGTCAGAAAGAATGAACCAAAATAAGGCCCAATATGAGGGAAATCCCTAGCGGACTTCAAATTCCTAGAGGCCACAACATGAACTACACCCTTAATAGGCAACCGAAAACCTGAACTGAAACCTTCATACAAAAAACGAGCCACTGCGGCATCCGGGTATCCCCTGAGCCATTTACAAAGCTCGGAAACCACAACCGGCGAAAATGCCTTTCTTGTGACTTCCCCTGGCCTCCCCGGCATCGGTTGTTTTGCCAGCTGGAGCTGCGGTGCAGTCCTTTGCTGGGTAATTGGCCCCACAAACTCTGCAGGAGTGACGAAAACGACAATTTGCCCCCCTATTACACTTGCCATCATTAAATGCGAAGCATTTACCCTTACACGCTACCTTGGTGGCTGGAGACGCCGCCACAGCCGCTTTCTTCCACGCCACCTCGCCCGGGGGCTTGGTCTGCTGTGTGACCTCCAACCAGACCTCTACATCCTTAAAACCCATAGGCAACAAAGCATTCCCATCCTGCTTACGGTGAAACTTTTCGTCGTAATCCCTCCAGGAGTAACCCTTTGTTTTAAGGTACATTTCATACACCAAAAACAAATATTTCACAACGTTAGGATACTCAGCAGGCCTGGTCTCTGCATAACAGGCTGCGAAGACTAAGAAACCCCTCATCAACTGCGCATCCACACAGGTAGCCGCCTGACTGCTCTCCGGTGAAGCGCTGACCACGCTCACCGGAGGCAACTGACTGGGCGCAGCCAGACTAAGCCCCAGCGCCGGGCTCCCCATAGGGGACCCGGAGGGGGCAGAAGCACCCTGCACCCCTATCACTCTAACCCGGGGACGGCGGTACCCTGCCGCAGATAACGGGCGGCCCGCGTCCACCAGGCGGCGAGGAGGGGGGGCAGCGCGTCTTGGACGAGGCATAGTAATAAATCAGGAATACTGACAGCAGAAAAGGGGGTATCTTACCAGATCCGCGCTGGAGCTCCAGCACTTCAAAATGGTAAAGGACGAGGTCACATGATCACCTGACTTATATAACCTACTTCTGGCTACTCCCCTTAACCTCCTGATAGGTCCCTGCCTGATCACCAGCTTGTATCCAGGCAGAACAGTCTAGCCTAAGTTTTTTCTCTGCTGAACTTTCTGTGAATCTAAGTCAGGGCTCTTATATGGCCTCTGGCTTATGCAGCCCTCAGCCACTCTAAACCCAATAAACGTTATGTATTATGAGATCAATTTTTCTTAGGTGCACCAGCAAAAGGCATTCTTTTCTGTCTTCTATTTTTGAAATTTCTAATGCCTATGGTAGCACACCCTCATCTGTGTAAAAACTATTATAAACCTACCAGCATTTAGGAGGGTCCACCATATGTCTCCATGTTCTTTATTATCCTGTGTGATTGACACAATCTCTCTCCCAGTTTTTGACCAGAAGCTTGGCCATGATGACACGATCATGTTGGCCGTGCACCCAAAAACAAGTTTCCCTCCTAGCACTGCCCCAGTCCCGTCCTTTCTCCGACACGACGGCAGTCCCACCTTCCTACCTCATGGAGCTGTCTGCCCCCTCCCAGAGAGCAGCCAGAAAGTAGGCAAATATCACAATCCGGAATCCTGTTGCATATCCATACGCAATTCACTCACCATCATATGATTTTCCCAGTCTGTGCAAATGTGAGTAACTCTGACCCTTACACAACTTTGCGATAGAGACAGACTGATGGAGGCCGGTGCTGACATCCCACACTCTCCCTTAAAATGCCTTGGCAAGTCTGCGCTTTTTTTTCAAACACTCCAAGAAAATGGTCGGTGTCCACCCCCAAACATTGACATCATGTTAGTCAAATTGCAATCAGATATTTCTGTAGCTATTTGTACACATGCATATTATGATCTGTATGCATGCACAATAATTTGATAATCTAATGGATTCCGAATATGCAAATCACCAATCAGGTCTGAAAGTCTCTTGCCTGATAGAAAGCTTTTTATCTTTGCTTTTAGTCACACTTGGGGTCTCTGGGTGCGTCCGTCTCTGTCTACCTAACAGTCAGGGATTTGATCAATAATCAGGAACTGCTCACCTCATCCCAGGATATGCTGACAATGGCAGGTACCTAACATCTGTCAATAAAATATGTAGACATGACCGTAACAAAGGCCTGATAGGCCTGGAGCTGAAAATGTTCAAGGGCCTATTATGAGAAGTGAAGGAGGTAAGACCAAATTACATAAATGTGTAAAACAGGAATATGGTTTTGATACTTACGATTTATGGCCGACCATTTGGCCAGCTGGTGTCAATCTGGAGTTCATCATGATGTGAAGATGATGGGCCTATTTTTATGTGGAGACCTGGAGCTGCAGCTCCATCCACCCCATTGTTAGTCTGGCCCTGTATGTAGAGACAAGGTATATACATTACATTATATATAGACAGTTGGGTTCTCAGGTTGGCACTCTGGTTAAAGATAAAACTGTTCCGGTGCCAGGCACATAATGTGGTTAATAGAAAGCACTTACCCCCTCGCAGAAAGGATTGGAGCCGGCACACGGTAGTAGGTGAAGAAAAAAAGGGTTTATTGCAATTACATCATTGCACAAAGAGACAGCTGCCGACCTGACAGCCGTTTCAACTGCATGTGAGCAGTTTTCATCAGAGGTGAAGCACACTGCAGCAGAGCAAACATATATACCATAAAATTGCGCCAAAAAACATGTAAATGAGGTCAACCAGACCTCCACTGACCTGGCTCGTCATCTCCATTGAGTGACAGCTGGGAAGGCGGGGGAGGGGCTCTGTGATGCAACTGAATGGGAAACTCCAGAGCATAATCAGCCTAGATGCGGCTGTCTCTGGGGTTCCATGCGCATCATGTGTGCGATGCGGCTGCTGTCACTGCTTGTACAGCTGAGCCGCTGGGCGCTCATTGTTGCTGAAGGCGAGGGGAAGGGTGATGCTGCGGGCCGTAAGGGGAAGATCATAGATGCTGCGCTGGCGCTGTCATATCAAGTGGATAGTAGCGTATCATGTTGTGTCCATGTGTCAGGCTGGTTGACCCCAGGGTATAGCATAATACAGGGAAGCATGGATGTACAGTGTCAAACAAACGGCAGGGTCGTTTATTGTGCACATAGCCATGTGTTAAAGCAAAAAACACATATTGAAATAAACTGACGACACACAGCGGTGTCAACACCTCTATTGTATATAATGCCTCAAAACTGACGACATTGATGCACATAGCCATGTGTTAAAGCAAAAAACACATGTTGAAATAAACTGACGACACATAGCGGTGTCAACACCTCTATTGTATATATTGCCTCAAAACTGACGACACGCGGCGGTGTCAACACCTGTACCATAAATTGGGGAAAAAAGTACCGCAAATAACACATCAGCACATCATAGTAGGTAGAAAAGCGCACGGCAGCGCATACATCTGATCCCTGAGCACTCAGCGGTGCCCAGAGTTAGCAAGAACCATCACAGCAATACAGGAAAGACATATAAAATAAAATAAAGGGAATCATAAGTCACAGGAAACAACCCATTTTAAAGTCTTCATTGAGACCCAAGGGTGCAAGGCAGTTCAGTCTGAAAATCCACGAGAGCTCCCGCTGGAGTAACATCCTTTCCCTGTCCCCGCCATATTTGAGGGGAGGGATGTGGTCTAGTATAGTACATTTCAGATCCGTGACTTTATGGGATTTATTGAGAAAGTGTCTCGCAACAGGTAAGTTCTTCAAATCACTGTGTATCACATCTGGACTGGTACTCTTCTTTATGGACGATCTATGTTGGTTCAGCCTCTCTTTAAGCATGCGGGTGGTCTTGCCCACATAGACCAATTTGCAGGGACACTGCAGAGCATATATAACAAATTTGCTGTTACAGTCCAGGCGGTATATAATATTGAAGGTCTCCCCATCTGAGGGATTGGTGAATTTTGTCCCAGTAAGCAGGAACTGACAGTTCACACAGCTGTCACACTTGAACGTACCCTTCTTTAGTTTAAGCCAATTAAATTTGGAAGATACGGTGGGGTTTGTGGCAGTCTTGACCAGCATATCCCTGAGGTTAGGGCCTCTACGATATGCAAATCTCGGGGGCAGGCTGAGCTTTTTTGATAATATGGGGTCACTGGCTACCAAGTGCCAGTGTTCATTAATTTTCTCTCGGATGTGTTTCGATGCCACTGTATATGTGCTGACAAAATTCAATCTGGGTGATTTATCTGTGGAAGCCGTGGCAGTAGTGCAAAGCAAGTCCTCTCTGTTGAGTAGGGATACCCTCTCCATTGCTTCTTTGACCTCAGCGGCATGATAGCCCCTCTCCAGAAACTTGTTCTTCATAGTTTCCAAGGCTTGCTTCATAGTATCAGGGTCAGATGTGATGCGCACCACCCGTAGGAGTTGCGAGTAAGGCAGACCTCGCTTGAGTGGCTCAGGATGGAAGCTGGAGGCTAGTAGCAATGTGTTTTTGTCCGATTCTTTGGAATAAATCTTTGTACTGAGGTGTCCTTCATGCAGCATCACAGTGACATCTAGATAGTTGATGAGCTTTTGGCTGAGACTGGTGGTGAACCTGATGGTCCCGGGTATAGAATTCAGGTATTGGATGAAACTCAAGAGCTTCTCTTCACCCCCTGTCCAGATCAGGAACAGGTCGTCAATGTATCTCACATACATGACAATGTCTCCACTGTAGGCTGGGTTTCCGATTATGTGCTCCTCCTCATAGGCCGCCATGACCAGGTTGGCATAACTTGGTATCATATTAGACCCCATGGCGGTCCCTTGGTGCTGGAGAAAGAAACGCCCCTCAAAAAGGACCTGGGGTCAACCAGCCTGACACATGGACACAACATGATACGCTACTATCCACTTGATATGACAGCGCCAGCGCAGCATCTATGATCTTCCCCTTACGGCCCGCAGCATCACCCTTCCCCTCTCCTTCAGCAACAATGAGCGCCCAGCGGCTCAGCTGTACAAGCAGTGACAGCAGCCGCATCGCACACATGATGCGCATGGAACCCCAGAGACAGCCGCATCTAGGCTGATTATGCTCTGGAGTTTCCCATTCAGTTGCATCACAGAGCCCCTCCCCCGCCTTCCCAGCTGTCACTCAATGGAGATGACGAGCCAGGTCAGTGGAGGTCTGGTTGACCTCATTTACATGTTTTTTGGCGCAATATTATGGTATATATGTTTGCTCTGCTGCAGTGTGCTTCACCTCTGATGAAAACTGCTCACATGCAGTTGAAACGGCTGTCAGGTCGGCAGCTGTCTCTTTGTGCAATGATGTAATTGCAATAAACCCTTTTTTTCTTCACCTACTACCGTGTGCCGGCTCCAATCCTTTCTGCGAGGGGGTAAGTGCTTTCTATTAACCACATTATGTGCCTGGCACCGGAACAGTTTTATCTTTAACCAGAGTGCCAACCTGAGAACCCAACTGTCTACATATCCACTTTAACGGGAGTGTGCACCTGTCTTATTTTCCTTTCTAAACCTATACAAGTGGACCAGAGGTTCTTCACACTTTGCACTTGCTTGCGCAGATACTGTGTATCTGCTGGAACTCGTTGTTCTATCTTCAACACTGTCCTTTTACAAATGTCGCAAGCCGGTAATTGTGACACTGCGGGATTCTTACAATTCAGCACCACTGATGCTGCCAGGATACTCTTCACGGACACAGATGACCTAACCTTTCACAAGGACACTCCAGAGGAAGTATATGGAGATTTGCTCAAACTAAGAAAACGCGAAGTGGAACTGTTGCTGCATGGACAGACTCTATCCCAGTATTATAAGGAGGCACTTATCCCCCGTGGTTTCAGGCTCTACAACCAGCCAACTTTGGGAAGGCACAATAATGATTTTTGTACCAAATGGTGCAATATACTAAATAAATGCTCCCAGGACCTGATGCTGCTTGTCATCGAACAGACTGGAATTGACCTGAACACTATCAAGACAGAGATTGCTGAAGTACTGAGTTCGGAGACATACAGCATGCTCAAACGACCTGAGTGTGACCTGCTGCAGAAATTGGACAAAGAGATCGAATCCTTCAAAGATAACTTGCTGAAATTTAAGAAGCACAAGTACAAACAAGTCAAGCAAGACTACAAAGAGAGCAGAGTTTACCCCTGGTTTTCCAGGATTGAACCACGAAGGTTCCGACAGCAGCAACGCAGAGGCACAGGGCGAAGAGCCCCTACACACTATACAGATATTGACACGCAATCACAAACTTCGGCCAGTGATTCAGAAACAGCTGCTCCAGATCAACAGCCCCCTAACTACCTATCCTGAGGGGAAAGAAACAGAAGACCGCCAAAAAAACCTCTATTACCCACCCGCAGAGGTGGGAGAAAGAGGCGGAAGAAGAAAACCCCCCAAATAGAGTGTGGCACAGTCGTCTTCAACCTGTCCAGCCATAACCTGTCCACAGCTGAATCCACGCTGCTTAACCGCGGTCTTTCCTTTGTCCCCACCCTCACGCAGGACTTATTCAAGTGGCAAGTCGACATGTTCCGCTTGGGCAGACAATTGCGCCTAAGGGATCATTTCATGAAACACCCATCTCCCACTGAAGTGACTGACACGTCTGCACAGCGCATACCAGCCCTCAAATGCAGGAGCTCTTTTGACCCACCTTCTCTCAACCCCACTATAAGCACATTTTCCAGGGTATTAAAAAGAGATACCAACTCATTTATTGGTAGGCAGAAAATCTCCTACCACAATATATCTAAAGAAGAGAAAATGGCCATCAAAACCCTGTCGGCTGATGCGGATCTAATAATCAGGCCAGCCGATAAAGGGGGAGGCATTGTACTGCTTAATCGAAGCTACTATGTTGCAGAAGCCACATCACAACTGTCAGACACAACCTGTTATGAACAGTTGGACTCTGACCCGACCTGGAAATTCAAGAAGCTCATTGATGGGATCATTCAGCTTGGCAAAGTGAATCTATTCATCAATGAAGAAACTGCCAGATTCCTGACTCAACCGCATCCTCGGATACCCTTCCTCTACACTCTCCCAAAGGTGCATAAGTCCCTCTCTACCCCACCGGGAAGGCCGATAATATCGGAGAGAGGGTCCTTATGCCAGCCTCTGTCCCAATTAGTGGACTTCTATTTACAACCAGTCGTGAAGGCCACCACAAGCTTCATTGCTGATACCAGTGACTTTCTCCGCAAGGTACAAGCACTCAACCATGTCCCTGAGGGGTCCTTGCTCGTGACACTAGATGTCACGAGCCTCTATACTAATATCCCCCATGCTTTGGGGTTAGCAGCATGCCGACAAGCCATACTTAACAATGACAGATATGATGGGCCACCGGCTGAGTTTTTACTGCTCCTGATTGAAACTATCTTGACCAAGAACTATTTCCTTTTTGAGGGGCGTTTCTTCCTCCAGCACCAAGGGACCGCCATGGGGTCTAATATGGCACCAAGTTATGCCAACCTGGTCATGGCGGCCTATGAGGTGGAGCACATAATCGGAAACCCAGCCTACAGTGGAGACATTGTCATGTATGTGAGATACATTGACGACCTGTTCCTGATCTGGACAGGGGGTGAAGAGAAGCTCTTGAGTTTCATCCAATACCTGAATTCTATACCCGGGACCATCAGGTTCACCACCAGTCTCAGCCAAAAGCTCATCAACTATCTAGATGTCACTGTGATGCTGCATGAAGGACACCTCAGTACAAAGATTTATTCCAAAGAATCGGACAAAAATACATTGCTACTAGCCTCCAGCTTCCATCCTGAGCCACTCAAGCGAGGTCTGCCTTACTCGCAACTCCTACGGGTGGTGCGCATCACATCTGACCCTGATACTATGAAGCAAGCCTTGGAAACTATGAAGAACAAGTTTCTGGAGAGGGGCTATCATGCCGCTGAGGTCAAAGAAGCAATGGAGAGGGTATCCCTACTCAACAGAGAGGACTTGCTTTGCACTACTGCCACGGCTTCCCCAGATAAATCACCCAGATTGAATTTTGTCAGCACATATACAGTGGCATCGAAACACATCCGAGAGAAAATTAATGAACACTGGCACTTGGTAGCCAGTGACCCCATATTATCAAAAGAGCTCAGCCTGCCCCCGAGATTTGCATATCGTAGAGGCCCTAACCTCAGGGATATGCTGGTCAAGACTGCCACAAACCCCACCGTATCTTCCAAATTTAATTGGCTTAAACTAAAGAAGGGTACGTTCAAGTGTGGCAGCTGTGTGAACTGTCAGTTCCTGCTTACTGGGACAAAATTCACCAATCCCTCAGATGGGGAGACCTTCAAAATTATATACCGCCTGGACTGTAACAGCAAATTTGTTATATATGCTCTGCAGTGTCCCTGCAAATTGGTCTATGTGGGCAAGACCACCCGCATGCTTAAAGAGAGGCTGAACCAACATAGATCGTCCATAAAGAAGAGTACCAGTCCAGATGTGATACACAGTGATTTGAAGAACTTACCTGTTGCGAGACACTTTCTCAATAAATCCCATAAAGTCACGGATCTGAAATGTACTATACTAGACCACATCCCTCCCCTCAAATATGGCGGGGACAGGGAAAGGATGTTACTCCAGCGGGAGCTCTCGTGGATTTTCAGACTGAACTGCCTTGCACCCTTGGGTCTCAATCATAGGCGAATCTAGAATTATGGTAATGGGTGGTCCTAGATCTAGACACAACAGCAGGGGGACCTTTGCGCGGCAAAAAGGGGGTGTGGTATTACACTTTAGACCATACACAGTAATGCCCATTACACATTTTAGCAAACTCCGTAATACCCATTACACATAAAGCCACACGCCGCAATGCCAATTACACATAAGGCCACACACCATAATGCCCATTACACATTGTGCCACACATCATGATGCCCATTACATACTATGTAAGAAACCATAATGCTCATTACATATTTGCCACATAAGTGCTGCTTCCCTACGTGCTCATTGCTAGGGGGTTCTTGCTTGATGGCACCATAGTACCCATTACACATGATGCCGCGCACCATAGTACCCATTACACATGATGCTGCACACATAATGTCCCTTACACATGATGCTGCACACATAATGTCCCTTACACATGATGCTGCACACCTTAATGCCCCTTACACATTAAGCCACACATTATGCGTAATGCCCCCACATACCGCCACTTGTAGCGTCCCTTAAGCAATGCCCCCAAAAGTGCCACTTACTGTAAATTTTTATATGAGCCTTCGCTGCTGCAGGGAGAGATGGAGAGTGGTGCAGCTGCTTCTATGGGGAGAGGAGCAGAGCACAGCGCAGAGCACGCTCCCACTCCCCTCCTGGTGTCCCCTTTAGCCAAGTGGACATTTGAAATATTGTGCGCGCTGTTGTTGTGCGTGACGTCGGGGGAGCACGCCGGGCGCCAGCACCACATGATTAAAGGGGGGGGGGGGCTGAGGTGAAAGAGGGGAGAAGAATTGGAGTGGAAGCTGCAGGGGTGACAGTCATTGACAGCTGGGCAGAGAGCAGGGGGCTGCCCGGCTGTAATCAGAGCACTGCAGGTCACGGCTATTTTAAATAATACCCCTTTCATAACAGAAAATGCAGGGATTTACCCGGGAATATGGTCCCAGGATCATGCAGGGACATTCCCAGGCTGACCCCTTATACACCAGCCTAGTCCCTGCATTTTCTGGTGTGAGGGGGAGAGACAACCACTAACCTCTCCCTACCCCCCTTTAACCAACCAGCTATATCTTCGGAACCAACTGACCCATTTACATGAGACCAGTATCATATTGAAGAACTTTTGAGTTGGCTTCGATTGATTTTGGTCCCGTGAAACTAGGCTGTTTGGTTCCAGAGAAATCTGCCCTCAAAGAACATAAACAGTCATGAAATTACATTTAAGAAATAAAAAAAAAAAAAAAAAAAAAACGGTTTAACCTCAATATCCCTGGAACCAATTAACCCATATGGATCCATCCTGGTATCAGATTGAAGGCCCAGCGATTTGGGTTCGACTGAGATCAACCTCGAGCTTCAGTGATGCCGAAAGGGGAACTAGCAGCCATTGAACTGGGTGGGGGTCGGAATTAGCGGGTCCCATGTTATCCTATAGGGAAAACGTTCCAGCTTTGCCTGGCAGTATCTCTGGTTCCCAGGGGGCTAAAGACACGGGGCTGGGCTCATTGGAAAGCCCCATCCCTCAGCCACAAAATGGGCTAATGGGTGGTCCTGTGCACCCCCGGACCACCCCCTAGATTCGCCTATGGTCTCAATGAAGACTTTAAAATGGGTTGTTTCCTGTGACTTATGATTCCCTTTATTTTATTTTATGTCTTTCCTGTATTGCTGTGATGGTTCTTGCTAACTCTGGGCACCGCTGAGTGCTCAGGGATCAGATGTATGCGCTGCCGTGCGCTTTTCTACCTACTATGATGTGCTGATGTGTTATTTGCGGTACTTTTTTCCCCAATTTATGGTACAGGTGTTGACACCGCCGCGTGTCGTCAGTTTTGAGGCAATATATACAATAGAGGTGTTGACACCGCTATGTGTTGTCAGTTTATTTCAACATGTGTTTTTTGCTTTAACACATGGCTATGTGCATCAATGTCGTCAGTTTTGAGGCATTATATACAATAGAGGTGTTGACACCGCTGTGTGTCGTCAGTTTATTTCAATATGTGTTTTTTGCTTTAACACATGGCTATGTGCACAATTAACGACCCTGCCGTTTGTTTGACACTGTACATCCATGCTTCCCTGTATTATGCTATACCCTGGGGTCAACCAGCCTGACACATGGACACAACATGATACGCTACTATCCACTTGATATGACAGCGCCAGCGCAGCATCTATGATCTTCCCCTTACGGCCCGCAGCATCACCCTTCCCCTCTCCTTCAGCAACAATGAGCGCCCAGCGGCTCAGCTGTACAAGCAGTGACAGCAGCCGCATCGCACACATGATGCGCATGGAACCCCAGAGACAGCCGCATCTAGGCTGATTATGCTCTGGAGTTTCCCATTCAGTTGCATCACAGAGCCCCTCCCCCGCCTTCCCAGCTGTCACTCAATGGAGATGACGAGCCAGGTCAGTGGAGGTCTGGTTGACCTCATTTACATGTTTTTTGGCGCAATTTTATGGTATATATGTTTGCTCTGCTGCAGTGTGCTTCACCTCTGATGAAAACTGCTCACATGCAGTTGAAACGGCTGTCAGGTCGGCAGCTGTCTCTTTGTGCAATGATGTAATTGCAATAAACCCTTTTTTTCTTCTCCTACTACCGTGTGCCGGCTCCAATCCTTTCTGCGAGGGGGTAAGTGCTTTCTTTTTACATTATATATATGCATGTTGGGGAAAATGTGTTGTCTACTTATTGTACAGTGGGTTCAAGCAGGTATAAGCTCTATTAAACATGGATGGTACCTCCTTCTCCTTGAACATGAAAATAAGTGGGGCACATGAAGGCATAAAAAAGTAATTGAGCTACAGTAATAATTGAGCTAAAGTAGGTATAGCAATAGATTAGCAAGTTTATCTCCTTTTTTTGCCCAGGACCATCAAAACATCCATGGATCCATCAACTGAGTGGCTGTGATCAAATCTGGGAGTTGTGACCACGCCTCTAAGCCCCCAGAAGCTTACTATAGACCCAAAGCAGCCTGTGTTTATTTATTTTACATATCATTGGGTGCCGTCTATTGACTCGCATTGTATCGGGCACAATGAATTATTTCAGACAAATGCACGCTTCGAATATGCACCACAGCAGGGGATGCAGAACTTGGCTATAGAATTCTCCTGGCTAAAACAAGACCTGCATAATGGTAAGATTGTAGCATAAGCAATGCATGTGTATAGGCTTCGATAAATATACTGAAGGCAGGAAAGGGTAGGTATGAGTCTGCATGGAAGCTGAGGTATTGGCAGGAAGATATGCAGCTGATAAACAATAAAGGTATAATGAGAGACTGAGCACCAGACTAAAGGCCTGAATTCACTTAGGTCTAAGAACAACTTTACACCTGTTTTTCTGGTTTTATGAGTTTAATTTTATACTCAATATTTTTTCACATAATTATTTTGTCTTTACCTGTAAAATGTGTGTTACCTTTTCACAGATGTAGTTTTCGAATGTAAAATTTTCTGTTTGGGGCAAGTCTGACATTTCAAGCATAACCTATGGTACTTGTTTCCTAGCACGGCCACAATCTGGAGTAATCGTGTCCCTTAATTAAGGGACACGATTACCCCCGATGGACCCGATTTCTTTTGAAATCAGGTCCATTTTGCCGGCTACGATACAATATCGGGGGCATCGCGTCGGTCGGGACCATTAACATTGGTCCCGACCAGGGCCGGTGCAAGCCCCCCGCCCGCCCCAGGCAAAACCCGCACGCCCGCCCGGAGGGGGGGGGCAGGATGCGGACAATACTTAATGCGGAGCGGAGCGGCGCGGCGCGGCACGGGGGGGGGGGGAGGGATACTGCTGCTGCGGCGGCCGATACTACTACTGCTGCGGGAGCTCGAGCGGGAGCGGCGGCGGGAGAGGGGGTGGGAGTGGGTGGGTGGACGGGCGCACCGCTGTACCTGCTGCGCTGTACCTGCTGCGAAGTACAGCTTCCGGCCGGGTGCTGCGACTGCTCTCCGTCCTCGCTGAAATCCCCGGGAGCGGGCGGCGCGCGGGGGGCAGCGTTGATTGACGCCGGGCAGGAATGATGCTTTCTGGTACCTCGGCGGCTCGGTACCGCCCTCCAGTGGCCGGCGCCCTAGGCAAATGCCTAGTCCTGCCTAGTGGTGGCGCCGGCCCTGGTCCCGACGCGACCGACGCGATGCCCCCGATATTTCCATAGGCTTCAATGTTAAAAAATATTTTAACATTGAAATCTTGTCGGGAAAGTTAAAATATCGGGGGCATCGCGTCGGTCGGGACCATTAACATTGGTCCCGACGCGATGCGACGCGATGCACCCGATTTTTGCATAGGCTTCAATGTTAAAATATTTTTTAACATTGAAATGGTGAAAAATGGTGAAAAAATGTGAAATGGGCCAATATGACCCATTTCACATTATAGATGTCCCCGTCGTCACCCCACGATAGACGCCAACCCGAAGCGTGGCGAGCGCAGCGAGCCCGCGAGGGGCGGCGGTGCGCGTCCTCCGACCTTTTCATTCCCCTACTATCCACGTCGGCGTGGAGTTGAGAATAGAATAGTGTGGCGAGCGCAGCGAGCCACCGAGCCCGAAGCGTGGCGAGCGCAGCGAGCCCCGCGAGGGGACGCGGATACCTTCACAGTTATACGCGTCCCTTCGCGGCCTTCACAGGTGTCCGTGGCGACGCGGACACCTGTGAAGTCTGCGAAGGGACGCGTTTACCTGTGAAGGTATCCGCGTCCCCTCGCGGGGCTCGCTGCGCTCGCCACGCTTCGGGCTCGGTGGCTCGCTGCGCTCGCCACACTATTCTATTCTCAACTCCACGCCGACGTGGATAGTAGGGGAATGAAAAGGTAGTAGGACGCGCACCACCGCCCCTCGCGGGCTCGCTGCGCTCGCCACGCTTCGGGTTGTCGTCTATCGTGGGCTGGAGTTTACGCGCTTACATTTGGGGGGGTTGGGAATTTTTTTCATTTAATCCAATGTAAAATTGGGTCCCAGGGACCCAATTTACATTGGATTCAATGAAAAAAATCGGGTCCAAAATCGGTCGGTCGCGTCGATCGCATCGCATGCGACCAAATCGCATGCGATGCGATCGACCCGATTTTTCCGACACGACCACCCCGATCTAAATCGGTGTGGCCGTGCTAGGAAACAAGTACCTAACCTATTCAATAAGATCTGGCCATTAACTGGAGAGGGGTTTTAAATTATTTTTAATTTGCATAATTGGGATTATTTAGACCTATTCCCTGCTGTGTGAAATTGAAGTGTCTTGCTTTCATATAGCCATCCCCGCTAGGGTTAAATCACACCCTGTGTACGGTTGTGAAAGGTTTGAAAAATTTCACAGCTCATTCAAAACTGCAAATCCATACACAACTTACTCGCCATCTAATAATTTTTCCACTGTTTGCTTTCTGGGTACTTGTTTCCTAGCACGACACCCCCGATTTTGATTGTATACAATTGCATTGCATGCAATATAGCGGCATGCGATGCATGCGATGCGATTCGATTTTTAATTGTACAAGCACCCTGATGGGTGCTTACAATGTTAAATGCAACCCCATTGTCAACGCCACCCCCACTATCAACGCCTTTGCGGGCTCGCCACGGTTCGGGTTGGCGTTGATAGTGGGGGTGGTCTTGACAATGGGGGTGCATTTAACATTGTAAGCACCTATCAGGGTGCTTGTACAATTAAAAATCGCATCACATGCCATTTGCTGGCATGCAATGCAATGCAATGCAATATTTCATCGTACAAACACTCCTGTTAATTTAACGGGAATATCGCATCGCACGCCACTAAGTACGGTATGCGATGGGCGCCGTGCTAGGAAACAAGTACCGCTTTCTGTATGTAACCCAGAATCTAGTTAGCCAGTGCGATAGAATCAGGCTGATCGAGGCCGGAGCCTCTCTGAAAACACCTGCACACATTTACGTTTCACCTTGCACTCCAAGAAAATGGCCAGCCGCCACCCCAAAAATGCCTCCTTCCTTCCAGTCAAGTTGCGAACGGCTTGTGATCAGAAAAGATGCATGTTTTTCACAGAATGGGCTCATGCATACATTCTAGGATCTGTATACATGTGCAGTCGATCAGTAATAATCTGCTTTGCAAAATCGCAGGGCTATGATCAGGTCTGAATAACCCCCCAACGTTTTGTCTCTTGTAGGACCAGAAAATAAAAATCTGTCGAATCTGCTATAAGAATATATTTATTTTCACTTAGATAGCAATTGTTTTATTCTATATTCTTTATTTTTTTTATATGGATTATCATATGCTATATAATGTGATTTTTTTTACACTATTTTGTAATTATTTTCCTTTTTTTTTTCAAACACTACCAACAATAATAGAGCCTATTCTGACTCAGTAACGCAAAAAAGTGATATTTGTATCTGGAACAAAACATGTTGCTATGCAAGGGGAGCAAATACATTTATATTGGTTCTCTGTAGAGATGAGCGGGTCCGGATCCCCGAGATCTGACAGATCCGAACATCGGGGATCCGGGTCAGATCCAAGTTGGCTCAGGCGTTCCCGTCTGAATTCCGGACCAATAACGAGGCCGAACGTCATCATCGCGCTGTCGGATTCTAGCGGGATCTTATAAAAGATGCAAGCGCGCCCCGCCATTTTCACTCCAATCTTGGCGAGGGAAGAGGGTGGTTGGGAAGCTCCGTGTGCCCTGTGCTGTGCTCTGTGCCATGTGCTCCATGCTGTGCTGTGCTCCGTGACCTGCCCTTTGCCCTCACTGCCCTGGGCTGTGCTCCGTGCCATGTGCTCCGTGCTGTGCTGTATTGTGCTCCGTGACCTGCCCTGTGCCCTCACTGCCCTGTGCTGTGCTCCGTGACCTGCCCTGTGCCCTCACTGCCCTGTGTTGTAGACTTGTATTGAGAGTCGGTGACTGTTTATAGGCCTGAGCCATGTAGTGTGATTTAACTAACTAGGTGCTGCAGTGCTCACACGCAGGGGCTGCAGTGTCCACTGTCCAGGGGCTGTCCTGTGGCCCGTGCCCTGTTGTGATTTATTTAGCCCTAAGCCCTGTGTTGTGATTTATTTAGCCCTGAAGCCTGTGTTTTTTGTGATTTAACTAACTAACTCAGTGCTGCAGTGCTCACACGCAGGGGCTGCAGTGCTGCTGAGTAGTACACTGTGTACAGGGGCTGCAGTAATACAAGGGGCTGTGTCCAGTGTGACGGCCTATATCTTATCCATTGTCCAGTGTCACGAGTCACTCACAACATATATCCTGTGTCCTGTCCTGTGTGACGACATATCCTGTGTCCAGTGTGACGACATATATCCTGTGATGTAAGTGGAGGGTGGATCCGCACAGACTATGGTTCATATCAAGTAATTATGTTAGACTAATTTTGAAAAATTAGAAAAGTTAGAAAAATTGTCAGCACTTGCCCTGAAAAATAATCAGAGGGAGTGAGTAATCACGGTCACACAACGCCTCAATAAATAGGCAGCGTTACAAAAGGAATGCCCATGACCAGTAACGTTAACTGCATGCCTGACCAATTTATGCTCTGACTCATTCATAGCAGAGCAAACACTGGCATTTGCGGACATTTTAATCTTTTTCTCTTTCAAGTGAGAATTTTTCTTTTCAAAGAAGAGTTAGATAGTCATCCTTCTTTTAGGTAAAGTCTTAATAAAAGTTACGTTTTAATGAATCAATACTACATTACATAATTATATACAAAGAGTGCGCCCAAAAAGCACATTTTGCTTTTTTGTGACCTGCGTCTTTGCAAGTCAATCCCCTTCTATTCAGACATATATCCTGTGTCCAGTGTGACGAAATCTATCCTGTGTCCAGTGTCACAAGTTACAACATATATCCTGTGTCCAGTGTGACATGTAATGTGTGCCGGCATATATCCTGTGTCCAGCGTGACATATATCCATTGTCCAGTGTCTCAAGTCACAACATATATCCTGTGTCCAGTGTGACATGTAATGTGTGCCGGCATATATCCTGTGTCCAGCGTGACATATATCCATTTCCAGTGTGACATATATCCAGTGTCCAGTGTGACGACATATATCCTGTGTCCAGTGTGACATGTAATGTGTGCCGGCATATATCCTGTGTCCAGCGTGACATATATCCATTGTCCAGTGTGACGACATATATCCAGTGTCCAGTGTGATGACATATATCCAGTGTGACGACATATATCCTGTGTCCAGTGTGACGACATATATTCTGTGTCCAGTGGGACGACATATATCCAGTGTCCAGTGTGACGACATATATCCAGTGTCCAGTGTGACGACATATATCCTGTTTCCAGTGTGACGACATATATCCTGTGTCCAGTGTGACGACATATATCCTGTGTCCAGTGTGACGACATATATCCAGTGGACAGTGTGACGACAATATATCCTGTGTACAGTGTCACAAGTCACAACATATATCCTGTGTCCAGTGTGACATGTAATGTGTGCCGGCATATATCCTGTGTCCAGCGTGACATATATCCATTGTCCAGTGTGACGACATATATCCAGTGTCCAGTGTGACGACATATATCCTGTGTCCAGTGTGACGACATATATCCTGTATCCAGTGTGACGACATATATCCTGTGTCCAGTGTGAAGACATATATCCTGTGTCCAGTGTGACGACATATATCCTGTGTCCAGTGTGACGACATATATCCTGTGTCCAGTGTGACGACATATATCCTGTGTCCAGTGTGACGACATATATCCTGTGTCCAGTGTGACGACATATATCCAGGGGCCTGTGTGACATCTAACCATTGTGTGACGGCATATATCCAGTGTCCAGCGTGACATATATCCATTGTCCAGTGTACAGGAGCTGTGTCCAGGGGCGGTGTCCAGAGGCTGTGTCCAGTGTGACGGCTGTGTCCATTGTCCAGGGGCTGTGTCCAGTGTGATGGCTGTGTCCAGTGTGCAGGAGCTGTGTCCATTGTCCAGGGGCTGTGTCCAGGGTGACAGGCTGTGTCCAGTGTCCAGGGGCAGTGTCCAGTGTCCAAGGGGCTGTGTCCAGTGTGACAGGTTGTGTCCAGTGTAAAGTAAGAAAAATAAATAAAAGTAATAAATAAAATAAAAACACATTTTTGGAGGATGATGGAGGAGGAAATAGTGGGAGTGCTGAAGCTGCTACCACCAGTCATGACAAGGCCGATACCGCTTTGTATTTGCTGTTTGGAGCATTTCTCTTTTTTTGGGATAGTTTATTAAACTGCCACCCTGTCTGCCCCTGCAGTGCCGCTTTGCCAGGTTGGAAGTGTAAGGTCCACATATATGTGATGCCGACTGCTGTCGCTTAGCTTAGTCATCCAGCTACCTCGGTATACCCTTTTGGCCCAACTACAGTAAATTAAAACAATTTTGTAAGCTGTGAAGTGATCAAAATTGACTAGAAATTAGTGGAAACTAATGTTATTGAGGTCAAAAATACTTTAGGGGCAAAAACAGGCCCAAATTCTGTTATTTTAGCCATTTTTAGCATTTTTTCATAAAAATCCAGATCCAAAACCAAAACCCACAAGGGTGGTTTTGCCAAAACCAATCCAGATCCAAAACACGAAGGGAGATCCAGATCCAAAACCAAAACCCGAAAAAGTGGCTGCCGCACATCTCTAGTTCTCTGCAGGGCTGATTTTGCATGTAGTCCACAGATGTTAGACAGATTTATTTTTATACTCCAATTTAGGCCAGTATTCAATGCCTCAGATTCGCCGTATTTTACAGCGAATCTGGCAATTCGCCGGGGTAACGGCAAATTTTCTCTCATTAAAAAACAATTTGCCCTATTCAATGGAGACAATGGACCTGGATGTTTATGGATCCAAGTGTGGAGAGACATGGATTAGGAAGAAAATTCTGTACATTCCTTGTACAGTCTGTGTGCCTTTGAATTCCACATCCATGTCAATATCATACACCTAAGCCCATACAGACCTTTGTGGGGATTAATCAAAACACTGATTTTCTCAAACACCCCCCTGTCATGATTAAGTGCCATTCGGATGCCAGGGTGGGCCTAACTGTATGTAATGATGTCATGGTTAAGTGACCTGCATTTGTACAGTGTGGTTATGAAAATGTCCTCTTGAACAGAGATAACTCAGGGAAGCAGATGGAATCTCCTTCCTTTAAAACCCTCTGTTTATGATGTTCAGGATGTTTGTGCTGATATCGCATCAGCCTAGTATCAAAAGAACACTTTAGAGAAGTAATTTCCCCTAGAACCCAGAAACAGAGACCCTTATCAGCAAGGGCCAGGTCTGGCTTGTGTGTCCCTAAACAGTTTGTTGACTCTGATCCCAGGAGGTCACTAGCATACAAAACCAGATTCCCCTCAACTCCTTATGTGTCAGAGTTTTGTTTGTTGAAAGTTAAATTGCTCAACCTCAAAGGTAAATTAATTAAACAGCCCCTGCATATATCACCTGGAGACCCCGCATATGACAGTGAAGATTCCAGAGGTGGGATCTGTGAGTGTGTGCAGTTTGCAGATCTTAAAAATACGTAACACACAAGACAAATTGTTCATTATCTTGGAATGAGACAGGACTAGGACCTATCTGTACGATTATCCAGTACACGGAGAGATTCCACTCCATCCCACTGTCTCCTGTTAAGTCTAATCGGATCGGGTTGTAATTTACAAAGTTTTTAAATTTTCTTTGAAATTGCTTTTTATTTGTGACTTTTAACTTTTAACTGTTAGCAATATATTGTAACCTGTTTTTTTCTGTAATATACTGTAAGCCTTGTAGTGTTTTCACTTAAATTAAAACTCATAACTTAGTTTTGGTGTCTGTTGTTATCCAGCTCAAGCCTCTGACGAATTTGCCAGAGTGCTACCATGTAATTCATAATTTTCTGTGTCGGCAGAACCATAGCTGCAGTGGACTAGGTCCAAACTGGTACTGTGGTTGGTGGCAGTCGGAGATCATTTTGAAATAGACACACACTTGGGTACTCAGTAACTGTGTCACGTGGAAGGGATTCACAGATTGGCGTATCTGGTTGAATCACTGTGCCTAGGATCATGACAAACTGGTGGCATTGGTGGGATATTTCAAAAAGTAATTCTTTATTTTTATTTGGAAAAGTTAAGTGAACACAATTCACCAGTAACCAAAATTCAAGGCTTATGTAGTAGTGAAAGTCACAGTAAAAGCATTTTCTGTTTCCCCATCCCTATTTTGTTATTTTGGAGCAGCAGAATGGCAGCTACTTATAAGGAGGCACAGATTAAGTGGAGATTGACCTGAGCATCACGATGGCAGACTTAGCAACAAAAAAATGAAAGAATAGTGACTGCGCCTTAATACTGCGGCCCTTGATCTCCACATGACTCCTTGAATCCTAAATACAAATACAATACAAAAAGGATGATCCCAGACGCTGTATCCCCTTTATTATAAACTAATTTGTTATTTGGTACACCAACTTCTTGATAACGGTAGCTCTTCCGTCTAGTAGTAAATAATAGGACACAGTTGACTGACCTTCAACTAGTGCCCTATATGCACGTAAAGGTATCTTTCGATCTTCTACGTAATGATGAACAGATGGAACTGTACAGCTGACCAAATCTTCTCAAAAGGTAACCATAAGAATGATAACTCACCAAGGGTCAGTGCCCTATGTGCGTCAAAAGGTTTCTTTTCACTCAGACCTTCTCCAATGAATGCATCAGGCAGTCGGATCCAGCTCACCATACAAAAACATTTTATTTCCACAGATTACGTAAAGGTATCTTTCAATCTTCTACGTAATGATGAACAGATGGAACTGTACAGCTGACCAAATATTCTCAAAAGGTAACCATAAGAATGATAACTCACCAAGGGTCAGTGCCCTATGTGCGTCAAAAGGTTTCTTTTCACTCAGACCTTCTCCAATGAATGCATCAGGCAGTCGAATCCAGCTCACCATACAAAAACATTTTATTTCCACAGATGATGAACAGCAACAGTAAAATTCAAATCCAAAAATGGATAAAAAGGGAGGCACACTGGGGTCTTATGGTTAATTAGGGTACCCTCCTTTCTGGATAGAGAGCAAAACCAATTGCAACAAAAAAATTAATCATGTTGCATACTTTTAAAGGGTGGATTCACTAAATTACAGGCTTGTAAAAGCCACCAATCATTAAATGCTTTAATGTATAGCTGATAGCTGTCTCGGCAGACAGTGCCGGGAAGCAGTGGCTGGCACGAGGGAGAATAGCAGAGGCAGGCATGGTCTGGGATTTTACCCTGTGACCAGAGCTTCACCCAGCACTTGTGGATGCCCACTAGGCCTCAAGCAATCAAGAAGGACTGTAACTCCAAGCAGGACAGAGCCCTGGGCTTCTCTGCAGTGTCTTTGGCTGGGGGGCCATTGGAGTATCTGACTCAGTCATGCTGCAGATCACAGCAAATGGATTACAAGGGACAGTGGCTGCTGCTGATGCACTTTGCCTGAGCCGTCCCTGGGGACCCAGCTTTTTTTTAAACAGAGTCTCATATCCCCAATTTGGGGTAAAAAAAACGCGATATGGTGTGTATTTGCGATCATTGCTATAAAATATTTCTTCTACGATCCCCATGGCAGCCATAACATTGGGATGTTCCCTTCCCCCACAGAATTAGACAGGATACTTTTTTCTCTAGGACCGCCCACCTTGGGGTATAATAGCCTCCTCTTCCCCCTCCTCCATGTCTTTTTTCCTGTCTCCGTTAGAGTTAGGACAGAGTAGGCTGTTATGTTTGTTTTTAAGCAGGGTTACCTCACGCAGCATGGAGCTGAAGGGGTGGCTCCCCGGGGAGAAGAAGTGTCTAACTAGCTTTAGCTATGTTAGTGCAAGGGTTCCTGCCGGTATATACGCGATATGTGAGTAATGGTGACAGTCCCACGTGTGAGCGGAGGTACCTGTGGAGATGGACACAGGACGCCAGCGGGATCCTTGCGGCATGGTGAGGCTGTGTGCGCGCTCCACGGGGAGTGGATGCAGACCGGCTGGAAGCCGCGTTTGCACGCTCCAGATACATCAGGCAGAAGGGGCGGAAGTGTGCGCGCGCGTCACTTCCGCCCAAAACGCCGGGGGACGGGCGGTAAAATGCTTCCCCACGGAAACAAGGGGAAGCATATTGGTTCCGCTTGGCCATCCTGATCGAAGGTGAACCGGGGAACAGTGGGTTAAGGCGCCATATTTAAGGGCGCAAACGGACAGCGTTTTTACACTGATCTCAGTGCCGGGCTGTCTGACTGCTGTGTGCATTATGGATGAGCCTTCTCCCCAGAAGCCGGATAATGCCCCTCAGAGGTAAGCCCTTGGTTTTTGTGGGCATTAGTTGTTTTTTATTTATAGCGCTACTACAGAATAGTACTTAGTAATTTCTTTTTTGTAGTGTGCCTATAGAACAGGATGAGGATGTACCTGCTATTCCTAAGAAAAGAACAGCCAAAAAGAAATTTATACAGACTAACTGCATGTCATGTGACAAGTCATTTGCATCAGCTCAGAAGAAATCTCTGTGTGGAGAGTGTGAGACCAGACAGGACAAATTAGAGAAGAAAGAGAAGAAGTCGGATGTTCTTAGAGAACTCATGGACTGGATGAAAGAGTCCTTTGTGTCGAAGCAGGAGTTTGCTCAGTCACAGACCCAGAAAAGATCCAGAACCCAGGCAGAGTTCAGCCAGGAGGAGGATACAGCTGAAGAGATAGAGGGTGATAGAAAGGATTCTACAGATGAAGGTGAAGTTGAAGATGTAAGATCTTTTAATTTGGAGCTGGTTGAAAATGTACTAAAAAACATCTATAAAGCAATGAATTATAAAGAAGAACCAGGCACGTCAGAGAAGAACCCCCTATTCGAAGATAGGGAGAAGAAGGGAAGAACGTTCCCGGTGCACAAAATGGTCAGGGATACCATTTCCAAAGAATGGACGAATATGGATAAGAAACTGACCCTGGGAAATCGTATTGAGAAGATATACCCGTATAAAGATGATGAGTTCCTGGGATGGTGCTCTATCCCTAAGGTGGACGCTGCGGTAGCAGAACTGACCTCCAAGTCTACTATCCCGGTGGAGGATGCAGCAGCATTCAAGGACTCAATGGATAGGAAAATTGAGAACGGACTTAGAAAAATTCATACGGCTTCAGCTGGGTCGCTTAAAGCTACGGTAGCAGTCGCGTCGGTGTCCAGGGCCCTGAGACTGTGGGCGACTAACCTACAGACAGACATAGAGGAAAGAATATCTAAACATTATTTATTGAAAAGTTTGGAGGTGATGCAAAAATCCATAGATTACCTGTGCGAAGCCTCCCTAGATTCAGTGGCCTTTGCGGCGAAGACTATGGCAGCAGGGGTAACCGCGAGGAGGGCCCTGTGGCTAAGACCCTGGAGCGCTGACGCGAATTCCAAGAACAAGCTGACTACTCTGCAATTTGAAGGAAAATTTCTTTTCGGCTCAAACCTGGATGCAATGATACAGAGGCTGTCAGGAGGAAAATCTGTACGTCTCCCACAGGACAGGAAGAGTCGCTTCCCGTACCCCAGCACAACCAAGCAGTCCTATAGGGACTCTAGGAGTTATAGGCCTGGTAGGCCCTACTATAGGAGAGGTGGAGCAAGCACTTCACGGCAAGCCTTCCGCCAGCCCTTTCGAGGACGCTTTCAACCTGATAGAGGAAGGTCATGACTATGCCCAGGAGGCAGTGATAGGGGCCAGACTCCTCCAATTCAGGAGCCAATGGGAGAGTACCATATCCGACAAATGGGTGCTGAAGATAATCCAACAGGGTTATCATATCGAGTTTATGAACATTCCACAACAGAACAGATTCCTGACGTCCAGAGTACCTGTAGGAAAAGAAAAAAGGTCAGCTTTATGCTCAAAGATAAATCAACTACTGAAGCAAGGAGCGATCGAGTTTGTACCCGAGATTTACCACAAAAAGGGATTCTACTCCAACCTATTCTTAGTAGAAAAGAGCAGTGGAGGTTTCAGGACAATCCTGGATCTCAGGGACCTGAACTGTTTTATCAAGAAATTGAAGTTTCGCAGGGAGTGTCTGTCATCCATAGTAACAGGCATAAGACAGGGCGAGTACTTAGTGTCAATCGATCTCAAAGACGCTTATTACCATATCCCGATTTGTATGGAACACAGAAGGTTCCTGAGATTTCATGTGGCCGGTCAGCATCTCCAATTCACGTGCCTCCCGTTTGGGTTGAGAACATCCCCAAGAGTCTTCACCAAAGTCTTGATTACGCTGGTAGCGGAGATGAGAAAGCAGAAGGTCCAGATCTGGCCATACTTGGACGACTTATTGATAGCTGGGAGCTCAGTGGACGAGCTGAAGCAAAGCTTGACCCTGGTCACAGAGACACTGCAAAGCCACGGATGGGTCATAAACAGAGACAAAAGTCAATTGATACCGACCAGAAATATTCTTTTTTTGGGGGTAAGGATAGATACCAGAAATTATTCTGTAGCCCTATCTCTCGAGAGGTGCCTGAAAATAAGGGAACTAACCCTGGAGGTCCTGCAAAGGAAGAGGATTCCCCTAATAAAAGCGGTACAGTTACTAGGAATGATGGTTTCCTGTATAAAGGTCATCCCGTGGGCACAGTGGAAGTCGAGACAGCTTCAGTGGTTTCTTCTGCCCTTACTAAAAAGAGGACTAAGGGATCACCATACGATAAAGTTATCGAGCCATGTGAAACAATCTTTGGGTTGGTGGATCCAAGACTTGGAAAGCAAGGTGTCAAGTTTGGAGAATCCACAGTTCCTGGTCCTGACTACGGACGCCAGCTTAGTGGGGTGGGGAGGTCACCTCAAAAATACGTCGGTCCAGGGAACTTGGTCCAAGGAAGAAGCAAAGAACTCTTCCAATCTCAGAGAACTGCAGGCAGTCTGGGAGGCTATGTGTCAGTTAAGACCCATGATTCAGGGCACCCATCTGAAGATTATGTCCGACAACGTGACTGTAGTCGCTCACATAAACCATCAGGGCGGGACCAGAAGTCTGAAACTGATGAGGATGTCGGAAGAAATTATGAAGTGGTCGGAGAACAACCTAAGGTCAATCTCGGCAACTTATATTCCAGGCAAGAAGAATGTCATAGCAGACTACCTGAGTCGCAAGACTGTATTGCCAGGAGAATGGGAGCTGAACAGCGAGGTTTTTCTGCAGCTGACAAGAATCTTTGGAACACCAGAAGTGGACCTGATGGCCACCTATTTGAACAGGAAGGTGAGCGAATTCTACGCAAAGTACTATCATCCACAGGCGAAGACGTTAGACACTTTCTCAATCAAGTGGGCATTCAAACTGGGATACCTGTTCCCGCCATTCCCAATGATAACCAAGGTATTGAAAAAAATCAGGGAAGACCAAGTAATAGTGCTGATAATTCTTCCACATTGGCCAAGAAGGGCCTGGTTTTCCAATGTCTTAAGGATGGCGATGCAGGGACCGTGGCAGCTGCCCAGCAGGCGGGACCTTCTTCATCAAGGGCCTATGCTGCACCCAGAGCCGGCGAGTTTACAACTAGAGGCGTGGAAATTGAGCGGCAGATTCTAAAGAGACACAATTTGTCACCCCAAGTGATTGAAATGATGCTGAGGGCCAGGAAGAAGGTTTCGTCGGAGGCCTACTATAAAACCTGGTATAAGTTTATCAGTTGGGGGCAGTTCAAAGATAACTGTGTGGACATTCCTACGGAACAAGTATTACAGTTCTTGTTTGAGGGCTTCCAGATGGGTTTAGCCACAGCGACAATTAAGGCACAGATATCTGCATTAAGTGTGTTACTGGACAGACCTCTAGCAGAGGAGAGAATTGTTAAAAGGTTCGGTAGAGCAATGAAGAGGATCAGGCCACCGATAAAATCAATTGTCGCCCCCTGGGATCTAAACCTGCTTCTGACGGTGTTAACAAAGGATCCTTTTGAACCGCTTGAAGACTGCCCGCTAAAATATCTAACTTGGAAAGTGGTATTCCTAGTAGCTGTGACTTCAGCACGACGGGTCAGTGAGCTCCAGGCACTGTGGATGGAGGAACCGTACTTGATAATCTTCCCTAATAGGGTTGTATTACGGACACATCCAGACTTCGTTCCCAAAGTAGTGTCAGCTTTTCATCTGAACCAGGAAATAACCTTACCTGATTTCTATCCCCAGCCTAAAGATAGAGAAGAAGAGGCGTGGCACACGTTAGACCTGGTGAGAGGAATAACGTTGTATCTAGAGAGAACGAAGCCTTTCAGGTTAACGAAACACCTGTTTGTGATTCCAGAAGGAATAAAAAAGGGTAAAGCACCTGTAAAGCAGACCATTTCTCGGTGGATTAGAGAGACCATCTTATTCGCTTATAAGAAAGAAGGCAAGGCACCACCTTCTATAGTACAGGCACACTCTACTCGGGCAGTGTCTACCTCATGGGCGAATAAGGCGAAGGCGTCAACAGCTGAGATCTGTAAGGCAGCAACATGGTCTTCCATTCATACTTTCTCAAACCATTACTCACTCAATGTTGCTACTGCCCACTTTGGGACGCATGTGTTACAAGAAGCCCTTACGGGTAAATGATTATATATATATAAAATATTTCATGCAGTATCTTGCCCTCCCGTGTGTTTACTTGGGTATGTCCCAATGTTATGGCTGCCATGGGGATCGTAGAAGAAAGAGTCGAATTATACTCACCGATAATTCCTTTTTCTTCCTAGAGATCCCATGGCAGCCACTGGTTTGCCCTCCCTGTGTTATGTATTTTTCTCCAGGACATATTCGGAGACAAGAAAAGACATGGAGGAGGGGGAAGAGGAGGCTATTATACCCCAAGGTGGGCGGTCCTAGAGAAAAAAGTATCCTGTCTAATTCTGTGGGGGAAGGGAACATCCCAATGTTATGGCTGCCATGGGATCTCTAGGAAGAAAAAGGAATTATCGGTGAGTATAATTCGACTCTTTTTTTTTTATGGTATGGGAAGTGGACAGGGCTTCCTTCTATTACAATTACCTAACATGTACAGTGCGAGCAATGGAACTCCTGATGTCACGTAGTGCTACTCTAGGACCTATTCTGGATGTGCCCAATTTCTTCTTGTAGACTGTCCAAGGGCCCCTGTGACCCACGGGGCACTAGACAGGTGCCTAGGTTGCTTTTTGGGAAATCAGGGCCTGGGCTCATCCATGGCTCACCAGGTATGCCACGAGTCAAGGGGTCTCACAGCACGCACAACCGATAAAATTGTCTGAAGGTGTAAATCCACTTTGCTGTACCTTTTTTTGTACTGCTTGGATCACAGTTATGGCCCAAGTATACTTCACTGCATGTGCCAAGGCCATAATAAACATTTTTTTTTAAGGTAAAAATACCCCTTATCATTATATTCGTTAATTTAAGTACACTGCTATTAATAAATTATTAAAAGCTATTTTTAATTAGCTGTTCAAATTTTTATTAATGTGCAAATGTATTACATGACATTCTGCATTAATGTGATACTGCATGATGTATTGTACATAATACTAAAACGAATGTTCTATATACAGTATGAATGAACAAATTGCAAGTTTAGCCTGTAAGCACTGTGTACCATGACTGTAAAATGTAAATCCGTGCTGGTAATGGTTTAATAATGATATGTTTCTATATGTTCAATGCATAAAATCAAGATGTATTTATCATGCACACAATCAATGTTCCTTTTCCACGTTTATTATAGGGGTCTCCCATTGCTTTCTAATTGTATCTTGATCGTGTTGGAACGGTTCATTGATTTTGTGTGGTAATCAGTCTCCACAGAGTTATGGTCCTGACATGTAGCAGTTAACGGGTCACATTAAAACTCAGCTGATGACAAGTTAAACATTTCCTTACAGGAGGAAAAATAAGTGCATTTATACTACTGCCATGTACTGTAAATTGAAATAGAAATAAATTATCAGCAACGCTCAAAGATTTAATAAAAAAAAATAGAAGTTGCTTTTTTATGAACTAATATGTCAAGTGAACAAAATTCAAACTATTAATTTTCATATGGAAGATTACGTTTTGAATTATATAAAATTTATAAAATTGTCACAGCAATTCCCTACTAAAGAAAATATATAAATTGGGACTTTTTTTTTCTTCCCTCAAATTAACAAAATCTGTGGAGTGGTGATTTGGTTCTGCGAATGTAGTCCCGTTATTTATGTTTTCTCAGTGAGTAAAATATAGAAAAGAGTCATTATGTTTATGCCAGTGTTTTCTCCTGTAGTTGATCACTTTCTGGTACAAAAGGCAGGCTGACTGAGCCATCACCCAGAGTGCTGTAGACGAGGGCACAGCCACAGTTACCACCAGATGTAAAAAAAAAGATGGGTCTTCCTCTCTTCTTCTAACTGATTGTACTGTGTGATGCAGCCCACTCAGCCAGGGCCAGGATGACTAAGACCAGCAGCTGCAGCTCCTGTCCTGAGCTTTGCCTCCTTAATCAACAGGCTTTCACATGTGACGTGGTATGATGATGATGATGTCACACTATACGCGGTCCCTTTGTGCTTAAGAAGAAAAGCCAAGGATCAGTAGGCAGCGCAGAATCACCTGTCAGGAGTACGAAGACACCTGAGCCCCTAAATGAGTTACACACTTATGTGTAGCCATAGTTAGTTGTGGAGAGAGAGACCCATATAGTTAAATGCTTAATGATATCAGGTATTTTTCTGCTATAGAAAAGGAGTAGCGTAGGAGTGTAGAGTGTAGGAGAGGTCACTCCTGCTGAAAAACTGTGAATAACAGTGGCTACTCTAGGTAATAGATGTAGATAGTGGTGCAGTTTAGCCAGTCAGCACACTACACTGGGAAGGGTCAGGGTTTTAAAGTTCCTGCTTTGCATTGCCAAGCATAAATGATCCAGCATATGGCACTAGTGTCTGTCAAGCCGTGGTCACCTTCGGTCCATAAACCTGAATCAGACATGATCGCTGGTCCAAGAATTCGTAGATTGAGTGTATAACAATGATTGCGCATGCGTACGGAGCCAAATAGCAACAGATATTGTACATGGATCGTAAACAAAAAATTGGCTGGAGGTTGTCTCACAGGAAGCTGGCATTAGGGGGTGGACACTTCCTGTTTTTTTTCTTTAGTGAGTGTCTGAAAAAAATGCAGGCATGCCAAAGCATTTTAAGGGAGGGTCTGTGATGTCAGAACCAGCCTCGATCAGCCTGTTTCTGTCGCAGATGACCGGTATGGTCAGACTTACTCACAAAAGCACAAAATCCTTTGAATTGCGTATGGATTTGCAAGTTAGTAAGTGGTCCATTTGTAATTCTAATGCAAATTTGTATGGGACAGGGTTTTCTTACTCTGTGGGTGGTTGGTATCTTCTCACAGTCATCTGTAACTACAGATAAGTAATCAGGATTGAATCAGGCCCCGTGTCTTAATGTTTATGCTATATGCAATGGAGTATCTAGGGCAGAGCACGAGCTCCGGGCACCAAAATATCACAGGGCACTGGAGCCGTGCATTCTACTGCCGACTCCCACGCCCTGTTCGCCCACTCCCCCGCTCCCCCGGCTCGACTCCCCGCTGTGCCCGGCTGGAGATGGAGTCTGCCACTATTTTCAATTAAAGTTTCCCGCTGGACCGCTAGCCAATAGGCGCTTGCAGTCCATGAGCAAATCAGAAGCAGCACTGGCTGCTGGACTGCGAGCGCCTATTGGCTAGCAGTCCAGCGGGAGACTTGAGCTCTGGCTCAGCCGGGCATAGCAGGGAGAGGGACAGCTGAGCGGATGGGGAGTGGGCTGCATTCTTCCTGCATTCCCCCTTGGCAATGAGCAATTTAAGTCCCCATTGGCAATGAGCAATTTAAGTCCCCCTTGGCAATGAGCAATTTCAGTCCCCTTGGCAATGAGCATGAAGCCCCTTGGCATTGAGCATGAAGCCCCTGGCATCGAGCATGAAGGTAAGTGGCACTTATGTGTCAAATGTGTAATGGGCATTATGGTTTGTTATGTAGTATACTTAAAGGGAAGAGAAACGGTGGTCCACAGAGAGTGGGCAGCCGTTCGCAGAAAGGATTCCTTTTTGGAGGCACACTTTTAATTTGTTAGAAATAATGTATAATGACTGAGTTAAAACTTAACTTTTAATTACGATTAATCTAAAATAGTGATAACTCTATAGAATCATATGAAGCATAATTAGCCATGAAGAGTTAAACAGCAATTTAAATATTTTAAATATTTTTGTGTGAACAAAAAATGGCCACTGATATGTTACCATGTAATTGTATCTAAAGCAGTGGCAATTGGCGGTGTTTCATTCCTGGAATGTATTTTGAAATCTCAGAATCTATGAGCGCAGCAACACCTGGCTATCCCCCACCCTCCAACAACTAGAAGGAGATTCCCCTTCAACAACTAGAAGAAGATTCCCCTTCAACAACTAGAAGAAGATTCTCCATAAAATGAATTCCCTTGAATTGAGCTATTATGATTGATCTGATCCAGCCCCTCCTACAGTTCTCTCGAGGACTCCATACCCAGCATCCGTCGCATTATGTGGAAGAAGTACTGTATACCCAGAAGCATCGATTATTGGACATAATGAAAGAACCTATTAAATAACCCCCTCTTTTGCCAGACTCTGGCCCCCTATCCTATAATTCTTCAAAGTGCAGTATTATTACCACCCATACCAGCATGCTTTTAATTTAAATTTTTCTTTTCTTCAACACACTTCCACCTATCTATTTGTGCACAACAATATGTACATACTATATTCACTATGCACGTTCAGCTATAGTCAGAACGGCTCTTCTTAAACACCCCATGATTATTAATCAGCACTCAGCACTCTGTATAATGGACTTTCAGTTGTCTGCTTCACCGCACTGCTTTCTCTTCACTTTGCGTTTGTTTTTGCACACAGGAAAGCAGCTGTCCGGGGCTGGAGCATACGACGCCCAGGAGGTTGCCTAGGTCACGGTTGCTATACCATGACAACCGGACGCCGACAGCTCAGCCAGCCCTCCTGACCCGTGCACGCGGAAACACTGGGGGCGGAAGCGCCGGAAGTGCTCCGTGGCACGTGAGGGACCGGAGAGAGACACGGACGGCAGCATGGCCTGGCTAGTTCACTACTTAAGGTAAGACCAGCACCCCACACTCTTATTCACACCTTGAAGAAGGGGCCTAGAGCCTCGAAACGTCGGGACACCTTTGTGACACGTTTTTTGCAATGTATTTTTTATACAAGTTTACCGTTTACTAAATCCGTGAGTGCCGCCTCCTTTGTTCAGTAGTTTTATATATATATATATATATATATATATATATATATATATGTGGCGATGGGGACCGGCACTTGGACTAATGAGGGAAATGGTGGAGGTGCCTTCCACAAGATATTATATACAAACTAATTGATCCAGGTAAATGTAAAAACAAGAGGCGGCACTCAGCGTGTAAAAAAGGTATATTCAATCACATCAAAACATAGTGAAAAAAATCAACCACTCAGCCTGTGCGTCAACGGTTTCGGAGCTGGCGCTCCTTCATCAGGACAGCTGATAAGTGCAAAATGACAGCATAGCAAAATCGTGCAGAAACAAACAAGTCTAGTAAAAGTTACACAGTTTAAATAACAAGAGGTGCACTTACGTGATTGTTGAACGGCACTGAGCCCGGGGACTGGCATTCGGCGGGGGGGAGCCACGTGACTTCCAGCGTCAGCATGGTTGTCAGGGCAACCCGCTGGCATCTCCTCCGGCTCTCAGACGGTGGCTGTGACAGGTCAATAAGGAATGCACGTTGCTAGTCAGCATACGGATGCATTCAAAAAAGTGCAATCTGCGTGGATATGTAAAAAAAGGGGGAGATAATAGAAAAATTTAAAAACAGGGAATGGCACAAAGCGTCTCATAGACAATGGGGAAGTGGTGCCGTTATTTGCAGCGCAACAATCAACATATGTGTTACTCATGTTGACATTATACATGTCGACAAATAACAAAATACAGTACATTTATAAATATACAAGACAATAGAGCATATTTATACTAGCGGACCACTATAACCACTGTAGGTGGGTATCACCAAAGAATTCATATAGATTTTATATAGATTTTCCGGGACTAGTTGTACTTTCCTGGCTATCAATTTAATGCAATGTTTTTTTTAAATATAATTTTATATATATTTTGTGTATAGATGGGCTTTTGAGGTATATAACCATTTTACAATATAGCCCCATTCATAACATAAAAAATGAAACACTTTTATCACCGCCATGCAGTATTAGAATATTTTTAATTTTTAATTTAATGTTTTAACATTATGTTTTATAATTAAGGATTTAGAAATGGACTAAATTTTGAAAAAAATCACAAAAAGATGTTAAGATATATATATATATATATATATATATATATATATATATATATATATATATATATACATACACACTGTATATTTTACATGTGAACTACAGGTCTCAGCAAACCTGCCAGTGATGATGGCTCTTGTAGTCCACCTGTAAAAAAGACATTAAAAAATAGTACACACACACCAAATGTTCTTTATTAAATAAACATAGTGCTATATGCTTTTGCTCACCAATTTATTACTTACTGTACAACTTGAAGGCTTAATGTCCTCTCATAGAAAAATTACCAAGGTAAAATCAGGCGCCTTGGATACATGTGTTTTGTCCAGCTGCTACACTAAGGGGAAGATCAATTACCCAAACAAAGATATAACCATAAAAAAAGGTAGCGCTGTATGAGTACTAATTTAAATCAATATATTTAATATGCATTATATCAAATTAAAACATGACAAACAATCACATTACACAAATGGAAGATGAAGTGCAATAACCGCTCGTTCCTATAATGCTCAGTTCATCACACACTAATAAATGGCCCCATGTTGAAGTGGAATAGTGTCAATGTTAGGTATACGTCACCCCTTTTTTTCTTGTGGTATAGAATAAATGCAGCTGGAGGAGTTTGATCTTTGGCTCCTCATGGAGCAATCTGGGACCTCTCAATTTTGTGGAAATTATGAAAAGCCGGTCTGTTGTTTGACTTCAGGGTGGTATCCAGTGAGCAAGCCGTAGTTCACTTGGTGTGGGAGAGCTGTTTCAAACAGTGTGAAAATAATAATGAATCCCCTTGAAAAAGTTGTCTTAGTACAACGAAACGCGTTGGTGGCCTATTGGCACTTTCAGAGGATTCATTTTTTTTTCACTGCTCAAACCAGCTCTTCAACACCAAAGGAACTTGCATTGGCCAGCTTGCTCACTGGATACCACTCTAAAAGGTTGCAGATGGGTGTTTGTATGGACAGGGTTAGGCTGTGGCTAGGTGTATGTGTGGATAGGGTTAGGCTGTATATGTGTGTATGGATAGGGTTAGGCATACGGGAATGTGTAAGACAAATGGTTAGAGAGAAAAGAGAACTCTTTTTCTGGGGCACTCTTATGATTTCAAATGAATTTTGAAAATTTTAAAATATAGCTTTTATTAGAATTATAATAAAATAAAGGGTTTGACAAACACACATGTACTATATACGTGACAAAAAAACATTTAGTAATACGATGTGTCACAAAAAACCCCGCTGATTGGAAGGGGTATACAGTTATAATTCTGTTCCCTGTTTCAGCTGGGGGATAGTTGTAGAGGTAAATTCCTCTGAGCACAGAGATTTTGATACAGTTTAACAAGGAAACATAGTTTTGTAACAGAAGATTCTCAAAATTTGCTACTTTCCAAAGTAAACTAAGTAAATAAGTATCTCTGCCTGGATTTCAACAGTAAGAAGGTATTTTTTTATATATATATTTTCCCTTCAAAATTAGACAGTGCACTTTTCTAGACAGCTTAATTTTCCCTTTTTGTACACACTCTATCTGTTTAAGGTTTAAATTGCTCCTATTCTTTAGCCCACGTAAATCTTGCTGTAGTTATTCAGTGACAGGTATTGCACGGAGAGGATAGAACACAAAGCGCATCACCATTAATGACTACACAGACAGATATTCCAGCTATACCACTAAGGGGGGGAGAGAAGAATGTCCAGATGTCTGTCGGCTGGACCACACATCCAGACGCTGGGCATGTATCTCCCTCAAGCGTGCTGGCTGTGCTAGTGTAGCAAGTGATAATGTGTTGTGCCTCAAAATTGGGTCACCGTGATATTCTATTGTCTCTAGGTCTTGCAGAACGCTGCATAGGACTTAAGATTAGAAATATCTGGTGTATTTTGAGGTCAGAAAGAATAGTAAAGCCACACTTCTGCTGTCAGGTTTCCATGGTTTTTGTGGGTCCTGTTGCTTTAAAGCATTGCAGGACAGCCACAATGCCCGTACTGGCTGATGAGAGAGTGTGGGAGTGCTGAAGATTGCTGGTTTTTTTAAGGAGATTGTAAATGAATGAGCTTAGTTATGACCAGCAATTGGTTCAATGATTTGTTTGCCAATAAATTTTGCTGTTTTTATAGATCACCAGCTTTACATAAACCCATAGTCAGTTACCTCAAAAGTTTAGCTGACATGAACATAGTGCTTGTAAAGCTGACATAAGCATAGTACCTGATCAACCAATTTATTGGTGCGTGTGGCTGGGTAGAGAATAAAGATATGCCTTGTGCAATCAGAATTACCTTCTGCTTTCCTGGGGTCATAGCACGGTAGCGGACCCGCAGGATGAGAGAGGTACAGGTGAGCGCAGTTAGGCTGTGAAGG